>NC_142479.1:55282000-55582500 GCF_049115385.1 Moschus berezovskii
CCTTCTATTGAGGTCTCGAAAGTTACTCCTGTGTCTTCAAGCAGTTCTGGCTGAGAAACACCCAATTCCACTTGGAGTCTAGGTTAAATTGATGGCTTTCCACTCAAGTGTGTGGGTGATACCGGGCTTTCATTTATCCAGGTGACTGACTGACAAGGAGAGGTCACTGCCACTGACAGAGTTGTATTGTTCCTTAGAGTTCCCAAGAGAAGAGGGCCTAAAGTAAGACCTCCATGTCTTTTGGATACACAAGGTAGGCTTTTGAGGTTAGCACAAAGTTCAAATCATGAATAAGCCAGAACGAGTGAAAAAGCCAGCTTAAAACTCAATATTGGACTTCCGTGGTGGCCCAGTGATTAAGAATTCGCTTGCCAACGGCAGGGGATTGGTTCAATTCGTAGTCCAGGAAGATTCCACATGCTCTGGGGCAACTAAACCCCTTTGACACAACTACTGAGCCTGTACTCTAGAGCCCATGAACCACAATTAGAGAGTAGCCATCCCCCCGCCACGCTCGAAAGTAGAAAAGCCTCATGCATCAATGAAGACCCAGTGCAGTCAAAACTAAATAATTAATTTTTAAAAAACCTCAATATTAAAAGCACTAAGATCGTGATATCTGGTCCCATCACTGCAATGGCTAATTGAAGGGGGAAAATGTGGAAGCAGTGACAGAGCATGGAAATCAGAAGATGATTGTGTCTTGGCAGGAAAGCTATGACAAACCTAGACAGTGCGTTCAAAGCAAAGACATCACTTTGCTGTTGGGCAATGGTCCCTACAGTTAAGGCTGTGCTCTTTCCAGTAGTCATGTATGGATGTGAAAGCTGCACTATAAAGATGCCAGAGGCCAGAGAACTGAAGTTTTGGAACTGTGGGGCAAGAGAAGACTCCTGAAAGTCCCTTGGAAAACAAGATCAAACCAGTTCGTCTTAAAGGAAATCAACTCTGAATTCTCCTTGGAAGGACTGATGCTGAACCTGAAACTTCAATAGTAGGCCACCTGATGGGAAGAACCCATTCATTGGAAAAGACCGTGATGCTGGGAAAGATTGAAGGCAGAAGGAGAAGGAAGACAGAGGATGAGACGGTTGGATGGCATCACCGAATAAATGGACATGAGTTTGAACAACTCCAGGAGATAGTGAAGGACGGGGAACTCTGGCGTGCTGCAAGCCACAGGGTCGCAAAGAGTCAGACAGGACTTAACAACTGAGCACCAAACAACACCAAACAGTGTCCTCTATGCCAGGACATTTTAGTAAATGGATGTTTGGAGCAGGGAGTTGGACTAGAACCTTGCTCCGTCCGCTCCACACATTGACCTGGTATTGTGGCGCCTTCAGGAACGGTGCTCGCCTCTCAGGGAAAAGAGAAAGTATGAACCACAGGCTCGCTGCCTCCTTCAGTGTCTTCCTCTTTCTGCGCTGGGTCCTGTCTCACGTGAAGGTGTCTGTTTTGTTTCACCAGCGTGTGATTTTCTGTTGCCCCGTGGGGGCGGTTTACTTAGGAGTCCTGTTTCTTGTGAGGGTCACATCCATGGACCAATATGTAAATTTTCCTTTAACTTTCAAACCACTGTAATAAGGAGGTGTCCAGATCATTTACTACTTTTGTTTATTTTTCATATGGGATTATTTCTGCTATCCTGTGGACAAGGCACTGCTCCCAACACCTAACAGATCTCTGAAACAGTGTGGCTTTGCTGGTGTCCCCAGGGGAAGACTCTCAGCTCTAGGAATGATTTACATTCTCGGCTTCACCCAAGTGTATTTTCCCTAAAAGAAGAAACTGAAGAACAGAAAGGCTAAGTAACTTGTGAAAGTCACCCAGCTAGAAATTAGTGGGCTGTGAACACATTGTTTCCTCCACACTCTTTGAAACTTCCTAGGTCCTCTCTTACATCTCCTGGGCCTCTCACCCAAGAGGGAACCTGTCACTTGATTAAAGATAAGAGAGCTGAAACTGGCAGTCTCTCCCCCATCCTTCATCCTTTGCCTTTGCCAGGAAAGGCGTTGATAAACAAATGGCAAGGAGGAGGTGGGACAAGGTGGGGGTGAAGGAAGGGACCCAGTTTATCAGGGCATCACCGGGGCCGGGCCCAGTCCAGTATCCTTTAAATGGGAACTCCAGTCCCCATCGCCACATCCGGCCTGGAGCCCATGGAGTCATTTTGTTTCCTGGCAGCCTCATTTCTGCAGACCTTTCTGTCCAGAAGATCACAGCCCAGGACAGAGTGCACTGGAGGATTCCCTAGAGAGGACATTCAAACGTTCTTACTTTGAGCACTCATGGATGGAGTGCCTGCCAGGTTGAAGGCCTCGGTAAAATGGATTAGGACTTGCCGTCATAGAGTGGACATTATAGTAAGAAATAGGGAGAGGCAGACAGTGACTCAAGAGGGTCATTTCAGATAGTGACATAAGCCATCGAGGAAAATAAACAAGGAAATGTGCTGGATAGTGACCGGGGGGAGAGCTACTTTACATGGAGAAGGGGGTTGCTCATGAAGGCTTTTCCAATGGTGACATCAGAGGCAAGTTTAAGTGGCCAGGAGGCAAGGAAGCATTCCAGACAGAAGGACAGACTAGCTGGGACCTACCTGCTTCCTCCTATTGGCTCCCTGACCTGGGTCAGATTCCAGCTGCTGAGTGCAGGTTCTTCCTCAAAGCTGTGTCCCCACCAGACTAAGTGCTAAGCCCAGAAGCAGGTTCTTCACAGACACAGCCCCGCAGTGCCCAGCACTGTGCTGACACACAGTAGGCAATCGGGAAATCTTCCATGATTCTTGACTACATGATGGATTGACTAAATGTACTCAAGACTTTCCTTGAGTGTGGGAACCAAGCACCCAGCCTTAGCTGGGAGTTTCCCGGTGTGTGGTCCCTGACACCTTGGGGGTTGGGAGGGATACCTAAAAACCCTATACTTCCAGGCAAGGTCTGGGTAATACTGAACCCTCAGGCCTTTACAGGGGAAGAGGGATTTCTTAGAGGAGAAAAACAGAGGCCATGGAAGGGATGACCCTGGAGAGAGAGGCCCCCCTCAAGGCCTGGTGGGCTGAACCCTAGGCTCATCATGAGTCTTGTCCTGACAAGTGAACTGGCTTGGAAAAACCACCTCCTCCCCTTGGAGCATTGCTTTCCTCCGCATGTAATGAGGGGCTTAGATGATTCCAGGTCGCTTTCCCCAGGACAACCAGGCCTGGAGTAGGGGAGGGTATAGGATGGGTGGAGCTCACCTGGGAATCAGCTGAGGACATCCTTGTCTCCACCACATCCCCACCGAGTACCTGTCTGAGAGCACACTGAAGGGAGGAGAGGAGTCTGCAGGAGGAGGGACGGGAGGCGAGACGAGGTCCAAGAGCAGCGTCCAGCAGGGAATCACAGAGACACATGTTTCAAATTCCAGCTTTGCACCCTCAAGAATAAATTGGAGAGGGAATTCCCCTGTGGTCCAGGGTTACAATTCTGTTCTTCCACTGTACAGGACACAGGTTTCATAACTGGTTTGGGAAATAAGATGCCAACGCCGAGAAAAGAAAGAATAAAATGGGGAAAACACACCCTACTACTTAGAATGAATGTGAAAAGAAAAACTGGGCGCGGAGTGGGGGGAGCTTAGACACCCTTGTCTCGGGCCAGGGGCCCACTCAGAGGCAACGCATCCGAAACCAAGTCCCAGAGCCCAGGCCAGGGTGGAAAAGGAGCAGATGCTGCCCCCTGGTGGATGAGTCTGTCACTGCCTAATTCCCAAGCAAAGTGGCGTGGTGTTGGACAGGTTCTTTTCCCTCCTTCTGAGGTTTTTTGTTAGTTTCTTTTTCTGGCCATGCCACCCAGATTGTGGAAGATTAGATCTCCTACCGGGTATTGCCATAATCTATATTTTCTGAATGTTGAGCTTCAAGCCAACCTTTTCACTCTCCTCTTTCACTTTCATCAAGAGGCCTTTGAGTTCCTCTTCACTTTCTGCCATAACGGTGGTGTCATCTGCATATCTGAAGTTATTGATATTTCCCCCAGCAATCTTGATTCCACCTTGTGCTTCTTCCAGCCCAGCATTCCTCATGATGTACTCTGCATATAAGTTAAATAAACAGGGTGACAATATACAACCTTGACGTACTCCTTTTCCTATTTGGAACCAGTCTGTTGTTCCATGTCCAGTTCTAACTGTTGCTTCCTGACCTGCATACAGGTTTCTCAAAAGGCAGGTCAGGTGGTCTGGTATTCCCATCTCTTTCAGAATTTTCCACAGTTTATTGTGATCCACACAGTCAAAGGCTTTGGCATAGTCAATGAAGCAGAGATAGATGTTTTTCTGGAACTCTCTTGCTTTCTCCATGATCCAGCAGATGTTGGCAATTTGATCTCTAGTTCCTCTGCCTTTTCTAAAACCTGCTTGAACATCTGGAAGTTCAAGGTTGGCTTGAAGCTCAACATTCAAAAAATGAAGATCATGGCATCTGGTCCCATCACTTCATGGGAAATAGATGGAAAAACAGTGGAAACAGTGTCAGACTTTATTGTTGGGGGCTCCAAAATCACTGCAGATGCTGATTGTAGCCAGGAAATTAAAAGACGCTTACTCCTTGGAAGGAAATTTATGACCAACCTAGATAGTATATTAAAAAGCAGACAGATTACTTTGCCAACAAAGGTCCGTCTAGTCAAGGTTATGGTTTTTCCCGTGGTCATATATGGATGTGGGAGTTGGACTGTGAAGAAAGCTGATCGCCAAAGAATTGATGCTTTTGAACTGTGGTGCTGGAGAAGACTCTTGAGAGTCCCTTGAACTGCATGGAGATCCAACCAGTCCATTCTAAAGTAGATCAATCCTGGGTGTTCATTGGAAGGACTGATGCTAAAGCTGAAACTCCAATACTTTGGCCACCTCATGAGACGAGTTGACTCACTGGAAAAGAGTCTGATGCTGGGAGGGATTGGGGGTGGGAGGAGACGGGGACAACAGAGAATGAGATGGTTGGATGGCATCACCGACTCGATGGACATGAGTTTGAGTGAACTCCGGGAGTTGGTGATGGACGGGGAGGCCTGGCGTGCTGTGATTCATGGGGTCGCGGAGAGTCGGACACGACTGAGCGACTGAACTGAACTGAACTCACCGGGTATTGAGTGCTTCCCTTTGGCAATGAAAGCCTGGAGTCCTAACCACTGAACTGCCAGGGAATTCCCCTGGAGTCTTCCTTTCAGACAGGTCGTTCACTATGATTTGAGAATGGGAATGGAAAAACCACCCTTTTCAAGTGTTTTTTGTAGAGGTACGATGAGATGTAAGTGAATATTTTCTGAGCAGGGAATTTGATTTCAGTGACATTCTTTTTCTGAGGGCCTGATAGCTGGTGCTGGGATGGCAGAGGCCGGAGGAGGCTGGAGGGCGGAGAAGGTTGTGAAGAGGCAGTTGCAGCAGGTTGTGGTGTCTTAGGAGACAGATCCACCCAGGTACAGATTGCAGCTTCGATCTTCACAGGACAGTGGCACCTGGGGAGACCTTGGCCTCAGGAGGGGGCTTGGGTGATAGGAAGGAACAGCAGTTAGAGCCCCAAGAGGCTGACATGCCTTGGGAGCAACAGCCAACAACTTCGAGGGGGGAGGAGCAAGCCCACCAGAGAGCCAGAGGCAAGTGGAGGGGAGAGAGCCAGGCTCACGCTGCGCAGGGAACTCGCTGTCTGCCAGGTATCCGAGCTGAGGGACTCTTTAGAGCTTTCACAACAGGGGCCAATCCCCAGAGACCTTACATGTTTGATTCAGCTTTTTTAAAATGTATTTACTTTCTGGCTCTTTCGGGTCTAAGTTGTGACACACAGGCTCCAGAGCACTCAGACTTACCTGCCTCCGTGCATGGGGGAATCTCAGTTTCAGACCAGGAATCAAACTGTGTCCCCTGCACTGGGAGGCGGATACTTAACCACTGGACCACCAGGAAGTCCCTGATTCAGCTTCTTGATTCTATAGATGTCTGTCAAGTCACCCATGCTGTTGGGCCCACATGAATGGGTGCATGCTCAAATCTGGGAATTTGTCAGAATCATCTGGAGGACTTGATAAACAGAGAGCTGGGACTCCTTTCAAAATGTCTGATTCAGAAATTTGAAGACTTTCTCAGACCCAGCCTAAGCACAGTATACATTGTCTCCTTGGACCCTCACCCAGTCACTCAACACATATTCATCATAACCCAAGTACCTTCGGAGCACTAGGTGCTGAGAACAGACCAGCGAACAGAAGGTTTCCCATCAGGGTGAAAGTCCAGCACCGACGGCTGTGTATTTGTGAATATACCTGCATTCTCTGCGTCTGTGTCCGTATCCACATGTGCATCTATGCCATGTGAGCATCATGGTGTCAAAGCCACTTGGCAGCCAACAGAAATCCAAGACCAGGGAGAGCGGGGTGTGAAACAGGAGGCTCAGGGTGAGGAGGTGTAGATAGTTTGCAAGACTTCAAATGGAATCATTTCTATTTTACAGGCAAGAAGTGACTTTCCCCAGGAAATACTCATTAAGGCCTTCCGATGCGTTGCATTTCCTCGTGTACCTTGACAAGTACCCTCATCAGAGAGGCATTCTTATCATTCACAATTACAACATCAGGACTCCTGGTTTGAAACTCCTGAGGCCCCAGTGGTTAGCAGATACTTGAATGCAAATCCCTACTTCTTTTCACATTATGTAAGACGTTTAGCCTCTCAGCAATTCCATCTGTAACAGTGCTTTCAAGAAATATGTGAGGCACACACATAACTGCTTTTTTTTTTTTTTAATTTGGCCACACTGTGAGGCTTTTGGGATCCCAGTTCTCCAACCTAGGATGGAAACTGGACTCCCGCACTGAAAGCACTGAGGCCTAACCCCTGAACCACCTGGGAATTCCCTCCAGCAGGTAAACGCAAACATTCTTAGGCACATAAAAAAATAAAGAGAAGTGAGTGAAATTAAGGTTAATATGCTCTTTAACTCAAGATATCTCAGACATTCTCTGGTGGTCAGTGGTTAGAGCTCCATGCTTTCAATGACAAGGCAGGGAAGTTTTTATCCCATTCCTCCTCACGGTTCTTGCAAACCTGGGGCACACACCCTTCCCCCCAACCAGATATCTAAAATATTTAAATATGTAATTAATATCTACATTACAGAGATATGTTACAGTTTTTAATACTGAGTCTTTGAAATCCACTTGAAAGTGGAAACCTTTGAATTCTTGGTACCTCTGGATTTAGCTGCATGTGGCTAATGGCTGTGACAACTCAGATCAACAGAATGTTTCTTCTGGTTTTTAGTCTCTAAGTAGTGTCTGATTCTTTGGGACCCTGTGACCCGCCAGGATCCTCGGTCCACTGGATTTCTTAGACCAGAGTGGGTTGCAATTTCCTCCTCCAGGGGATCTTCCGACTCAGGAATCGAACACAGGTTTCCCGCCTTGCAGGCAGGTTCCTGACAGTGTGAGCAACCAGCGAAGCCCACAGCTGAGGAGGAGAGGTAGGGAAACGAGGTCCTAGGCGGGGGGAGCTTTCGGTAGGAAGCCCGGGATCAGTTTGATTCCTAGAAGCACAAAAGGACAAGGACGCTGGGGTTGGAGTGAACCCCTCCCGCGGCCCGGCCCCGCCCTCCGCATCCACACGACCCTCCCTCCCCATCGTGGGCCATCCGCCTTCCGCCGGGCAGGGAAGCCCCCTCCAGACGCCCGACCCTACGGAGCCCCTCTCTCCGCAGGCGGAGGCCTGTGGACCACACTGCAGGCCGGGCCTTTCCGGCGAGTCAGTCTTGCGACCTTGTCTTCAGGAAACCTCTCGGCCAACAGCTCGCCGCACGGGTCCCGCTCGCCACCCACCCCGCAGCCCCTCCGGCCGGTTCTCTCCTCTCCACTAGCCCCGAGGAGGGCTCCCCTGCCGCAGCCCCGAGGCCGTCCCCAGGGCGCTGCGGTCCCGCCGGAGCCACGCCTTCTTGGCGACAGAGGGCGGGGCATGCAGATTCCAGCCGGCGCTTCCCCCGGAGAACAGCAAAGCCAGGGCAGATGCGGGATTTCTCTTTTCCAATATGGAGAATACAACTTCTGCTGGAGAGTCGGGTGTAGTGCCGCCATCGCACGGTCAAGGAGGCAAAGGAAGGGAGCCCTGGAGGGAGCGGGGACCCGGTCACACTGAGTGCAACATGCAGGCCAGCAGGACGGTGACAGCGACGGGCGGTGGCCCAGTATCGCTTCTCGGCCTTTTGGCTAAGATCAAGTGTAGTATCTGTTCTTATCAGTTTAATATCTGATATGTCCTCTATCCGAGGACAATATATTAAATGGATTTTTGGAGCAGGGAGTTGGAATAGGAGCTTGCTCCGTCCACTCCACGCATCGACCTGGTATTGCAGTACCTCCAGGAGCGGTGCACCCCCTCGGGGACACTTATGGAAGTACCAAGAACAGAAACAAGTATTTTTTCTGTCAAGGATTGGGTTAATTCAGGGAGTTTTTCAAGTTTGTCTACAAGCTTTGCAAGCATGTATCCAGTTCTTTAAGGAGGTCTCTATTTCATAATCTCCTGATTACCCTGCTTTCTCACTCAGGAATGAGGTCTTCTGTCTCTCCCCCCCTGCCTTCTCTTGATAGTTCTAACATTACTCCTGTATTCATGTGTTCTGATTTAAGGCAGTTCTGGCTGAAAACCACTGAGATCCACTTGGAGTCTAGGTTAAAATGATGGGCTTTAATAGCTCAGTCTGTGTGTTGGCGGTATTGGGGTTTCATTTATACAGGTGACTGACTGACAGAGGTCAGTGCCACTGAAGAAGTTGTATCATTACTTGGAGTTATTATTACTTAGACGAGAAGAGGACCTAAAGTAAGAGCCACTATGTCTTTTGGATACACAAGGAAGGCTGCTCAGGTCAGCACAAAGTTCAAATCATGTATAAACCAGAACGAGTTCCCCATATTATCTTCTTTCATCCTTTCCCGTTGACTCTGGCTTTTGACCAAGATCTAGGTGCTGGGTGCTGGTCTAAGTGCACCGGACAGCGTGGTGGAAAAAGCAGCTGCTGTGGGAATCTGCCCAGGTGCCACGAGACAACTGTACTCATCTCTCTTGCTAGTGAGGTTATGCTCAAAATCCTCCAAGGTAGGCTTCAGGAGTCCGTGAACCGTGAACTTGCAGTTGTTTAAGCTGAGTTTAGAAAATGCAGAGGAACCAGAGATCAAATCGCCAACATTCGCTGGATCCTAGAGAAAGCAAGGGAAATCCACAAAAACCTCTCCCTCTGTTTCATGGAGTCAGCTAAAGCCTTTGACTGTGTGGATCATAACAAACTGTGGAAAAACTCTCCAAACGATGGGAATACCAGGCCACCTTACCTGTCTCCTGAGAAACCTGTATGCGGGTCAAGAAGCAACTGTTAGAAGCTTCCACGGAACAACTAACTGGTTCAAAATTGAGAAAGGAGTATGACCAGGCTGTTTCTTGTCACCCTGTCTATTTAACTTTTACGCAGGGCACATCATGTGAACTGCCGGGCTGGATGAGTTACAAGCTGGGACCAAGATCGCCGGCAGAAATATCAGCAACCTCAGATCTGCGGATGGTACCAGTCTAATGGCAGAAAGGGACGAGAAACTAAAGAGCCCCTTGCTGAGGGTGAAGGAGGAGAGTGAAAGAGCTGGCTTAAAACTCAATATTGACTTCCCTGGTGGCCCCGTGGTTAAGAATCTGCTTGCCGATGCAGGGGACATTTGTTCAATCCCTGGTCCAGGAAGATGCCACAGGCCATGGGGCTACTAAGCCCCTGTGACACAACTACTGAGCCCGCACTCTAAAGCCTGTAAGTCACAGGTAGAGAGTAGCCCGCGCTCGAAACTAGAGAGAGCCTACATGTGTCAACAAGGACCCGGTACAGCCAAAGATAACATAAGTGATTTTGAAGGAAAACACCTCGATATTAATAAGAAAAAGAAAGAAAACAACACTAAGATCGTGACATCTGGTCCCATCACTTCCTGGCAAATAGAAAGGGAAAATGTGGAAATCAGAAGACGATTGCTTCTTGGCAGGAAAGCTATGACAAACCTAGACAGTGTGTTAAAAAGCAAAGACATCGCTTTGTCAATAGAAGTCCGTATAGTCAAGGCTATGGTCTTTCCGGTAGTCACGTACGGTTGTGAGAGCTGGACCATAAAGAAGGCAGAGGCCGAAGAACTGATGCTTTGGAACTGCGGTGCAGGAGAAGACTCCTGAGAGTCCCTTGGACCGCAAGGAGATCAAACCAATCCATCTTAAAGGAAGTCAACCCCGAATTCCCCTCGGAAGGACTGGTGCTGAAGCTGAAGCTCCGATACGATGGCTCCCTGATGCGAAGAGCTGACTCCTTGGAAAAGATCCTGATGCTGGGAGAGATTGAAGGCAGGAGTAGAGGGTGGCAGAGGCTGAGAGAGTTGGGTGGCATCACCGATTCACTGGAGGTGACCTTGGAAAATCTCTGGGAGATGGTGAGGGACAGAGAACCCAGGTTGCTGCAGTCCATGGGGTCAAGGAAGAGTTGCACGTGGCTGGGCACCGAACAACGGGAACAGTTTGGGCAGAGCGGGATGTGAGGGGAGGGTTGGGGGCGGGGAGAGGGATAAGGCCTGGAGCGAGTGGGGTTGTGGGTAAGTAGAGTTAAAAAAGCACGTCCATATTTATATATATGTGTGTGTGTGTGTGTACCTGTATATGACATGTCTGTCTCATGCTAGAAACTCACAAACTCAAAACCATCTTGGGGCACAGAGGGGCGCCTCCAGTGGCAGAAGGGATGGGGATGGCTGAAACGGGCCCACGATAGGTCTTTTAGAACCGAGATTCCCACCAGGAGATGACGGCTCAGAGGAGTGTCTGGCAAAGTCACTGTTTCTCCCTAGTGTTTGGGAGTTGAGGGCTGCCTCCTGCCAGGCATGTCCAGAGGGGGCTTCAGAGCTAATCTGGCCGGTAGGCTATTAGGGTTCCCTGAGAAGGTGTGAAACAGATCACCGCCTCCCACCAACCGTTTCCTCCCACAGAAGAGAGGGAAAACCCAGGGCGTCAGGGAGTCACGGAGTCAGGAGCCAAGGCACAGTCAGGTGAGGCCGTGACCCCAGGTGCCACCCACCCTTATAGAAACCCTGGTGCCGGTGGGCCTGGCGCCAGCAAACCGGCGCGGGTGTCGCCAGCAACCCTGCGCCCCTCCAAAATCGCCTTCCTCTTCTGGTGGCTTCCCCCTCGGAGGCACCATCAGTGAGCGGGGCCTGTGCTCCAGAACTGGACGAGGTCTTGGGACACCGTGGTCAACCCCGCAGGTCAGGGGCCTGCTAGCTGTGTGACCCAGGCCAAGTTTCTTAGCCTCTCTGGTCTCCTTGATCACAACAGTGGAACGAGGATAACAGCGTCAATCCTCTGTAGGGTGTCCAGAATCCAAGTGGGTGTGATCATAGCAAAGAATGCAGGGCAGTGACTGCCAGGTGGCTGTCCTGCGGGGCAGTCCCCAGGGCGGGGGGGTGTTGGGTAACGGTGGGAGTGGGGGTCTTGCCCCTCAGGTTTGACAGAACTAGAGCGTCGGTTAGGGGGAGGACCGACGGTGCTAGTCTCACAGACCCTGCAGCTCTCTAGGGTCTTTGTGGAGAACAGAGAAAAGACAAGAGTGCCCACCTGGTGATGTGAAAGTCGCTCAGTCATGTCTGACTCTTTGCGACCCCACGGACTGTAGTCTGCCAGGCTCCTCTGTCCATGGAATTCTCCAGGGAAGAATACTGGAGTGGGTAGCCGTTTCCTTCTGCAGGCGATCTTCCCTACCCAGGGATGGACACCAGGTCTCCCACAGATCCCCTGCAGGCAGATTTCGCCACCAGGGAAGACCAACAGTACAGGAGTGGGTAGCCTATCCCTTCTCCTGGGGATCATCCCGACCCAGGAATCGAATTGGGGTGGCCTGAATTGGAGGCAGATTCTTTACCAGCTGAGCTACCGTCCCAGGGTCTCAGTTAAGGAGCCGGGCCGGGACTGTGGGAAGGAGTCCAGCGTCTGGCAGGCTGGGGCTCACGCGGCTCCCCCAGATGCACAGCCACGACCCCGGGCCCACGTACACAACAGGGGCCAATCCCCAGAGACTTGACATGTTTGTTTCAGCCTTTTTAAAATGTATTTACTTTTTGGCTCTTTCGGGTCTAAGTTGTGACACGCGGGCTCCAGAGCACTCTGACTTACTTGCCTCCATGCATGGGGGGAAATCTTAGTTCTGCACCAGGAATCAAACTGTGTCCCTTGCACTGGGAGGTGGATGCTTAACCACTGGACCACCGCGAAGTCCCTGATTCAGCTTCTTGATTTCATAGATGTCTGTCAAGTCACCCATGCTGTTGGGCCCACACAAACGGGTGCATGCTCAAATCTGGGAATTTGTCAGAATCATCTGGAGGACTTGATAAACAGAGAGCTGGGACTCCTTTCAAAATGTCTGATTCAGAAATTTGCAGACTTTCTCAGACCCAGCCTAAGCACAGTATACATTGTCTCCTTGGACCCTCACCCAGTCACTCAACACATATTCATCAAAACCCAAGGACATTCGGAGCACTAGGTGCTGAGAACAGACCAGCGAACAGAAGGTTTCCCATCAGGGTGAAAGTCCAGCACCGACGGCTGTGTATTTGTGAATATACCTGCATTCTCTGTGTCTGTGTCCGTATCCACATGTTCATCTATGCCATGTGAGCATCATGGTGTCAAAGCCACTTGCAGCCAACAGAAGTCCAAGACCAGGGAGAGCGGGGTGTGAAACAGGAGGCTCAGGGTGAGGAGGTGTAGATAGTTTGCAAGACTTCAAATGGAATCATTTCTATTTTACAGGCAAGAAGTGACTTTCCCCAGGAAATACTCATTAAGACCTTCCCATGCGTCGCATTTCCTCGTGTAGCTTCACAAGTACCCTCATCAGAGAGGCATTCTTACCATCCCCAATTAAAATATCAGAATCCCCGGTTTAAAAAACCTGATGCCCCAGTGGTTAGCAAGATGCCTGAACGCAAATCCCTACGTCTTTTCACATTATGTAAGATGCGTAGCCTCTCAGCACTTTCATCTGTAACTGGGCTTTCAAGAAATATGTGAGGCACACACATAACCTAACTGTGTGTGTTTTCTTTTTTAATTTGCCCACGCTGTGCGGCTTTTGGATCCCAGTTCTCCAACCTAGGATGGAAACGACTCCTGCACTGAAAGCGCTGAGGCCTAACCACTGAACCACTAGGGAATTCCCTCCTTCAGGTAAATACAAACATCCTTAGGCATATAAAAAATAAAGAGAAGTGAGTGAAACTAAGGTTAATATGCTCTTTAACTCAAGATAGCTCAGACATTCTCTGGTGGTCAGTGGTTAGAGCTCCATGCTTTCAATGAAAGGGAAGTTTCCATCCAATCCTCCTCAGGGTTCTTGCAAACCCTGGGGCACACGCTTCCCCCTCCACCCCCAGCCAGATATCGAAAGTATTTCAATACGTATTTAATATCAACATTACAGAGATATGTTACAGTTTTTAATACTGAGTCTTTGAAATCCCATGTGTGTTTTCCACTTGAAAGTGGAAACCTTAAATTCTTGGTACCTCTGGATTCAGTGGTACCTCTGAATTCGGAGGAATCACCGGCCCAGCGTTTCCTGGCTGCATGTGTCTAGTGGCTGTGACAGCTCAGATCAACAGAATGTTTCTTCTTGGTTTCGGTCTGTAAGTAGTGTCTGATTCTTTGGGACCCTGTGACCTGCCAGGATCCTCTGTCCGTCCACTGGATTTCCTAGGCAAAAATACCGGAGTGGGTTGCAATATCCTCCTCTAGAGGATCTTCCGAGCCAGAAATCGAACCCGTGATTCCTGTCTTGCAGGCGGATTCTTGACAATCTGAGCCACTAGCGAGGCCCACAGCTGAGGAGGAGGGGCAGGGAAAGGAGGGTCTAGGCGGAGGGAGCTTTCGGTAGGAAGCCCGGGATCGGTTTGGTTCTTAGAAGCACAGAAGGACAGGACGCTGGGGTTGGAGTGAACCCCTCCCGCGGCCCGGCCCCGCCCTCCGCATCCACACCCCCCTCCCTTCCCCACCGTGGGCCATCCGCCTTCCGCCGGGCAGGGAAGCCCCCTCCAGACGCCCGACCCTACGGAGCCCCTCTCTCCGCAGGCGGAGGCCTGTGGACCACACTGCAGGCCGGGCCTTTCCGGCGAGTCAGTCTTGCGACCTTGTCTTCAGGAAACCTCTCGGCCAACAGCTCGCGGAAGGGTCCCGCTCGCCGCCCACCCCGCAGCCCCTCCGGCCGGTTCTCTCCTCTCCACTAGCCCCGAGGAGGGCTCCCCTGCCGCAGCCCCGAGGCCGTCCCCGGGGCGCTGCGGTCCCGCCGGAGCCACGCCTTCTTGGCGACAGAGGGCGGGGCATGCAGATTCCAGCCGGCGCTTCCCCCGGAGAACAGCAAAACCAGGGCAGATGCGGGATTTCTCTTTTCCAATGTGGAGAACACAACCTCTGCTCGAGAGTCGGGTGTAGTGCCGCCCTCGCACGGTTAAGAAGATAAAGGAAGGGAGCCCTGGAGGGAGCGGGGACCCGGTCACACTGAGTGCAACATGCAGGCCAGCAGGACGGTGACAGCGACGGGCGGTGGCCCAGCATCGCTTCTCGGCCTTTTGGCTAAGATCAAGTGTAGTATCTGTTCTTATCAGTTTAATATCTGATACGTCCTCTATCCGAGGACAATATATTAAATGGATTTTTGGAGCAGGGAGTTGGAATAGGAGCTTGCTCCGTCCACTCCACGCATCGACCTGGTATTGCAGTACTTCCAGGAACGGTGCACCCCCTTGGGGGCACTTACAGAAGTACCCAAAGTCAGAAACTGGATTTTCTCTGGAGCCAGCTAGTTCTGGAACTTGGTGTGTTGAAGGCAATGCCAGAGATTGCTCAAACTACCGCACAACTGCACTCATCTCACACACTAGTAAAGTCATGCTCAAAATTTTCCAAGCCAGGCTTCAGCCTTATGTGAGGCGTGAACTCCCAGATGTTCAAGTAGGTTTTAGAAAACGCAGAGGCACCAGAGATCAAATGGCCAACATCCGCTGGATCATGGAGAAAGCAAGAGAGTTCCAGAAAAACATCTATTTCTGCTTCATTGACTATACCAAAGCCTTTGACTGTGTGGATCACGATAAACTGTGGAAAATTCTGAAAGAGATGGGAATACCAGACCACCTGACCTGCCTCTTGAGAAACCTGTATGCAGGTCAGGAAGCAACAGTCAGAACTGTACATGGAACAACCGACTGGTTCCAAATAGGAAAAGGAGTGCGTCAAGGCTGTATATTGTCACCTTGCTTATTTAACTTATATGCGGAGTACATCATGAGGAACGCTGGGCTGGAAGAAGCACAAGTTGGAATCAAGATTGCTGGGAGAAATATCAATAATCTCAGATACGCAGATGACACTACCCTTATGGCAGAAAGTGAAGAGGAACCCAAAAGCCTCTTGATGAAAGTGAAAGAGGAGAGTGAAAAGGTTGGCTTGAAGCTCAACATTCAGAAAACAAAGATCATGGCATCTGGTCCCATCAGTTCATGGGAAATAGATGGGGAAACAGTGGAAACAGTGTCAGAGTTTATTTTTGGGGGCTCCAAAATCACTGCCGATGCTGATTGCAGCCATGAAATTAAAAGACGCTTACTCCTTGGAAGGAAAGTTAAGACCAACCTTGATAATATATTAAAAAGCAGAGACATTACTTTGCCAACAAAGGTCCGTCTAGGCAAGGCTATGGTTTCTCCCGTGGTCATGTATGGATGTGAGAGTTGGACTGTGAAGAAAGCTGATCGCCGAAGAATTGATGCTTTTGAACTGTGATGCTGGAGAACACTCTTGAGAGTCCCTTGTACCGCAAGGAGATCCAACCAATCCATTCTAAGGGAGATCGATCCTGGGTGTTCATTGGAAGGACTGATGCTAAAGCTGAAACTGCAATACTTTGGCCACCTCATGCGACTCGTTGACTCACTGGAAAAGACTCTGATGCTGGGAAAGGTTGGGGGCGGGAGGCGGCGGGGACGACCGAGAATGAGATGGCTGGATGGCATCGCCGACTCTGTGGACATGAGTTTGAGTGAACTCCGGGAGTTGGTGATGGACAGGGAGGCCTGGCGTGCTGTGATTCATGGGGTCGCGGAGAGTCGGACACAACTGAGCGACTGAACTGAACTGTTTTCCTTCAGACTAGCGGGTGTAGTTTGAGGCACCTGCTTAAGCCTCTGTGTTTCTGAAAATCTTTCCTTTTTGCTTGGAAAAGTGCTCAGTTCTTGCTCAAAAACAGCAAATTCCACCTGGAGTTTAGGTTAAAATGATGGGTTTTTACTCAGTGGGTCGGTTGTACTGGGATTTCTTTATCCAGGTGACTGACTGACAAGGAGAGATCAGTGCCACTGACAGAGTTGTATTGTTCCTTAAGAGTTCCCAAGAGAAGAGGGCCTAAAATAAGACCACCATGTCTTTTGGATACACAACGCAGGCTTTTGAGGTTAGCACAAAGTTCAAGTCATGAATAAGGCAGAACAAACGATGACTCTTGCTGAGAGTGGAGGACGAGAGTGAAAAAGCTGGCTAAAAACTCAATGCTGGACTTCCTTCCTAGCCCAGTGATTAAGAATCAATCCCCTTGCCAGTGTAGGAGACTGGTTCAATTCCTGGTCCAGGAAGATTCCACATGCCCTGGGGCAACTAAACCCCTTTGATACATCGACTGAGCCAGTACTCTAGAGCTCATAAACCACAATTAGAGAGTAGCCCCCGCTAGCAACTAGAGAAGCCTCATGCATCAACAAAGACCCAGTGCCATAAAAATACATAATTAATTTTAAAAATTCAATATTAGAAACACGAAGGTCATGACATCACTGCATTGCTAACTGAACGTGGGAAATGTGGAAGCAGTGACAGATTTCCTCTTCTTGGGCTCTAAAATCACCGAGGATGGTGACTGCAGCCAGGAAATCAGAAGATGATTGCTTCTTGGCAGGAAAGTTATGACAACCCGGACAGTGTGTTAAAAAGCAAAGACATCACTTTATCGACAATGGTCCCTGTAGCCAAGGCTATGGTCTATCCAGCAGTCGTGTAGGGATGTGAGAGCTGGACTATACAGATGTCAGAGGCCAATGAACTGATGCTTTGGAACTGTGGTGCTGGAGAAGACGCCCGAGAATCCCTTGGAAAGCAAGATCAAACCTGTCCATCTTAAAGGAAATCAACTCTGAATTCTCCTTGGAAGCACTGATGCTGAACCTGAAACTCCAATACTTTGGCCACCTGATGGGAAGAACCCACTCCCTGGAAAAGACTGTGATGCTGGGAAAGATGGAAGGCAGGCGAAGCAAGACGGAGGACAGATGGTTGGATGGCATCACCACATCCATGGACATGAGTTTGAGCAACTCCAGGAGATACGGAAGGTCAGGGAAGTCTGGGCATGATGCAATCCACAGGGTTGCTAAGAGTCAGACAGGACTTAACAACTGAGCACCAAACAACACCAAACAGTGTCCTCTATGCCAGGACATTTTAGTAAATGGATGTTTGGAGCAGGGAGTCGGACTAGAACCTTGCTCCGTCCGCTCCACGCATTAACCTGGTACTGTGGCGCCTTCAGGAACGGTGCTCGCCTCTCAGGGAAAAGAGAAAGTATGAAGCACAGGCTCGCTGCCTCTTTGCCAGTGTCTTCCTCGTTCTGCGCTGGGTCCTGTCTCACGTGAAGGTGTCTGTTTTGTTTCACCAGCGTGTGATTTTCTGTTGCCCCGTGGGGGCGGTTTACTTAGGAGTCCTGTTTCTTGTGAGGGTCACATCCAAGGACCAATATGTAAATTTTCCTTTAACTTTCAAGCCACTGTAATAAGGAGGTGTCCAGATCATTTACTACTTTTGTAAACGTAGTAGTGCCTTCGGACCGGAGCTGGCACCTCTGATGCAGGGGCAGAGCCTGAGGGTGCTGGTGGCGCCCTCAGGGTGGAGGAGGGCGGGTCATGCACACAGAGAGTCGTTGCCCCAGGAAGGATGGGGCCAGGGAGCCAGAAGAGATGTGAGAACTGACCAGAACGTGGAGAACAAGTTGTTTCACTGGTCTGGAGTGGACACGGGCTAGAGAGCCAGGCATGTTGACTGAGGACTGAAGGGTAGGTTGCTCATGGTGAGCTGAATGGAGAGGAGGGGAGGATGGCGGCTGGGTAGGGTCAGATCGGCCCTCCTATGAGCTGACCAAAGACACTTTTAACAGTCGGGCAGAGGGGCACGGTTCTCTGGGGGCAGGCCGTTCTGTATGATGATGATACCAAAAGCAACAAAAACCCAAGGTTAAAGTCCGAGAAACAGATCCAACCCAGAGGCAGAATTGGTTCCACCCTGGACCGTTTCCTAGATATGCCTGGTTCACTCACGCGCCCTCCGCCCCTCACATTGACCCCAACCGACGGTTAGTTGCACGGTGACCATTCTCCGGTAGGAATACCACCCGACGTGGCCGGGCAAGAGAATGGCTTGGACACCCGCTCCGACGCAGGCGATTGAACTCAGGTTCTGAAGGAGGAAACTTCATGGACTCCATCTTAGGCCAGGCTGTGAGCATTAGGCTACACGCACGGTCACCCTCCCAGTGGACTCTGAACTTTGTGCCCGGCGTCCATAGAAGTGGCATACCAATGGGAAACCAGACCCCCCGGGTAAAAGAGCCTCAGGACTCTCCGTCACCTAAAAGAATATGCTAATTATCTCTGGAACAGAACAAAGTGGTAAATTCCATTATGTTTGTCGGGATATGACCACAGGCCTATTGATAAATATCCACTGTTTGTCTAGTCTTGTGACCCATGAGTCATGGGTTAACTTTGATCGTATCTCTCTTTTACCTTGTCCAGACTAGCTTCAAGGAATTTGGGGAGGTGGGTTTGAGCACGTACACTTAGGGTATATACGGTTTTCACAAAAAGTGGTGGGGGTCCTTGGCTAAGAGGAGACTCTGTCTTGGGCCCGCCGGTGTAAGAAACTGCACTCCACTATCTGCATTGTCCTTCTGAGTGAGTTTGTTTCCTGGAACACGTGGCTATAGCAGTTCCTTTGGGTAGCCCTAAGACTGGCTGGGCCCGACCAAACAAATTACAGGCCAGTGTCGTCCTCCCTGCAAGGGTCTTTCCTCACAGGGAAGGAAAATTTTCTCTTCTAGACCTACGGTGGGCGGGGGTGTGGGGTGCTGGTGGGGTGGTGTCCAGGGCCCTCGCTGAAATCGTACTTGGGTCCCGAGCACCAGGCACCACCGTACAGCCATGGCCAGGCAGGCTTTATCCCAGGGTAAAGCAGCTGGAGATGCATTCTCTGTTGACCAAAAGCTCCAAGAGGAGCAGGGCAGGGCAATGGGGGCGAGCGGGCTGGGCCCCGCCCAGACCACACATTTCCCTTTCTGGCAGTCAGGAGTCCTCCCTGACCACACAGGCACAGAAAGGCTCCTCGGAGGCCAAAGGGGAGTGATGCTCACTAACACTAGACTACCCACAGGCCTCTTGGGTAGAATGCAGTTTGGCTAAGATTGCATGCACACCTATGGAAGGACCCTGGGAGATACCAAATCTGGCCCGTGAACCAGGCAGACCCAAATGATTGGCCGAAGGGAACCTAGAGAAATGCCTCGTAAAAGCGATTCAAGGGACTTCCCTGGTGGTCCAGAGGTTAGGACTTTGCCTTCCAATGCAGAGGGTGAAGGTTTGATCCCTGGTGGGGGAGCTATGGCTCCCACACACCTAGTGGCCGAAAGATTTAAAAACTAAGCTAAAAAAGTAATTCAAGCCACTACAAGGGCTCGACTTAGGGACTCTACCCCTGCGTCTGCCCGTGTGCCTATCCACACATAGCGTACCCTTTGCCTCTTAATAAACGCCCCACTTGTTTCACTACTTTCTGTCTCCCCGGGAATTCCTTTCTGCAGAGCCGAAGGGCCAGGGTCCTCATCACTGGCCACGGGTCTAGTGGCTAGGGCCCGGTGCTTTCACCGCCGCGACCCAGCCCCAACCTCCGGCTGGGAACCCAAGAGCTGCTCCAAGCCACGGCAGGCCTCGGTCTCCCGAGATCAATTGGACCGGAGGCTCGCTGTACTTCCAAGCTCCCCAGGTGTTTCCGAAACGGAAGGGAGGCGGGCAGGGCACAACTTTGGCACAACTTTTGAAAGAATGGCATAGCTCCCCGAGGACACGACAGACATTCACTAGAATCACGTGGGTCTAAGATGGGCTTCCCCGGTGGCTCAGATGGTAAAAAGAATCTGCCTGCAATGCGGGAGACCGGGTTCGATCCCTGGGTCGGGCTGATCCCCTGGAGAAGGGAATGGGCTGCCCGCTCCAGTATTCTTGCCTCGAGAACCCCATGGACAGAGGAGCCTGGTGGGCTAGAGTCCGTGGGGGTCTAAGCTGGCAGAGGAGTCAAATTCAAGCGGACCTGGATTCTCAATCAGCAAGCTAAAGGACGTACCCAGAGGCGCCGTGACAGTTCCAAGGCACTGTCGAAAGACCCACAAGTGGGCAGTGGTCCGATTCCTGGAAACCCCCACCCCTTCCCCCAAATAGTTGGCATGATCCTCCCACTCCCTGTCGGTGCCCAGTCGCTGGGTCGTGCCCGACTCTTTGGGACCCCATGGACTGCAGCTCGCCAGGCTTCCCTTCCAGAGCCGGCTCAAGCGCATGTCCTTTGAGTCGGTGACGCCACCCGACCATCTCATCCTCTGTGGTTCCCTTCTCCTTCTGCCGTCAATCTTTCCCAGCCTGAGGGGCTTTTCCAGTGGGTCAGCTCTTCGCCTCGGGTGGCCACAGCATTGGAGCTTCAGCTTCAGCATCAGCCCTTCCGATGAATATTCGGGGTTGACTAGCCTATCAGCGGATCAACTCATTAGCCTAGGAAATTACCCGGCCCATGAAAGCTCACCAGGCCACGACTCGACTCGCCCTCTGTGATGGCCCACACGCTGCCTGTGGAGTGTGTTTCTCTCTGAATCAATCCACTTCTTACCTATCACTTTGTCTCTCGCTGAATTTGTGGGAGCCACGCGTTCCGGGAAACAAACTCACTCAGAAGGACAATGCAGATAGTGAGGTGCAGCTTCTTACACCGGCGGGCCCAAGGCAGAGTCTCCTCTTAGTCAAGGACCCCGACCAACATTTGTGAAAATCTTCTCTCCCCCATGTGTACGTGTCTGCACCCACCACTCCAACTTCCTTGAGACTTACATAAACCAAGGAAAAGACAACCTCAGGAACCCTATCATTCACGTGCTATGGCTCATGTGCTCAGACAGTCAAACAGTTAGCCAACAGTCAATAAGCCCGAGGTTACACTCCGATAGAGACAGAAAAACTTACGGCCTGTCTGGAGGAAGGGGTGATCAGTGTACGTTTTCTCTTAGGCGATGAGTAACCGAGATACGATCATCAAGGTTCCCCTGTCTGGAGGGGGGTCTTATCCTTCTGTCGTCGTTTTCCTAGGCGCGAAACACAGAGTTCAGAGTCCATCGGAGAGGTGGCTGAGCATGATCAGCATGAACAGGCCTAAGATGGAGCCCAGGCCCTATGAATTCCTTCTTCAAATTCTTTCTGCGATAGGACACAGAGAACCTGAGCTTCATCAGCTCTTGAAACCAGGTACCGTGGGTTTTGCCTCCGTCGGAGGCCCAGCCACGGGGATTGGAGTCCCAGCCTGGGTCTGGCCGGGTTCGAGTCCCGGTCAGAGGTAGAGGGCTTCCTTTCCGCTGCCGGGCGTGCATCCGGAAGCACTGCTCCGACGCCCACGTGTTCTGACACACTGACTTTTCCGTGACAGGGAAAGGGTTCGACACACTCCCGCATTTGCAGGTCCAATCGGCGTAGGACGGCGCCGGACCGGTTGTGGGTATAACCCGCCACGGGCCCTCGGTGGACAGTGGCCGGGTGAGGAAACACCGAACTGGAGGGTTGTGTCACGGACAGGAGTCCACCCCGTCTGGAGGGGAGGCGCGTGGCCCCGTCCTGGAAAATGCTGAGCGCAAGCCCCATAGATTCCGGGTGGCATCTCCCCGTCCCCCTGCCCCAAATGTGTCCTGCGTGCGGAGACCGAGGACCCCCGCCAGATTCCCCCCGCCCACCACCACCACCACCACCACGACAGAACACACAGGCACCTAGGGGGTCCGAAAAGATCGACAAGTCACATGATGAGTCTTCCCAGGGAGAGCGGGGTGGCTCTCCGCGGTAGACTAAGGGCCAGGAAAGGAGGCCAGGTCGGTGTTCTGATGGTGGCGAGGACGGGAACATTTCCCTCCACGTCAGTAAACAAGGACGTCACAGTCACCAGCAATTGCGGCCATCACGGGAAGGCGAGCCGCTGAGCCCTGCGGGCACTCGGGACTGAAAGAACACCTGCCGCCTAGCGGCCATCCCACTGCAGCCACTCCCTCCGGGGGAGCCTCGAGGAAGCCCAGGATGTGAACAGCACAGGATGGCGGCCCCAGAGAGCTGAGCTGCGTATCAAGGGAATGATTTCCCTGAGCCCAGACTCGAGCATCTCGCCACGTATAGAAAAAGCGCTACGTTCCTTCCCTTGTGATGCCTGGTTTCCTTTCCTTTACGGAATGCTGCTGCTGCTGCTAAGTCACTTCAGTCGTGTCCGACTCTGTGTGACCCCACAGACGGAAGCCCACCGGGCTCCCCCGTCCTCGGGATTCTCCAGGCAAGAACACTGGAGTGAGTTGTCATTTCCTTCTCCACATTTACGGAATAGGAAACCCCTTTTGACGTTCAGACCTCCTGCCCTTTGGGGCAAAACGTGGGCGTCCCCTGGCTCCTCCCCGCGCCGCCCGCCTCCTCCCGGCGGTTCTCTCGGGGTCGCTTCAGACGCTGACTCCGGGGCTCGCAGTCCTGAATATTCCCGCTGCATAAAACGCAAGTCTCAACTTTTAGGTTGTGGATTTTTTTTTTTTTTTTTTCCACCCCAGTGGACAGTGCTGAGCAGAGGGGCGGCCGGCGTGAGGCTTTTCTCATCAGCTTGCCGGGGTCCAGGGTGAGAGGGGACGAGGGAAGGGCGAGGCTTATTAGCAGCGCTCGGCCGTAACCTCAAGGCAGAGTGAGACTCTCCCTCACACGCCGCCAGCTGCTTTCTCCTCCGTGAAACTCGGGTGGAGAGCCGCCTTGACGGGCACCGTACAGAGGGGTCAGAGTAAGCGCCCTGATCTGCGCGAGGAGGGCTCCGGCCCGGGTAAAGGTGGGGAGCAGCAGGGCCGCGCTGGTTCCCCCCAGAGAAGCTGAACCCAGCCGGCCCAGTCTGGGATACGGAAGGAGTCCGTGAAGGGAGAGGCGTGGGGTTGGGGGATGATGACTGTAAGAAAGAGCCCACCAGAAGCAAGCGTCCCCCGGAGCAGCTGCGAGGCCCAGATCACACCCTCCCCGCGCGCGGGTCAGCGGGGTGCAGGCCACGGCCTTCCTCCCCCCAGCGCGCCCCCTTGCTCCGCACCTCTGCGTTCTCGCCCACGCCCTTGCCTCCCGGTTCCCCCCCTCCTGTCACCATGACGGCCCGCACACCGCCAGCGCCCCCAGTGAAGCTCCAACGTGTCCTGTAGGCCGTCTCCCGGGTCTGGTAGGCCTTCCTGACTCGGCTGGCTTCCTGTCTGTCCTTCTCACCTTCTCCCTTATTGGGTGTGTCCGGGTAGGGGCCCCGAGCCACACGGCAGAGGCCTGGAGCCCTGAGGAGGTCACCCGAGGTGGGAGCCGCACCCAGTGGTCCACCTCTCCGCAGGTCCCTCCAGAGCTTCCCAGGTGGCGCAGCGGCAAAGAATCCGCCTGCCTGTGAGGGAGACGCAGGAGACGCGGGTTCGATCCCTGGGTCGGGAAGATCCCCTGGAGTAGGAAATGGCGACGCGCTGCAGTTACTCGCCTGGAAGATTCCATGGACAGAGGAGGCTGGCAGGCTACCGTCCATGGGGGTCGCAAGGCGTCGGAGGGGACTGGGCGACTGAGCACACACAGGGTCCCCTCCTCATCACACCCGGGGTCCTGGCCGTTCGGCTCCTGGGCGGGACCCGTCCGGGGCCCGGGAACAGGAGCGGTAGTCTGGCCCCGGGGCCCAGCACAGGCCCTGGTGGGTCGAGCCTCGGCTGGTTAATGACCGTTTGTCAGAACCGGTGGTGAAGGCGGGCAGCCCGGACCCCAGCTCCGACACTCACAGCTGTGTCCTCTCAGGCAAACCCTTCTCACTCGGCCTCCTGGTCGGGCAGAGGGTCGGTCGACTCCACAGTGCCCGTCCCTTCCGGAACCGGCATCCGTTCTCCGGAGAAGGGTCCTTCCTGTAAGGGATGCCTAAGGGTCACCTCTCCGTGGCGGGCTCCGTCTGATGGGGTGTTCCCCCCACCGTCTGCATGGACGGGACAGGTCAACCCGTGGCCTCGGAGTATCAGAGGTGGTTAGGTCTGTGAGTTCTGCTCCAGTATAAAGGCACGTCCAGGCCTATGACTCCAAAATGCACATGGGATGCCGTTGAGGCTTACAGGTGGCGTCTCAAACAGGTGGTACGAAGGAAAAATTCGCTCATTCACACTGTGCTCCAGAGGAAGGTGGGGCACAGGGGTCAAGAATCCGCCTGCCAAGAGGCGCGGGTTCCGTTCGTGCTCGTGCGTGGGGAAGATGCCCTGGAGGAGGAACAGGAAATGGCAACCCGCTCCAGGATTCCTGCCTGGAAAATTCCATGGACAGAGGAGCTTGACGGGCCTACAGTCCATGGGGCCGCCAAGAGTCCGGTGCGACTCAACACCGCCACCCAACCCCGGGAAAGTACCGCCCGGCTCGACGATGCAGACGTTGAGCGAGGAGAAGAAGGAGGAGACCTAGAGGAAGATTTAGGAAATTATTTCATAAGTCCTTTCGACTCAAAATGGGAAAGATATCTTTTTAAAACTGATAACTATGACGATATAAAAACGGAACCTTTAAACAATGCAATCATCATCACCTTAAGCAAAGCCCAACCGAAAAGCCAGCAGGAATAGGGAAGAGGGTCGAAGACCGCCGACAGGGAGGTTATTAATAGCTCGCAGAGAGGAAGTGTAGATTCTTCTCTGAAACAGGAGGGGACGCTCAACTTTATTTACCCACGAGAGAAAACCGCATATCCGAGCTAGGCTGAGGTACCGTTTTCACCTAAGAGAACCACCCCTCGGGCTTTCCCCACCCTCCACCGAAAAAGCCTTCCCAAGTCTGAGGCCACGCGGGTTGGTTGGCGAGGCTGGGGGACGAGGCGCTGCCGGAGAACGGCTGCCCTGCTCTTCCAGTCACCGTCCCTGATCTCCCGAGCTTCAAGGCTCCGTTGCGGCGAGGGTGGCCGGGACCGCCGCGGCCCCGCACCGCCGTGAGGGCACGAGGGGCACCCGAGCGGCCTCCGCAGAGCGCTGTGCCCCGGGGCCGGGCGCGCCTCGCAGACCCTTCAGTCCGAAGGCTTTGCACCCCGATTGGAGCAAAGTCCGCGGGAGCGCATCACGCAGTGAGAAACGGAGCTGCCAAGTGATCGCGACGGGCAGTGTTGCATTCCAACGACTGTCCGCCAGGACATCCCTTCTCAGGACGAATCCCCCCACCCCCACCCCACCCCCACCCCCCGCCCCAGGGGACCCGAACTGTGGGGCAGAAGACGGGCGGGAGAACACGGACGCGAGCAGAGCGGCCCGGAGCAAGGAAGGGCGAGGGCGTGTGGTGCTGGCCGTTAGAGCCGCGATAACCGTGACGGGTGTCGGGCACTAGCTCAGCGTGA
This sequence comes from Moschus berezovskii, assembly GCF_049115385.1. Classification (NCBI taxonomy): domain Eukaryota; kingdom Metazoa; phylum Chordata; class Mammalia; order Artiodactyla; family Moschidae; genus Moschus; species Moschus berezovskii. The sequence continues at coordinate 55,307,831 of NC_142479.1, forward strand.
AGGAGGCAATGGGTGCGAGTGCAGCGCGAGCCGGAGAAGGAACGACAAAAGCGAGTTCCTGATTGCTGGGGCTCGACCCGTGAGAGCTGCTTCCGCGTCAGCGCTTCCCTCGCCGTCTCCGGCGGCCGCCCCTGGGTCGGGAGGCGAGGCGGGCTCCGGGTCTGGTGTGGGCTCCGGGCGCGAGGAGGCGGTCCGGAGGGTGGAGTCCGCCCGCGGTAGCCGCGCCCCCTCGGGCGGCAGAAGGCGGAGCATGCAGATTAGAAATGGCCGTTCGGCGCGGGAATGACGGAACAGTTAAGGACATAGCGCTTGTCCTTTCAAAGGTAGAGGACAAAAAGGTCTGCACAGGAGTCCGATGACAGCACTGTCGACGACGCAAAAGGAATCAGATAAGGAGTGAGGTTCAGGGCGCTCACCGTGGGTTGAATGGGGATGGAGCGAGGGCGGCTGCGGCCAGGCTGAGGCAGAGGGTATCGCTTCTCGGCCTTTTGGCTAAGATCAAGTGTAGTATCTGTTCTTATCAGTTTAATATCTGATACGTCCTCTATCCGAGGACAATATATTAAATGGATTTTTGGAGCAGGGAGTTGGAATAGGAGCTTGCTCCGTCCACTCCACGCATCGACCTGGTATTGCAGTACTTCCAGGAACGGTGCACCCCCCCTCGGGGGAAATAACCACTGTACCACTAAAAACAGACCTCGCCTGCCTTGAGAGTTAGGAGGCCCGGAAGAGAGCATCGAGTCGAGAAGGTCTTGGGTTGTTGCGCGCCTTTTTTTGGGTTTCCTAGTCTTCTGGTCCTTGTTTTTGAATGACTTTCTTTCGGCTGTTGAGTCCTTTCAATCTCGTGGTGTTCTCACTGGGAGGCATCCAGGGAAACCAAGGCGCCGTTAGAGCGTTCGCGGCAAAGATTTTCTACCGGACGGAGGGGGTCCCGTCCCGTAAGGAGTCTGCTTTCTGTGTATACAGGTATGGGTTTTCCATTTTTGTCCCGAGACTGTGTAGTAAGACCCCCGCCGTGTGGCCGCAGGAGCTTTCTGAACAAAAGTGGTCAGTCACTTGTTCTTACTGCCATGTGCTGTTGAAGGGGCCCGCGGTTTAGTGACCCTCCGTCGAAACGTTTGCAGGAGGAGGAGGGAACAAAAGGTTCAGCTGAGGCCCTTAGCGGGTGACCCTCCAGCGGGGCTCGGGGGCACGAAAGTGGCTCCAAGTGCAGCGCGTGCATACTGAAGCAACTCAAAGGATTTTCAGGTAATGCCCGAAAGCAAGCAGTAACGGTTGGTATACATTTAGTGAGGGAGAGAGCGTTTCCTTCTCCCAGAGGTGGCGGAAGCTAATCCACTTCCTCAAGAGGGAAAGGAATACACGAATCAGAAAGGGAATCAGTGAATGAGGGGCCTGGGAAAAGTGAAAGGGAGCACCACCAAATGCTGACCTGGAACAAGGAGTCCAAGGAGGAGGTTTAAATGCTAGTGTGCCTGAGAGAACTGTTGTAGCAGGAAATAATGAAGACATTCCATGTTCAAGGCCAACCGATCTTGACCGTATACAGTCAACTCCCTTCAAAACCTCTGGCACTAAAAATACCACCTCGTGTGCTTTCGCTAGATTTTCTGGATTTAGAAAGACTCCAAACCCCTCAAAATGAGGAAATCTGTGCAGCTGACAGGCTGAAAAGAGCGCGCTCGCTGGTCACCGAAATGAAACAGCCGGTCGGAACTGACTCCATGCATGACATTTCAAATAGAGATACAACGTGGAAGGAACTTCAGGTGACATGACAGTTGCAGATAATCAAACTGAGCAGACGTCTGCAACTTCCGGAAGAGGAGAACAGAGAACGTGCTAAAGGAGAAAGGGTCATGGATTCAATCACTGCAGCATTCTGGCTGCTTAATAGCTCTGGTTTCTCCGCTGGAAGTAACCTCAACGCTCAAAAATACTACTATCTCGACAGCTGAAAATACAAAGAATTTGCAAACTTCTTTGTTTCTGTCTTTGCAATGTATGCCGTTTCACAGTCCACGCCCTGAAAATGTATTTCTCCCAGAAAGGAGGGGGAAAGGACTTGTATGTGCGTGCAGAACTAAAGGTATATTCTGTCAAAGAGAAGAGGGGGTTGGGGGGCGGTTGGTTGGGCTGATCCCAAGGCAGGAGAAACGCAAGAAGCCGACCCGCTGGCTCTTAAGTTCCTCTCCACCTGTACCGTCAAAACCGATCTCAAAAATACAAGCTAGAGTCGGTCCTGCCTGGTGCCTAGTGAGCCCTCCCTCCCCGGTAGCCGCGCCAGCGCCGGCCTAGATCCAGAACCGGAGCTATACTAGATGGCCGGCCAGGCAACCTGCGGGCATCGGTCCCCTCCAACAAATGGTGACATGCGGAGCCGGGGCTGTGGTCACCTTCCTCTTCATGACAACCCCCCCTCCCCCCCCCGCTCCCGTGGTGAAGGTACTACGCTTGCGGTCTCAGCGCCCCTTGGTGCGCAGTGAGTTGATGCCTCCCCCTCCAGACTCCGAAGCATCTCCGACGCCGAAGTGCCCTCCTCTCGCCCATCCACAGGGGAAGTAAGTGCCTCCTGGACAGTAGTGGGGCCCTGGAGCCCCTCTGCGGGCGGGCGAAGGCGCTTGAGTCCGTGTCCGACTCTTTGCGACCGTAGCCCGCCAGGCTCCTCGGTCCATGGGATGCTCCAGGCAAAAGAATACTGCCATGCTCTCCTCCCGGGGATGGATCTATCGTCCCGACCCAGGCATTGAGCCCGCGACTCCTGCACTGCAGGTGGACTCTTCACCGCCGAGGCACCAGGGAAACCCCAGAGCCCCTCTGTGCGCAAATGGTGCCCTCTTGTGCCACCTGCGTTCCGGGCCCCCACTCGCTCCACTGTCACCGAAGATGGATTGTGCGGCACGAGGGCACCGGGACCCTGCGGCGTGGCCTCCCAGCCATCTTCGTTGATGACTGTCGGCCATTGCCACCTACGTCACCGCCTACGCCCAACTGAAGGCCTTCCTGTGTGGTGGAGCCCTGACCTCTTCCTCCCCGCACCCATGGTGGCTGGTCCGCGGGCCTGCCTGGGCACCGTGACTGCCATCAATCCCCCTGGAGCTGGCACGGACAATGCCGAAGGCTCGGCACCCCTCGCGCTGGGAGCTGAGCACGTACATCCAAGCGGCTGCGTGGCTCCGGGCGGCTGGTGCTTGCTCGGGCTGGGCGGGGCGGGGTTTCCCCGTGCCCCTTCGGGATGTGCCCTTCTCGACGCTGTACTGGTTCAACTAGAGCTGGCCGACGTGGCTCAGGTCTAAGGACCAGACCGACCTCGCTCCCTGGGCTTCGGCTTTTGTGTCCGGCGCTGTCTCCTGGGCGGTGGCGGCCATCCTGCCTTCCTCTCAACGTGACCAAGACTCCACGAGCCGTGGAAGCTGTGAATGAGAGCCCCCTTGGCTGCTGTGCTACGCAGCACCCGCAGCGCAGTCGGCCAGCAAGTCTTAAGCATCAAGGCCCATTCCCCCGGCACTTGCTCGAACCTCGCAAAAACGCTGCTTCCAGAAAGACTCAACTGGGACCAGCCGGTGAGACGTTAAAAGAAACCCAGAACTTTAAAGGAAGAGCGAAGACCTGCCGCCTCCGGCTGTCCATCGGCTAAAGCTATGAAAGGCCGGAAGAGCATAAAGCTTCTGATACTCCGTGTTTAAAAACACTGCACACATGCACCGGACCAGCCTGCTAAGACTCACTAGAGTCTATGCTTTTCAGGAAGTCTATTATTTGTTACACAAATGATTTCCCCCGAGGGGGGTGCACCGTTCCTGGAAGTACTGCAATACCAGGTCGATGCGTGGAGTGGACGGAGCAAGCTCCTATTCCAACTCCCTGCTCCAAAAATCCATTTAATATATTGTCCTCGGATAGAGGACGTATCAGATATTAAACTGATAAGAACAGATACTACACTTGATCTTAGCCAAAAGGCCGAGAAGCGATGCCGTTGCTCCGGGCTTGGCCGCTACCGTCCTCGCCTCACCTCCATTTAGCTCACGGTGAGCAAGGTCAGCCGCAAACGAAGGCCCGCCCTCTCCCCTAGACTGCACGGTGTCCTAGTGCCACAACTTCTAAGACGTCCATCGTTCATTTGTTGGGCGCCCTTAGGCTTTCTCTTCCCCCACGGCACCCCCCCCCCCCGCCGGCATACAGACAACAATCTGCATGCCCCGCCCACACACGCGCCTTCCTCCTACTCCCCGTGTGCGCCGTCTCGCGGTGGAACCGAGACAAGCGCGTGGCCCAAAGCTCCCGGAAACGCCCAGACCGAGAAAGACGCAAACCGTTCCAACCAGGTTTCTCTTTCCGGCATTTCTTTTTCTTCTTAAATTTTTTTTCCCGAACACATAGCTACGTACCCACCCACCACTCATCATCTTACTGTTACTTATTGTGTACACATGCACAGATGAGTCGGCTATGTTGAAGTTCTCTTTTTACTTTCTAGATTTTAATTCGTCTTGAAGCCCAGGGAGCTTTCTTTCCATGGTCTCTTTTCTTTTTCTTTTTGGCTACCCTGGTTCTTCTGCGGGTCATGTGGGAACTCAGTGCCTCGAGTAGCGATAGAACCCGCGGCCTAGCTTACACTGGGAGCAACCACTGTACTGCCAGAGAAGTCCCTACAGTCACTCTTTTCTGTTTCCCTCAGGCTCTCTCGGTAGTTTTATTTGGCATTCCTGGACAGGGCGCCAAGATACTCGCCACACAATTTGGCTGCTCCTCCGCCAGCTGCTCGCCGGAAGGCTTCCACGTAGGCCTCCTCGGCTTGATGGGACGCTCCGGGAGAGAGAGTGGGAACATTTCTCCCGGTCCAGATTGCTGCCGACTCCTTGCCATAAGGCCGTGCCCCATCACAGCTGACCTGCCTTCTTGGCCGCTCAACTGCAAGCCTGCAGTGGAGAACAGGGGACATACTGACCGAGCAGCTGCTGAGGCCTCTTCTGCCTTGAGGATACCCTCTCTTCTCCTGTCCAGCCCAGCCCAACAAACTTCCTTGTGGGGGGGCGGGGGGCGGGGGGGGCGGCGTTAGGGGAGCGTGGAAACCGCTGACTACTGGAGGATCAGAAAGAGGGTGTAGGCAAGTGGAGACACCCCTGCCAGCACCTGTGGTGAGTCTCCCGGAGTGCACGTGGAGCCCTTTTACCCTGAAAGTAAGGGAACTTCCTCCCAGTTTGGGGATTCTCCCTGCCATGTACAATTAGACAAAGCTAACTTTTCAAAATTCTGACCCTGAGAGAACAAAACTATGCCGAGGGAAAAGCTTGATGCAGAGCGCAGTATTTAAGTTATAAATTACTGTGCTCTAGTGCCCTCCACCCCACTCCAGTACTCTTGCCCGGAAAGTCCCATGGATGGAGGAGCCTGGTGGGCTGCAGTCCATGGGGGTGCACAGAGTCGGACACGACTGAGCGACTTAGCAGCAGCAGCAACTTCTCAAAACTCTGAACCTGAGAGAACAAACTATGCCAAGGGAAAAGCTTGATGTTAATTCATCCTGAGATACACAGACCACTTTTCCTAAGACTTCAGCCTTTGATTTATCAGTAGAACTTCAAGCCAAGTAGGGAAAAAAGCCAAAGAGACATTTTAAATCTCAAGAACTATGAGATCTCTTCCCATTTGAATATGTATGTGTGTGTGTGAATACATGTCTTGTCTTTAGATGACATCTCCGATTCAATGAACATGAGTTTGAGCAATCTCTGGGAATTGGTGATGGACTGGGAAGCCTGGCTTGTTGCAGTCCATGGGGTGGAAAAGAGTTGGATGCGACTGAACTCAACATTGTGTGCTTAGTTGCTTAGTGCTTAGTAGGGCAGACCTGTCCAACTCTTTGTGACCCTAGGGACTGTAGCCCAACAGACTCATCTGTCCATGGGATTCACCAAGGAAGAATACTGGAGTGGGTTGCCATGCCCTCCTCCAGGAGATCTTCCAACCCAGAGATCAAATCCATGTCTCCCATGTTGCAGGCGGTTTCTTTACCATCTGGGCCACCCTTAGATAACATTGCTGAGGTTAAATTGTAAATGAGCTCTATTTAGTTGGTCTAAAAGAAAACTAAGCACTTACTCATCATACAAGTCTAAATATATGAAAGAAAGACTAAAGTTGTTTCAGCATATTAGAACCATGCCCTTGATTACACTGAAAAAAAGTGTGTTTGGGCAAAATACATGTTTTTAGAGGTTATGAACTGTGTTCTCACATTTCTAATTAGAGAATGCCATGTGACAAGCAGTTTAAAATTTCTTTAATTATTATTAATTGATTATTATTCAGTTCAGCTCAGTTCAGTTGCTCAGTTGTGTCCGAATCTTTGCGACCCCGTGAACGGCAGCACGCCAGGCCTCCCTGTCCGTCACCAACCCCAGAGACTACCTAAACTCCTGTCCATCGAGTTGGTGATACCATCCAACTATCTCATCCTCTGCCACCCCCTTCTCCTCCTGCCCTCAATCTTTCCTAACATCAGGCTCTTTTCCAGTGAGTCAGTTTTCATCAGGTAGCCAAAGTATGGCGCTTCAGCATCAGTCCTTCCAATGAACACTCAGGACTGATCTCCTTTAGGATGGAATGGTTGGATCTCCTTGCAGTCCAAGGGACTCTCAAGAGTCTTCTCCAACACTACAGTTCAAAAGCATTAATTCTTTGGCACTCAGCTTTCTTTATAGTCGAACTCTCATATCTGTATGACTACTGGAAAAACCATAGTTTGACTAGACAGATCTTTGTTGGCAAAGTTATGTCTCTGCTTTTTAATACGCTGTCTAGTTTGGTCATAGCTTTTCTTCCAAGGAGCAAGTGTCTTTTAATTTCATGTCTGCAGTCACCATCTGCAATGATTTTGGAGCCCCCAAAATAAAGTCTTTCACTGTTTCCATTGTTTCCCCCATTTATTTGCCATGGAGTGATGGGACCAGATGCCATGATCTTGGCTTTCTGAATGTTGAGTTTTAAGACAGCTTTTTCACTCTCCTCTTTGACTTTCATCAAGAGACTCTTTAGTTCCTCTTCACTTTCTGCCACTAGGGTGGTGTCATCTGCATATCTGAGGTTGCTGATATTTCTCCCAGCAATCTTGATTCCAGCTTGTGCTTCATCCAGCCCAGCATTTCCCATGATGTACTCTGCATATAAGTTAAATAAGCAGAATGACAATATATAGCCTTGAGATACTCCTTTCCTGATTTGGAACCAATCTGTTGTTCCATGTCCAGTTCTAACTGTTGCTCCTTGACCTGCATACAGATTTCTCAGGAGGCAGGTAAGGTGGCCTGGTATTCCCATCTCTTTCAGAATTTTCCACAGTTTGTTGTGATCCTTACAGTCAAAGGTTTTGGCGTAGTCAATAAAACAGAATTAGATGTTTTTCTGGAACTCTTGTGGTTTTTCGATGATCCAGCGGATGTTGGCAATTTGATCTTTGGTTCCTCTGCCTTTTCTAAAACCAGCTTGAACATCTGGAAGTTCACGGTTCACGTACTGTTGAAACCTGGCTTGGAATATTTTGAGCATTACTTTGCTGGCATGTGAGATTAGAACAATTGTCCGGTAGTTTGAGCATTCTTTGGCATTGCCTTTCTTTGGGATTGGAATGAAAACTGACCTTTTCCAATCCTTTGGCCACTGCTGAGTTTTCCAAATTTGCTGGCATATTGAGTGCAGCACTTTCACAGCATCATCTTTTAGAATTTGAAATAGCTCAACTGGAATTCCATCACCTCCACTAGCTTTGTTCGTAGTGATGCTTCCTAAGGCCCACTTGACTTTGCATTTCAGAGTGTCTGACTCTAGGTGAGTGATCATAGCATCATGATTATCTGGGTCATGAGATCTTTTTTGTCTTGTTCTTTTGTATATTCTTGCCACCTCTTAAGAAATAAATTCAAATAACCGAAGCCCAAAGCCAAATTCACATGAGTGCAAATGGATGAAAATTTATTACTACCTGCATCTATATGTATATATTTTGTTAAGATACTGACAGAGAGTATTGTAGGCTAAACAATACAGTGACTTAAGTGACTTAGTCAGTCATGTATCACTCTTTGTGATCCCATGGACTGTAGTCCACCATGCTCCTCTGTGCATGGAATTCTCGATGCAAGAATACTGCATTCCTTTCTCCAGGGTTCTTCAGGCAGATTCTCCTGCATTGTAGGCAGATTGATTACCGTCTGACCCACCAGGGAACCCCCAAACTGTATATTCATAGTATAATTATCTGGCTCGAGGTGAGTGATCACACCACCGTGGTTATCTAGGTCATGATCTTTTTTGTATAGTTCTTTTGTGTACTCTTGCACCCCTTCTTATATCTTCTGCTTTTTTAGGTCCATACCATTTCTCTTCTTTATTGTGCCCATCTTTGCATGAAACGTTCCCTTTGTGTCTCTAACTTTCTTGAATAGGTCTCTAGTCTTTCCCATTCGATTGTTTTCCTCTATTTTTTTGCACTGATCACTGAGGAAGTTTTTCTTATCTCTCCTTGCTATTCTTTGGAAATCTGAATTCAAATGGGTATATCTTTCCTTTTCTCCTTTGCCTTTAGCTTCTCTTCTTTTCTCAGCTATTTGTAAGGCCTCCTCAGACAACCACTTTGCCTTTTTGCATTTCTTTTTCCTGGGGATGGTCTTGATCCCTGCCTCCTGTACAATGTTATGAACCTCCATCCATAGTTCTTCAGGCATGCTATCAGATCTAATCCCTTGAATCTGTCACTTCCACTATATAATCATAAGAAATTTGATTTAGGTCATACCTGAATGATCTAGTGGTTTTCCCTACTTTCTTCAATTTGAGTCTGAATTTGGCAATAAGGAGTTCATGGTCTGAGCCACAGTCAGCTCCCGGTCTTGTTTTTGCTGACTGTATAGAGCTTCTCCATCTTTGGCTGCAAAGAATATAATCAATCTGATTTCAGTATTGACCATCTGGTGATGTCCATGTGTAGACTCTTCTCTTGTGTTGTTGCAAAAGGACATTTGCTATCCCTGGGATTCTCCAGGCAAGAGGACTGGAGTGGGTTGCCATTGCGTCTCCAATGCATGAAAGTGAAAAATGAAAGTGAAGTCGCTCAGTCGTGTCCGACTCTGTGCACCCCCATGGACTGCAGCCCACCAGGCTCCTCCATCCATGGGACTTTCCGGGCAAGAGTACTGGAGTGGGGTGGAGGGCACTAGAGCACAGTAATTTATAACTTAAATACTGCGCTCTGCATCAAGCTTTTCCCTCGGCATAGTTTTGTTCTCTCAGGGTCAGAATTTTGAAAAGTTAGCTTTGTCTAATTGTACATGGCAGGGAGAATCCCCAAACTGGGAGGAAGTTCCCTTACTTTCAGGGTAAAAGGGCTCCACGTGCACTCCGGGAGACTCACCACAGGTGCTGGCAGGGGTGTCTCCACTTGCCTACACCCTCTTTCTGATCCTCCAGTAGTCAGCGGTTTCCACGCTCCCCTAACGCCGCCCCCCCCGCCCCCCGCCCCCCCACAAGGAAGTTTGTTGGGCTGGGCTGGACAGGAGAAGAGAGGGTATCCTCAAGGCAGAAGAGGCCTCAGCAGCTGCTCGGTCAGTATGTCCCCTGTTCTCCACTGCAGGCTTGCAGTTGAGCGGCCAAGAAGGCAGGTCAGCTGTGATGGGGCACGGCCTTATGGCAAGGAGTCGGCAGCAATCTGGACCGGGAGAAATGTTCCCACTCTCTCTCCCGGAGCGTCCCATCAAGCCGAGGAGGCCTACGTGGAAGCCTTCCGGCGAGCAGCTGGCGGAGGAGCAGCCAAATTGTGTGGCGAGTATCTTGGCGCCCTGTCCAGGAATGCCAAATAAAACTACCGAGAGAGCCTGAGGGAAACAGAAAAGAGTGACTGTAGGGACTTCTCTGGCAGTACAGTGGTTGCTCCCAGTGTAAGCTAGGCCGCGGGTTCTATCGCTACTCGAGGCACTGAGTTCCCACATGACCCGCAGAAGAACCAGGGTAGCCAAAAAGAAAAAGAAAAGAGACCATGGAAAGAAAGCTCCCTGGGCTTCAAGACGAATTAAAATCTAGAAAGTAAAAAGAGAACTTCAACATAGCCGACTCATCTGTGCATGTGTACACAATAAGTAACAGTAAGATGATGAGTGGTGGGTGGGTACGTAGCTATGTGTTCGGGAAAAAAAATTTAAGAAGAAAAAGAAATGCCGGAAAGAGAAACCTGGTTGGAACGGTTTGCGTCTTTCTCGGTCTGGGCGTTTCCGGGAGCTTTGGGCCACGCGCTTGTCTCGGTTCCACCGCGAGACGGCGCACACGGGGAGTAGGAGGAAGGCGCGTGTGTGGGCGGGGCATGCAGATTGTTGTCTGTATGCCGGCGGGGGGGGGGGTGCCGTGGGGGAAGAGAAAGCCTAAGGGCGCCCAACAAATGAACGATGGACGTCTTAGAAGTTGTGGCACTAGGACACCGTGCAGTCTAGGGGAGAGGGCGGGCCTTCGTTTGCGGCTGACCTTGCTCACCGTGAGCTAAATGGAGGTGAGGCGAGGACGGTAGCGGCCAAGCCCGGAGCAACGGCATCGCTTCTCGGCCTTTTGGCTAAGATCAAGTGTAGTATCTGTTCTTATCAGTTTAATATCTGATACGTCCTCTATCCGAGGACAATATATTAAATGGATTTTTGGAGCAGGGAGTTGGAATAGGAGCTTGCTCCGTCCACTCCACGCATCGACCTGGTATTGCAGTACTTCCAGGAACGGTGCACCCCCCCTCGGGGGAAATCATTTGTGTAACAAATAATAGACTTCCTGAAAAGCATAGACTCTAGTGAGTCTTAGCAGGCTGGTCCGGTGCATGTGTGCAGTGTTTTTAAACACGGAGTATCAGAAGCTTTATGCTCTTCCGGCCTTTCATAGCTTTAGCCGATGGACAGCCGGAGGCGGCAGGTCTTCGCTCTTCCTTTAAAGTTCTGGGTTTCTTTTAACGTCTCACCGGCTGGTCCCAGTTGAGTCTTTCTGGAAGCAGCGTTTTTGCGAGGTTCGAGCAAGTGCCGGGGGAATGGGCCTTGATGCTTAAGACTTGCTGGCCGACTGCGCTGCGGGTGCTGCGTAGCACAGCAGCCAAGGGGGCTCTCATTCACAGCTTCCACGGCTCGTGGAGTCTTGGTCACGTTGAGAGGAAGGCAGGATGGCCGCCACCGCCCAGGAGACAGCGCCGGACACAAAAGCCGAAGCCCAGGGAGCGAGGTCGGTCTGGTCCTTAGACCTGAGCCACGTCGGCCAGCTCTAGTTGAACCAGTACAGCGTCGAGAAGGGCACATCCCGAAGGGGCACGGGGAAACCCCGCCCCGCCCAGCCCGAGCAAGCACCAGCCGCCCGGAGCCACGCAGCCGCTTGGATGTACGTGCTCAGCTCCCAGCGCGAGGGGTGCCGAGCCTTCGGCATTGTCCGTGCCAGCTCCAGGGGGATTGATGGCAGTCACGGTGCCCAGGCAGGCCCGCGGACCAGCCACCATGGGTGCGGGGAGGAAGAGGTCAGGGCTCCACCACACAGGAAGGCCTTCAGTTGGGCGTAGGCGGTGACGTAGGTGGCAATGGCCGACAGTCATCAACGAAGATGGCTGGGAGGCCACGCCGCAGGGTCCCGGTGCCCTCGTGCCGCACAATCCATCTTCGGTGACAGTGGAGCGAGTGGGGGCCCGGAACGCAGGTGGCACAAGAGGGCACCATTTGCGCACAGAGGGGCTCTGGGGTTTCCCTGGTGCCTCGGCGGTGAAGAGTCCACCTGCAGTGCAGGAGTCGCGGGCTCAATGCCTGGGTCGGGACGATAGATCCATCCCCGGGAGGAGAGCATGGCAGTATTCTTTTGCCTGGAGCATCCCATGGACCGAGGAGCCTGGCGGGCTACGGTCGCAAAGAGTCGGACACGGACTCAAGCGCCTTCGCCCGCCCGCAGAGGGGCTCCAGGGCCCCACTACTGTCCAGGAGGCACTTACTTCCCCTGTGGATGGGCGAGAGGAGGGCACTTCGGCGTCGGAGATGCTTCGGAGTCTGGAGGGGGAGGCATCAACTCACTGCGCACCAAGGGGCGCTGAGACCGCAAGCGTAGTACCTTCACCACGGGAGCGGGGGGGGGAGGGGGGGTTGTCATGAAGAGGAAGGTGACCACAGCCCCGGCTCCGCATGTCACCATTTGTTGGAGGGGACCGATGCCCGCAGGTTGCCTGGCCGGCCATCTAGTATAGCTCCGGTTCTGGATCTAGGCCGGCGCTGGCGCGGCTACCGGGGAGGGAGGGCTCACTAGGCACCAGGCAGGACCGACTCTAGCTTGTATTTTTGAGATCGGTTTTGACGGTACAGGTGGAGAGGAACTTAAGAGCCAGCGGGTCGGCTTCTTGCGTTTCTCCTGCCTTGGGATCAGCCCAACCAACCGCCCCCCAACCCCCTCTTCTCTTTGACAGAATATACCTTTAGTTCTGCACGCACATACAAGTCCTTTCCCCCTCCTTTCTGGGAGAAATACATTTTCAGGGCGTGGACTGTGAAACGGCATACATTGCAAAGACAGAAACAAAGAAGTTTGCAAATTCTTTGTATTTTCAGCTGTCGAGATAGTAGTATTTTTGAGCGTTGAGGTTACTTCCAGCGGAGAAACCAGAGCTATTAAGCAGCCAGAATGCTGCAGTGATTGAATCCATGACCCTTTCTCCTTTAGCACGTTCTCTGTTCTCCTCTTCCGGAAGTTGCAGACGTCTGCTCAGTTTGATTATCTGCAACTGTCATGTCACCTGAAGTTCCTTCCACGTTGTATCTCTATTTGAAATGTCATGCATGGAGTCAGTTCCGACCGGCTGTTTCATTTCGGTGACCAGCGAGCGCGCTCTTTTCAGCCTGTCAGCTGCACAGATTTCCTCATTTTGAGGGGTTTGGAGTCTTTCTAAATCCAGAAAATCTAGCGAAAGCACACGAGGTGGTATTTTTAGTGCCAGAGGTTTTGAAGGGAGTTGACTGTATACGGTCAAGATCGGTTGGCCTTGAACATGGAATGTCTTCATTATTTCCTGCTACAACAGTTCTCTCAGGCACACTAGCATTTAAACCTCCTCCTTGGACTCCTTGTTCCAGGTCAGCATTTGGTGGTGCTCCCTTTCACTTTTCCCAGGCCCCTCATTCACTGATTCCCTTTCTGATTCGTGTATTCCTTTCCCTCTTGAGGAAGTGGATTAGCTTCCGCCACCTCTGGGAGAAGGAAACGCTCTCTCCCTCACTAAATGTATACCAACCGTTACTGCTTGCTTTCGGGCATTACCTGAAAATCCTTTGAGTTGCTTCAGTATGCACGCGCTGCACTTGGAGCCACTTTCGTGCCCCCGAGCCCCGCTGGAGGGTCACCCGCTAAGGGCCTCAGCTGAACCTTTTGTTCCCTCCTCCTCCTGCAAACGTTTCGACGGAGGGTCACTAAACCGCGGGCCCCTTCAACAGCACATGGCAGTAAGAACAAGTGACTGACCACTTTTGTTCAGAAAGCTCCTGCGGCCACACGGCGGGGGTCTTACTACACAGTCTCGGGACAAAAATGGAAAACCCATACCTGTATACACAGAAAGCAGACTCCTTACGGGACGGGACCCCCTCCGTCCGGTAGAAAATCTTTGCCGCGAACGCTCTAACGGCGCCTTGGTTTCCCTGGATGCCTCCCAGTGAGAACACCACGAGATTGAAAGGACTCAACAGCCGAAAGAAAGTCATTCAAAAACAAGGACCAGAAGACTAGGAAACCCAAAAAAAGGCGCGCAACAACCCAAGACCTTCTCGACTCGATGCTCTCTTCCGGGCCTCCTAACTCTCAAGGCAGGCGAGGTCTGTTTTTAGTGGTACAGTGGTTATTTCCCCCGAGGGGGGGTGCACCGTTCCTGGAAGTACTGCAATACCAGGTCGATGCGTGGAGTGGACGGAGCAAGCTCCTATTCCAACTCCCTGCTCCAAAAATCCATTTAATATATTGTCCTCGGATAGAGGACGTATCAGATATTAAACTGATAAGAACAGATACTACACTTGATCTTAGCCAAAAGGCCGAGAAGCGATACCCTCTGCCTCAGCCTGGCCGCAGCCGCCCTCGCTCCATCCCCATTCAACCCACGGTGAGCGCCCTGAACCTCACTCCTTATCTGATTCCTTTTGCGTCGTCGACAGTGCTGTCATCGGACTCCTGTGCAGACCTTTTTGTCCTCTACCTTTGAAAGGACAAGCGCTATGTCCTTAACTGTTCCGTCATTCCCGCGCCGAACGGCCATTTCTAATCTGCATGCTCCGCCTTCTGCCGCCCGAGGGGGCGCGGCTACCGCGGGCGGACTCCACCCTCCGGACCGCCTCCTCGCGCCCGGAGCCCACACCAGACCCGGAGCCCGCCTCGCCTCCCGACCCAGGGGCGGCCGCCGGAGACGGCGAGGGAAGCGCTGACGCGGAAGCAGCTCTCACGGGTCGAGCCCCAGCAATCAGGAACTCGCTTTTGTCGTTCCTTCTCCGGCTCGCGCTGCACTCGCACCCATTGCCTCCTTCACGCTGAGCTAGTGCCCGACACCCGTCACGGTTATCGCGGCTCTAACGGCCAGCACCACACGCCCTCGCCCTTCCTTGCTCCGGGCCGCTCTGCTCGCGTCCGTGTTCTCCCGCCCGTCTTCTGCCCCACAGTTCGGGTCCCCTGGGGCGGGGGGTGGGGGTGGGGTGGGGGTGGGGGGATTCGTCCTGAGAAGGGATGTCCTGGCGGACAGTCGTTGGAATGCAACACTGCCCGTCGCGATCACTTGGCAGCTCCGTTTCTCACTGCGTGATGCGCTCCCGCGGACTTTGCTCCAATCGGGGTGCAAAGCCTTCGGACTGAAGGGTCTGCGAGGCGCGCCCGGCCCCGGGGCACAGCGCTCTGCGGAGGCCGCTCGGGTGCCCCTCGTGCCCTCACGGCGGTGCGGGGCCGCGGCGGTCCCGGCCACCCTCGCCGCAACGGAGCCTTGAAGCTCGGGAGATCAGGGACGGTGACTGGAAGAGC
Organism: Moschus berezovskii; assembly: GCF_049115385.1. Lineage (NCBI taxonomy): Eukaryota > Metazoa > Chordata > Mammalia > Artiodactyla > Moschidae > Moschus > Moschus berezovskii. The sequence continues at coordinate 55,322,876 of NC_142479.1, forward strand.
AGGGCAGCCGTTCTCCGGCAGCGCCTCGTCCCCCAGCCTCGCCAACCAACCCGCGTGGCCTCAGACTTGGGAAGGCTTTTTCGGTGGAGGGTGGGGAAAGCCCGAGGGGTGGTTCTCTTAGGTGAAAACGGTACCTCAGCCTAGCTCGGATATGCGGTTTTCTCTCGTGGGTAAATAAAGTTGAGCGTCCCCTCCTGTTTCAGAGAAGAATCTACACTTCCTCTCTGCGAGCTATTAATAACCTCCCTGTCGGCGGTCTTCGACCCTCTTCCCTATTCCTGCTGGCTTTTCGGTTGGGCTTTGCTTAAGGTGATGATGATTGCATTGTTTAAAGGTTCCGTTTTTATATCGTCATAGTTATCAGTTTTAAAAAGATATCTTTCCCATTTTGAGTCGAAAGGACTTATGAAATAATTTCCTAAATCTTCCTCTAGGTCTCCTCCTTCTTCTCCTCGCTCAACGTCTGCATCGTCGAGCCGGGCGGTACTTTCCCGGGGTTGGGTGGCGGTGTTGAGTCGCACCGGACTCTTGGCGGCCCCATGGACTGTAGGCCCGTCAAGCTCCTCTGTCCATGGAATTTTCCAGGCAGGAATCCTGGAGCGGGTTGCCATTTCCTGTTCCTCCTCCAGGGCATCTTCCCCACGCACGAGCACGAACGGAACCCGCGCCTCTTGGCAGGCGGATTCTTGACCCCTGTGCCCCACCTTCCTCTGGAGCACAGTGTGAATGAGCGAATTTTTCCTTCGTACCACCTGTTTGAGACGCCACCTGTAAGCCTCAACGGCATCCCATGTGCATTTTGGAGTCATAGGCCTGGACGTGCCTTTATACTGGAGCAGAACTCACAGACCTAACCACCTCTGATACTCCGAGGCCACGGGTTGACCTGTCCCGTCCATGCAGACGGTGGGGGGAACACCCCATCAGACGGAGCCCGCCACGGAGAGGTGACCCTTAGGCATCCCTTACAGGAAGGACCCTTCTCCGGAGAACGGATGCCGGTTCCGGAAGGGACGGGCACTGTGGAGTCGACCGACCCTCTGCCCGACCAGGAGGCCGAGTGAGAAGGGTTTGCCTGAGAGGACACAGCTGTGAGTGTCGGAGCTGGGGTCCGGGCTGCCCGCCTTCACCACCGGTTCTGACAAACGGTCATTAACCAGCCGAGGCTCGACCCACCAGGGCCTGTGCTGGGCCCCGGGGCCAGACTACCGCTCCTGTTCCCGGGCCCCGGACGGGTCCCGCCCAGGAGCCGAACGGCCAGGACCCCGGGTGTGATGAGGAGGGGACCCTGTGTGTGCTCAGTCGCCCAGTCCCCTCCGACGCCTTGCGACCCCCATGGACGGTAGCCTGCCAGCCTCCTCTGTCCATGGAATCTTCCAGGCGAGTAACTGCAGCGCGTCGCCATTTCCTACTCCAGGGGATCTTCCCGACCCAGGGATCGAACCCGCGTCTCCTGCGTCTCCCTCACAGGCAGGCGGATTCTTTGCCGCTGCGCCACCTGGGAAGCTCTGGAGGGACCTGCGGAGAGGTGGACCACTGGGTGCGGCTCCCACCTCGGGTGACCTCCTCAGGGCTCCAGGCCTCTGCCGTGTGGCTCGGGGCCCCTACCCGGACACACCCAATAAGGGAGAAGGTGAGAAGGACAGACAGGAAGCCAGCCGAGTCAGGAAGGCCTACCAGACCCGGGAGACGGCCTACAGGACACGTTGGAGCTTCACTGGGGGCGCTGGCGGTGTGCGGGCCGTCATGGTGACAGGAGGGGGGGAACCGGGAGGCAAGGGCGTGGGCGAGAACGCAGAGGTGCGGAGCAAGGGGGCGCGCTGGGGGGAGGAAGGCCGTGGCCTGCACCCCGCTGACCCGCGCGCGGGGAGGGTGTGATCTGGGCCTCGCAGCTGCTCCGGGGGACGCTTGCTTCTGGTGGGCTCTTTCTTACAGTCATCATCCCCCAACCCCACGCCTCTCCCTTCACGGACTCCTTCCGTATCCCAGACTGGGCCGGCTGGGTTCAGCTTCTCTGGGGGGAACCAGCGCGGCCCTGCTGCTCCCCACCTTTACCCGGGCCGGAGCCCTCCTCGCGCAGATCAGGGCGCTTACTCTGACCCCTCTGTACGGTGCCCGTCAAGGCGGCTCTCCACCCGAGTTTCACGGAGGAGAAAGCAGCTGGCGGCGTGTGAGGGAGAGTCTCACTCTGCCTTGAGGTTACGGCCGAGCGCTGCTAATAAGCCTCGCCCTTCCCTCGTCCCCTCTCACCCTGGACCCCGGCAAGCTGATGAGAAAAGCCTCACGCCGGCCGCCCCTCTGCTCAGCACTGTCCACTGGGGTGGAAAATAAAAAAAAAAAAAAATCCACAACCTAAAAGTTGAGACTTGCGTTTTATGCAGCGGGAATATTCAGGACTGCGAGCCCCGGAGTCAGCGTCTGAAGCGACCCCGAGAGAACCGCCGGGAGGAGGCGGGCGGCGCGGGGAGGAGCCAGGGGACGCCCACGTTTTGCCCCAAAGGGCAGGAGGTCTGAACGTCAAAAGGGGTTTCCTATTCCGTAAATGTGGAGAAGGAAATGACAACTCACTCCAGTGTTCTTGCCTGGAGAATCCCGAGGACGGGGGAGCCCGGTGGGCTTCCGTCTGTGGGGTCACACAGAGTCGGACACGACTGAAGTGACTTAGCAGCAGCAGCAGCATTCCGTAAAGGAAAGGAAACCAGGCATCACAAGGGAAGGAACGTAGCGCTTTTCTATACGTGGCGAGATGCTCGAGTCTGGGCTCAGGGAAATCATTCCCTTGATACGCAGCTCAGCTCTCTGGGGCCGCCATCCTGTGCTGTTCACATCCTGGGCTTCCTCGAGGCTCCCCTGGAGGGAGTGGCTGCAGTGGGATGGCCGCTAGGCGGCAGGTGTTCTTTCAGTCCCGAGTGCCCGCAGGGCTCAGCGGCTCGCCTTCCCGTGATGGCCGCAATTGCTGGTGACTGTGACGTCCTTGTTTACTGACGTGGAGGGAAATGTTCCCGTCCTCGCCACCATCAGAACACCGACCTGGCCTCCTTTCCTGGCCCTTAGTCTACCGCGGAGAGCCACCCCGCTCTCCCTGGGAAGCCTCATCATGTGACTTGTCGATCTTTTCGGACCCCCTAGGTGCCTGTGTGTTCTGTCGTGGTGGTGGTGGTGGTGGTGGTGGGCGGGGGGAATCTGGCGGGGGTCCTCGGTCTCCGCACGCAGGACACATTTGGGGCAGGGGGATGGGGAGATGCCACCCGGAATCTATGGGGCTTGCGCTCAGCATTTTCCAGGACGGGGCCACGCGCCTCCCCTCCAGACGGGGTGGACTCTGTCCGTGACACAACCCTCCAGTTCGGTGTTTCCTCACCCGGCCACTGTCCACCGAGGGCCCGTGGCGGGTTATACCCACAACCGGTCCGGCGCCGTCCTACGCCGATTCGACCTGCAAATGCGGGAGTGTGTCGAACCCTTTCCCTGTCACGGAAAAGTCAGTGTGTCAGAACACATGGGCGTCGGAGCAGTGCTTCCGGATGCACGCCCGGCAGCGGAAAGGAAGCCCTCTACCTCTGACCGGGACTCGAACCCGGCCAGACCCAGGCTGGGACTCCAATCCCCGTGGATGGGCCTCCGACGGAGGCAAAACCCACGATACCTGGTTTCAAGAGCTGATGAAGCTCAGGTTCTCTGTGTCCTATCGCAGAAAGAATTTGAAGAAGGAATTCATAGGGCCTGGACTCCATCTTAGGCCTGGTCATGCTGATCATGCTCAGCCACCTCTCCGATGGACTCTGAACTCTGTGTTTCGTGCCTAGGAAAACGACGACAGGAGGATAAGACCCCCCTCCAGACAGGGGAACCTTGATGATCGTATCTCGGTTACTCATCGCCTAAGAGAAAACGTACATTAATCACCCCTTCCTCCAGACAGGCCGTAAGTTTTTCTGTCTCTATCGGAGTGTAACCTCCGGCTTATTGACTGTTGGCTAACTGTTTGACTGTCTGAGCACATGAGCACATAGCACGTGAATGATGGGGTTCCTGAGGTTGTCTTTTCCTTGGTTTATGTAAGTCTCAAGGAAGTTGGAGTGGTGGGTGCAGACACGTACACTTGGGGGAGAGAAGATTTTCACAAATGTTGGTCGGGGTCCTTGGCTAAGAGGAGACTCTGCCTTGGGCCCGCCGGTGTAAGAAACTGCACCTCACTATCTGCATTGTCCTTCTGAGTGAGTTTGTTTCCCGGAACGCGTGGCTCCCACAAATTCAGCGAGAGACAAAGTGATAGGTAAGAAGTGGATTGATTCAGAGAGAAACACACTCCACAGGCAGCGTGTGGGCCATCACAGAGGGCGAGTCGAGTCGTGGCCTGGTGAGCTTTCATGGGCCGGGTAATTTCCTAGGCTAATGAGTTGATCCGCTGATAGGCTAGTCAACCCCGAATATTCATCGGAAGGGCTGATGCTGAAGCTGAAGCTCCAATGCTGTGGCCACCCGAGGCGAAGAGCTGACCCACTGGAAAAGCCCCTCAGGCTGGGAAAGATTGACGGCAGAAGGAGAAGGGGACCACAGAGGATGAGATGGTCGGGTGGCGTCACCGACTCAAAGGACATGCGCTTGAGCCGGCTCTGGAAGGCGGTGAAGGACAGGGAAGCCTGGCGAGCTGCAGTCCATGGGGTCCCAAAGAGTCGGGCACGACCCAGCGACTGGGCACCGACAGGGAGTGGGAGGATCATGCCAACTATTTGGGGGAAGGGGTGGGGGTTTCCAGGAATCGGACCACTGCCCACTTGTGGGTCTTTCGACAGTGCCTTGGAACTGTCACGGCGCCTCTGGGTACGTCCTTTAGCTTGCTGATTGAGAATCCAGGTCCGCTTGAAGTTGACTCCTCTGCCAGCTTAGACCCCCACGGACTGTAGCCCGCCAGGCTCCTCTGTCCATGGGGCTCTCGAGGCAAGAATACTGGAGCGGGCAGCCCATTCCCTTCTCCAGGGGATCAGCCCGACCCAGGGATCGAACCCGGTCTCCCGCATTGCAGGCAGATTCTTTTTACCATCTGAGCCACCGGGGAAGCCCATCTTAGACCCACGTGATTCTAGTGAATGTCTGTCGTGTCCTCGGGGGGCTATGCCATTCTTTCAAAAGTTGTGCCCTGCCCGCCTCCCTTCCGTTTCGGAAACACCTGGGGAGCTTGGAAGTACAGCGAGCCTCCGGTCCAATTGATCTCGGGAGACCGAGGCCTGCCGTGGCTTGGAGCGGCTCTTGGGTTCCCAGCCAGAGGTTGGGGCTGGGTCGCGGCGGTGAAAGCACCGGGCCCTAGCCACTAGACCCGTGGCCATTGACGAGGACCCTGGCCCTTCGGCTCTGCAGAAAGGAATTCCCGGGGAGACGGAAAGTAGTGAAACAAGTGGGGCGTTTATTAAGAGGCAAAGGGTACGCTATGTGTGGATAGGCACACGGGCAGACGCAGGGGGAGAGTCCCTGAGTCGAGCCCTTGTAGTGGCTTGAATTACTTTTTTAGCTTAGTTTTTAAATCTTTCGGCCACTAGGTGTGTGGGAGCCATAGCTCCCCCACCAGGGATCAAACCTTCACCCTCTGCGTTGGAAGGCAAAGTCTTAACCTCTGGACCACCAGGGAAGTCCCTTGAATCGCTTTTACGAGGCATTTCTCTAGGTTCCCTTCGGCCAATCATTTGGGTCTGCCTGGTTCACGGGCCAGATTTGGTATCTCCCAGGGTCCTTCCATAGGTGTGCATGCAATCTTAGCCAAACTGCATTCTACCCAAGAGGCCTGTGCGTAGTCTAGTGTTAGTGAGCATCACTCCCCTTTGGCCTCCGAGGAGCCTTTCTGTGCCTGTGTGGTCAGGGAGGACTCCTGACTGCCAGAAAGGGAAACGTGTCGTCTGGGCGGGGCCCAGCCCGCTCGCCCCCATTGCCCTGCCCTGCTCCTCTTGGAGCTTTTGGTCAACAGAGAATGCATCTCCAGCTGCTTTACCCTGGGGTAAAGCCTGCCTCGCCATGGCTGTACGGTGGTGCCTGGTGCTCGGGACCCAAGTACGATTTCAGCGAGGGCCCTGGACACCACCCCACCACCACCCCACACCCCCGCCCACCGTAGGTCTAGAAGGGAAAATTTTCCTTCCCTGTGAGGAAAGACCCTTGCAGGGAGGACGACACTGGCCTGTAATTTGTTTGGTCGGGCCCAGCCAGTCTTAGGTCTACCCGAAGGAACTGCTATAGCCACGTGTTCCGGGAAACAAACTCACTCAGAAGGACAATGCAGATAGTGGAGTGCAGTTTCTTACACCGGCGGGCCCAAGGCAGAGTCTCCTCTTAGCCAAGGACCCCCACCACTTTTTGTGAAAACTTTATATACCCTAAGTGTACGTGCTCAAACCCACCTCCCCAAATTCCTTGAAGCTAGTCTGGACAAGGTAAAAGAGAGATACGATCAAAGTTAACCCATGACTCATGGGTCACAAGACTAGACAAACAGTGGATATTTATCAATAGGCCTGTGGTCATATCCCGACAAACATAATGGAATTTACCACTCTGTTCTGTTCCAGAGATAATTAGCATATTCTTTTAGGTGACGGAGAGTCCGAGTACAAGCCCTGAGGCTCTTTTACCCGGGGGGTCTGGTTTCCCATTGGTATGCCACTTCTATGGACGCCGGGCACAAAGTTCAGAGTCCATTGGGAGGGTGACCGTGCGTGTAGCCTAATGCTCACAGCCTGGCCTAAGATGGAGTCCATGAAGTTTCCTCCTTCAGAACCTGAGTTCAATCGCCTGCGTCGGAGCGGCTGTCCAAGCCATTCTCTTGCCCGGCCACGTCGGGTGGTATTCCTATCGGAGAATGGTCACCGTGCAACTAACCGTCGGTTGGGGTCAGTGTGAGGGGCGGAGGGCGCGTGAGTGAACCAGGCATATCTAGGAAACGGTCCAGGGTGGAACCAATTCTGCCTCTGGGTTGGATCTGTTTCTCGGACTTTAACCTTGGGTTTTTGTTGCTTTTGGTATCATCATCATACACAACGGCCTGCCCCCAGAGAACTGTGCCCCTCTGCCCGACTGTTAAAAGTGTCTTTGGTCGGCTCATAGGAGGGCCGATCTGACCCTACCCAGCCGCCATCCTCCCCTCCTCTCCATTCAGCTCACCATGAGCAACCTACCCGTCAGTCCTCAGTCAACATGCCTGGCTCTCTAGCCCGTGTCCACTCCAGACCAGTGAAACAACTTGTTCTCCACGTTCTGGTCAGTTCTCACATCTCTTCTGGCTCCCTGGCCCCATCCTTCCTGGGGCAACGACTCTCTGTGTGCATGACCCGCCATCCTCCACCCTGAGGGCGCCACCAGCACCCTCAGGCTCTGCCCCTGCATCAGAGGTGCCAGCTCCGGTCCGAAGGCACTACTACGTTTACAAAAGTAGTAAATGATCTGGACACCTCCTTATTACAGTGGCTTGAAAGTTAAAGGAAAATTTACATATTGGTCCTTGGATGTGACCCTCACAAGAAACAGGACTCCTAAGTAAACCGCCCCCACGGGGCAACAGAAAATCACACGCTGGTGAAACAAAACAGACACCTTCACGTGAGACAGGACCCAGCGCAGAACGAGGAAGACACTGGCAAAGAGGCAGCGAGCCTGTGCTTCATACTTTCTCTTTTCCCTGAGAGGCGAGCACCGTTCCTGAAGGCGCCACAGTACCAGGTTAATGCGTGGAGCGGACGGAGCAAGGTTCTAGTCCGACTCCCTGCTCCAAACATCCATTTACTAAAATGTCCTGGCATAGAGGACACTGTTTGGTGTTGTTTGGTGCTCAGTTGTTAAGTCCTGTCTGACTCTTAGCAACCCTGTGGATTGCATCATGCCCAGACTTCCCTGACCTTCCGTATCTCCTGGAGTTGCTCAAACTCATGTCCATGGATGTGGTGATGCCATCCAACCATCTGTCCTCTGTCTTGCTTCGCCTGCCTTCCATCTTTCCCAGCATCACAGTCTTTTCCAGGGAGTGGGTTCTTCCCATCAGGTGGCCAAAGTATTGGAGTTTCAGGTTCAGCATCAGTGCTTCCAAGGAGAATTCAGAGTTGATTTCCTTTAAGATGGACAGGTTTGATCTTGCTTTCCAAGGGATTCTCGGGCGTCTTCTCCAGCACCACAGTTCCAAAGCATCAGTTCATTGGCCTCTGACATCTGTATAGTCCAGCTCTCACATCCCTACACGACTGCTGGATAGACCATAGCCTTGGCTACAGGGACCATTGTCGATAAAGTGATGTCTTTGCTTTTTAACACGCTGTCCGGGTTGTCATAACTTTCCTGCCAAGAAGCAATCATCTTCTGATTTCCTGGCTGCAGTCACCATCCTCGGTGATTTTAGAGCCCAAGAAGAGGAAATCTGTCACTGCTTCCACATTTCCCGCGTTCAGTTAGCAATGCAGTGATGTCATGACCTTCGTGTTTCTAATATTGAATTTTTAAAATTAATTATGTATTTTTATGGCACTGGGTCTTTGTTGATGCATGAGGCTTCTCTAGTTGCTAGCGGGGGCTACTCTCTAATTGTGGTTTATGAGCTCTAGAGTACTGGCTCAGTCGATGTATCAAAGGGGTTTAGTTGCCCCAGGGCATGTGGAATCTTCCTGGACCAGGAATTGAACCAGTCTCCTACACTGGCAAGGGGATTGATTCTTAATCACTGGGCTAGGAAGGAAGTCCAGCATTGAGTTTTTAGCCAGCTTTTTCACTCTCGTCCTCCACTCTCAGCAAGAGTCATCGTTTGTTCTGCCTTATTCATGACTTGAACTTTGTGCTAACCTCAAACGCCTGCGTTGTGTATCCAAAAGACATGGTGGTCTTATTTTAGGCCCTCTTCTCTTGGGAACTCTTAAGGAATAATACAACTCTGTCAGTGGCACTGATCTCTCCTTGTCAGTCAGTCACCTGGATAAAGAAATCCCAGTACAACCGACCAACTGAGTAAAAACCCATCATTTTAACCTAAACTCCAGGTGGAATTTGCTGTTTTTGAGCAAGAACTGAGCACTTTTCCAAGCAAAAAGGAAAGATTTTCAGAAACACAGAGGCTTAAGCAGGTGCCTCAAACTACACCCGCTAGTCTGAAGGAAAACAGTTCAGTTCAGTCGCTCAGTTGTGTCCGACTCTCCGCGACCCCATGAATCACAGCACGCCAGGCCTCCCTGTCCATCACCAACTCCCGGAGTTCACTCAAACTCATGTCCACAGAGTCGGCGATGCCATCCAGCCATCTCATTCTCGGTCGTCCCCGCCGCCTCCCGCCCCCAACCTTTCCCAGCATCAGAGTCTTTTCCAGTGAGTCAACGAGTCGCATGAGGTGGCCAAAGTACTGCAGTTTCAGCTTTAGCATCAGTCCTTCCAATGAACACCCAGGATCGATCTCCCTTAGAATGGATTGGTTGGATCTCCTTGCGGTACAAGGGACTCTCAAGAGTGTTCTCCAGCATCACAGTTCAAAAGCATCAATTCTTCGGCGATCAGCTTTCTTCACAGTCCAACTCTCACATCCATACATGACCACGGGAGAAACCATAGCCTTGCCTAGACGGACCTTTGTTGGCAAAGTAATGTCTCTGCTTTTTAATATATTATCAAGGTTGGTCTTAACTTTCCTTCCAAGGAGTAAGCGTCTTTTAATTTCATGGCTGCAATCAGCATCGGCAGTGACTTTGGAGCCCCCAAAAATAAAGTCTGACACTGTTTCCACTGTTTCCCCATCTATTTCCCATGAAGTGATGGGACCAGATGCCATGATCTTTGTTTTCTGAATGTTGAGCTTCAAGCCAACCTTTTCACTCTCCTCTTTCACTTTCATCAAGAGGCTTTTGAGTTCCTCTTCACTTTCTGCCATAAGGGTAGTGTCATCTGCATATCTGAGGTTATTGATATTTCTCCCAGCAATCTTGATTCCAACTTGTGCTTCTTCCAGCCCAGCGTTCCTCATGATGTACTCTGCATATAAGTTAAATAAGCAAGGTGACAATATACAGCCTTGACGCACTCCTTTTCCTATTTGGAACCAGCCGGTTGTTCCATGTACAGTTCTGACTGTTGCTTCCTGACCTGCATACAGGTTTCTCAAGAGGCAGGTCAGGTGGTCTGGTATTCCCATCTCTTTCAGAATTTTCCACAGTTTATCGTGATCCACACAGTCAAAGGCTTTGGTATAGTCAATGAAGCAGAAATAGATGTTTTTCTGGAACTCTCTTGCTTTCTCCATGATCCAGCGGATGTTGGCCATTTGATCTCTGGTGCCTCTGCGTTTTCTAAAACCTACTTGAACATCTGGGAGTTCACGCCTCACATAAGGCTGAAGCCTGGCTTGGAAAATTTTGAGCATGACTTTACTAGTGTGTGAGATGAGTGCAGTTGTGCGGTAGTTTGAGCAATCTTTGGCATTGCCTTCAACAGACCAAGTTCCAGAACTAGCTGGCTCCAGAGAAAACCCAGTTTCTGACTTTGGGTACTTCTGTAAGTTCCCCCAAGGGGGTGCACCGTTCCTGGAAGTACTGCAATACCAGGTCGATGCGTGGAGTGGACGGAGCAAGCTCCTATTCCAACTCCCTGCTCCAAAAATCCATTTAATATATTGTCCTCGGATAGAGGACGTATCAGATATTAAACTGATAAGAACAGATACTACACTTGATCTTAGCCAAAAGGCCGAGAAGCGATGCTGGGCCACCGCCCGTCGCTGTCACCGTCCTGCTGGCCTGCATGTTGCACTCAGTGTGACCGGGTCCCCGCTCCCTCCAGGGCTCCCTTCCTTTATCTCCTTAACCGTGCGATGGCGGCACTACACCCGACTCTCGAGCAGAGGTTGTGTTCTCCACATTGGAAAAGAGAAATCCCGCATCTGCCCTGGTTTTGCTGTTCTCCGGGGGAAGCGCCGGCTGGAATCTGCATGCCCCGCCCTCTGTCGCCAAGAAGGCGTGGCTCCGGCGGGACCGCAGCGCCCCGGGGATGGCCTCGGGGCTGCGGCAGGGGAGCCCTCCTCGGGGCTAGTGGAGAGGAGAGACCCGGCGGAGGGGCTGCGGGGTGGGCGGCGAGCGGGACCCTTCCGCGAGCTGTTGGCCGAGAGGTTTCCTGAAGACAAGGTCGCAAGACTGACTCGCCGGAAAGGCCCGGCCTGCAGTGTGGTCCACAGGCCTCCGCCTGCGGAGAGAGGGGCTCCGTAGGGTCGGGCGTCTGGAGGGGGCTTCCCTGCCCGGCGGAAGGCGGATGGCCCACGGTGGGGAAGGGAGGGGGCGTGTGGATGCGGAGGGCGGGGCCGGGCCGCGGGAGGGGTTCACTCCAACCCCAGCGTCCTGTCCTTCTGTGCTTCTACGAACCAAACCGATCCCGGGCTGCCTACCGAAAGCTCCCTCCACCTAGACCCTCCTTTCCCTGCCCCTCCTCCTCAGCTGTGGGCCTCGCTAGTGGCTCAGATTGTCAAGAATCCGCCTGCAAGACAGGAATCACGGGTTCGATTTCTGGCTCGGAAGATCCTCTAGAGGAGGATATTGCAACCCACTCCGGTATTTTTGCCTAGGAAATCCAGTGGACGGACAGAGGATCCTGGCAGGTCACAGGGTCCCAAAGAATCAGACACTACTTACAGACCGAAACCAAGAAGAAACATTCTGTTGATCTGAGCTGTCACAGCCACTAGACACATGCAGCCAGGAAACGCTGGGCCGGTGATTCCTCCGAATTCAGAGGTACCACTGAATCCAGAGGTACCAAGAATTTAAGGTTTCCACTTTCAAGTGGAAAACACACATGGGATTTCAAAGACTCAGTATTAAAAACTGTAACATATCTCTGTAATGTTGATATTAAATACGTATTGAAATACTTTCGATATCTGGCTGGGGGTGGAGGGGGAAGCGTGTGCCCCAGGGTTTGCAAGAACCCTGAGGAGGATTGGATGGAAACTTCCCTTTCATTGAAAGCATGGAGCTCTAACCACTGACCACCAGAGAATGTCTGAGCTATCTTGAGTTAAAGAGCATATTAACCTTAGTTTCACTCACTTCTCTTTATTTTTTATATGCCTAAGGATGTTTGTATTTACCTGAAGGAGGGAATTCCCTAGTGGTTCAGTGGTTAGGCCTCAGCGCTTTCAGTGCAGGAGTCGTTTCCATCCTAGGTTGGAGAACTGGGATCCCAAAAGCCGCACAGCATGGGCAAATTAAAAAAAAAAAAAACACAGTTAGGTTATGTGTGTGCCTCACATATTTTTTGAAAGCCCAGTTACAGATGGAAGTGCTGAGAGGCTACACATCTTACATAATGTGAAAAGACGTAGGGATTTGCGTTCAGGCATCTTGCTAACCACTGGGGCATCAGGTTTTTTAAACCGGGGATTATGATATTTTAATTGGGGATGGTAAGAATGCCTCTCTGATGAGGGTACTTGTCAAGCTACACGAGGAAATGCAGCACATCGGAACGTCCTAATGAGTATTTCCTGGGGAAAGTCACTTCTTGCCTGTAAAATAGAAATGATTCCATTTGAAGTCTTGCAAACTATCTGCACCTCCTCACCCTGAGCCTCCTGTTTCACACCCCGCTCTCCCTGGTCTTGGACTTCTGTTGGCTGCCAAGTGGCTTTGACACCATGATGCTCACATGGCATAGATGCACATGTGGATATGACACAGACGCAGAGAATGCAGGTATATTCACAAATACACAGCCGTCAGTGCTGGACTCTCACCCTGATGGGAAACCTTCTGTTCGCTGGTCTGTTCTCAGCACCTAGTGCTCTGAATGTCCTTGGGTTTTGATGAATATGTGTTGAGTGACTGGGTGAGGGTCCAAGGAGACAATGTATACTGTGCTTAGGCTGGGTCTGACAAAGTCTGCAAATTTCTGAATCAGACATTTTGAAAGGAGTCCCAGCTCTCTGTTTATCAAGTCCTCCAGATGATTCTGACAAATTCCCAGATTTGAGCATGCACCCGTTTGTGTGGGCCCAACAGCATGGGTGACTTGACAGACATCTATGGAATCAAGAAGCTGAATCAGGGACTTTGCGGTGGTCCAGTGGTTAAGCATCCACCTCCCAGTGCAAGGGACACAGTTTGATTCCTGGTCCAGAACTAAGATTCCCCCATGCATGGAGGCAAGTAAGTCTGAGTGGTCTGGAGCCCACATGTCACAACTAAAACCCGAAAGAGCCAGGAAGTAAATACATTTTTAAAAAGCTGAAACAAACATGTCAAGTCTCTGGGGATTGGCCCCTGTTGTGTACGTGAGCCCGGGGTCCTGACTGTGCATCTGGGGGAGCCGCGTGAGCCCCAGGCTGCCAGACACCGGACTCCTTCCCACGGTCCCGGCCCGGCTCCTTAACTGAGACCCTGGGACGGTAGCTCAGCTGGTAAAGAATCTGCCTCCAATTCAGGCCACCCCAATTCGATTCCTGGGTCGGGAAGATTCCCCAGGAGAAGGGATAGGCTACCCACTCCTGTACTGTTGGGCTTCCCTGGTGGCGAAATCTGCCTGCAGGGGATCTGTGGGAGACCTGGAGTCCATCCCTGGGTAGGGAAGATCGCCTGCAGAAGAGAACGGCTGCCCATTCCAGTATTCTTCCCTGGAGAATTCCACGGACAGAGGAGCCTGGCAGACTACAGTCCGTGGGGTCACAAAGAGTCAGACATGACTGAGCGACTTTCACATCACCAGGCGGGCACTCTTGTCTTTTCTCTGTTCTCCACAAAGCCCCTAGAGAGCTGCAGGTTCTGTGAGACTAGCACCGTCGGTCCTCCCCCTAACCGACTCTCTAGTTCTGTCAAACCTGAGGGGCAAGACCCCTACTCCCACCGCTACCCAACACCCCACTGCCCCGGGGACTGCCCCGCAGGACAGCCACCTGGCAGTCACTGCCCTGCATTCTTTGCTATGATCACACCCACTTGGATACTGGACACCCTAGAGAGGACTGACGCTGTTATTAGCCTCGTTCCACTGTTGTGATCAAGGAGACCAGAGAGGCTAAGAAACTTGGCCTGGGTCACACAGCTAGCAGGCAGCTGACCTGCGGGGTTGACCACGGTGTCCCAAGACCTCGCCCGGTTCTGGAGCACAGGCCCCGCTCACTGACGGTGCCTCCGAGGGGGAAGCCACCAGAAGAGGAAGACGACTTTGGAGGGGTGCAGTGTTGCTGGCGACACCCGCGCCGGTTTGCTGGCGCCAGGCCCACCGGCACCAGGGTTTCTATAAGGGTGGGTGGCACCTGGGGTCACGGCCTCACCTGACTGTGCCTTGGCTCCTGGCTCCGTGACTCCCTGACACCCTGGGTTTTCCCTCTCTTCTGTGGGAGGAAACGGTTGGTGGGAGGCGGTGATCTGTTTCACACCTTCTCAGGGAACCCTAATAGCCTGCCGGCCAGATTAGCTCTGAAGCCCCCTCTGGACATGCCTGGCAGGAGGCAGCCCTCAACTCCCAAACACTAGGGAGAAACAGTGACTTTGCCAGACACTCCTCTGAGCCGTCATGTCCTGGTGGGAATCTCGGTTCTAAAAAACCTATCGTGGGCCCGTTTCAGCCATCCCAATCCCTTCTGCCACCGGAGGCGCCCCTCTGTGCCCCAAGATGGTTTTGAGTTTGTGAGTATCTAGCATGAGACAGACATGTCATATACAGATACACACACACACACACGTATATATAAATATGGACGTGCTTTTTTAACTCTACTTACCCACAACCCCACTCGCTCCAGGCCTTATCCCTCTCCGCGCCCCCAACCCTTGCCTCACATCCCGCTCCGCCCAAACTGTTCCCGTTGTTCGGTGCCCAGCCGCGTGCAACTCTTCCTTGACCCCATGGACTGCAGCAACCTGGGTTCTCTGTCCCTCACCATCTCCCAGAGATTTTCCAAGGTCACCTCCAGTGAATCGGTGATGTCACCCAACCCTCTCAGCCTCTGCCACCCTCTACTCCTGCCTTCGATCTCTCCCAGCATCAGGATCTTTTCCAAGGGGTCAGCTCTTCGCATCAGGGAGCCATAGTATCGGAGCTTCAGCTTCAGCACCAGTCCTTCCGAGGGGAATTCGGGGTTGACTTCCTTTAAGATGGACTGGTTTGATCTCCTTGCGGTCCAAGGGACTCTCAGGAGTCTTTTCCTGCACCGCAGTTCCAAAGCATCAGTTCTTCAGCCTCTGCCTTCGTTATGGTCCAGCTCTCACAACCGTACGTGACTACCGGATAGACCATAGCCTTGACTATACAGACTTCTGTTGACAAAGCGATGTCTTTGCTTTTTAACACACTGTCTAGGTTTGTCATAGCTTTCCTGCCAAGAAGCAATCGTCTTCTGATTTCCACATTTTCCCTTTCTATTTGCCAGGAAGTGATGGGACCAGATGTCACGATCTTAGTGTTGTTTTCTTTCTTTTTCTTATTAATATTGAGGTGTTTTCCTTCAAAATCACTTATGGTTTCATTTTTGGCTGTACCGGGTCCTTGTTGACACATGTAGGCTCTCTCTAGTTGCGAGCGCGGGCTACTCTCTACCTGTGATTTACAGGCTCTAGAGTGTGGGCTCAGTAGTTGTGTCACAGGGGTTTAGTTGCCCCATGGCCTGTGGCATCTTCCTGGACCAGGGATTGAACAAATGTCCCCTGCATCGGCAAGCAGATTCTTAACCACGGGGCCACCAGGGAAGTCCAATATTGAATTTTAAGCCGGCTCTTTCCTCTCCTCCTTCACCCTCAGCAAGGGGCTCTTTAGTTTCTTGTCCCTTTCTGCCATTAGACTGGTATCATCTGCAGATCTGAGGTTGCTGATATTTCTCCCGGCGATCTTGGTCCCAGCTTGTAACTCATCCAGCCCGGCAGTTCACATGATGTGCCCTGCGTAAAAGTTAAATACACAGGGTGACAAGAAACAGCCTGGTCATACTCCTTTCTCAATTTTGAACCAGTTAGTTGTTCCATGGAAGCTTCTAACTGTTGCTTCTTGACCCGCATACAGGTTTCTCAGGAGACAGGTAAGGTGGTCTGGTATTCCCATCGTTTGGAGAGTTTTTCCACAGTTTGTTATGATGCACACAGTCAAAGGCTTTAGCCGACTCCATGAAACAGGGAGAGGTTTTTCTGGATTTCCCTTGCTTTCTCTAGGATCCAGCGAATGTTGGCGATTTGATCTCTGGTTCCTCTGCATTTTCTAAACTCAGCTTAAACACCTGGAAGTTCACGGTTCACGGACTCCTGAAGCCTACCTTGGAGGATTTTGAGCATAACCTCACTAGCACGAGAGATGAGTGCAGTTGTCTCGTGGCACCTGGGCAGATTCCCACAGCAGCTGCTTTTTCCACCACGCTGTCCGGTGCACTTAGACCAGCACCCAGCACCTAGATCTTGGTCAAAAGTCAGAGTCAACGGGAAAGGATGAAAGAAGATAATATGGGGAACTCGTTCTGGTTTATACATGATTTGAACTTTGTGCTGACCTGAGCAGCCTTCCTTGTGTATCCAAAAGACATAGTGGCTCTTACTTTAGGTCCTCTTCTCGTCTAAGTAATAATAACTCCAAGTAATGATACAACTTCTTCAGTGGCACTGACCTCTGTCAGTCAGTCACATGTATAAATGAAACCCCAATACCACCAACACACAGACTGAGCTATTAAAGCCCATCATTTTAACCTAGACTCCAAGTGGATCTCAGTGGTTTTCAGCCAGAACTGCCTTAAATCAGAACACACGAATACAGGAATCGCGTTAGAACTATCAAGAGAAGGCAGGGCGGGGGGTGGGGTGGGGGGGCAGGGGGGCGCGTGACAGAAGATCTCATTCCTGAGTGAGAAAGCAGGGTAATCAGGAGATTATGAAATAGAGACCTCCTTAAAGAACTGGATACATGTTTGCAAAGATGGGCTCGATAAAGGACAGAAATGGTATGGACCTAACAGAAGCAGAAGATATTAAAAAGAGGTGGCAGGAATACACAGAAGAACTGTACAAAAAAGATCTTCACGACCAAGATAGTCACGATAACGTGATCACTGACCTAGAGCCAGACATCTTGGAATGTGAAGTCAAGTGGGCCTTAGAAAGCATCACTACGAACAAAGCTAGTGGAGGTGATGGAATTCCAGTTGAGCTATTTCAAGTCTTGAAAGATGATGCTGTGAAAGTGCTGCACTCAATATGCCAGCAGATTTGGAAAACTCAGCAGTGGCCACAGGACTGGAAGAGGTCAGTCTTCATTCCAATCCCAAAGAAAGGCAATGCCAAAGAATGCTCAAACTACCGCACAATTGCACTCATCTCACACGCTAGTAAAGTCATGCTCAAAATTCTCCAAGCCAGGCTTCAGCAGTATATAAACCGTGAACTCCCAGATGTTCAAGCAGGTTTTAGAAAAGGCAGAGGCACCAGAGATCAAATTGCCAACATCCGCTGGATCATGGAGAAAGCAAGAGAATTTCAGAAAAACATCTATTTCTGCTTTATTGACTATGCCAAAGCCTTTGACTGTGTCGATCACAATAAACTGTGGAACATTCTGAAAGAGATGGGAATTCCAGACCACCTGACCTGCCTCTTGAGAAACCTGTATGCAGGTCAGGAAGCAACTGTTAGAACTGGACATGGAACAACAGACTGGTTCCAAATAGGAAAAGGTGTACGTCAAGGTTGTATATTGTCACCTTGCTTATTTAACTTATATGCAGAGTACATCATGAGGAACGCTGGGCTGGAAGAAGCACAAGCTGGAATCAAGATTGCTGGGAGAAATATCAATAACCTCAGATATGCAGATGACACTACCCTTATGGCAGAAAGTGAAGAGGAACTCAAAAGCCTCTTGATGAAAGTGAAAGAGGAGAGTGAAAAGGTTGGCTTGAAGCTCAACATTCAGAAAACAAAGATCATGGCATCTGGTCCCGTCACTTCATGGGAAATAGATGGAAAAACAGTGGAAACAGTGTCAGACTTTGTTTTTTTGGGCTCCAAAATCACTGCAGATGCTGATTGCAGCCATGAAATTAAAAGACGCTTGCTCCTTGGAAGGAAAGTTATGAGCAACCTTGATAGTATATTAAAAAGCAGAGACATTACTTTGCCAACCAAGGTCCGTCTAGTCAAGGCAATGGTTTTTCCCGTGGTCATGTATGGATGTGAGAGTTGGACTGTGAAGAAGGCTGATCGCCGAAGAATCGATGCTTTTGAACTGTGGTGTTGGAGAAGACTGTTGAGAGTCCCTTATACTGCAAGGAGATCCAACCAGTCCATTCTAGAGGAGATCAATCCTGGATGTTCATTGGAGGGACTGATGCTAAAGCTGAAACTGCAATACTTTGGCCACCTCATGCGACGAGTTGACTCACTGGAAAAGACTCTGATGCTGGGAAAGGTTGGGGGCGGGAGGAGAAGGGGACGACGGAGAATGAGATGGCTGGATGGCATCACCGACTCGATGGACATGAGTTTGAGTGAACTCCGGGAGTTGGTGATGGACAGGGAGGCCTGGCGTGCTGTGATTCATGGGGTCGCGGAGAGTCGGACACGACTGAGCGACTGAACTGAACTGAACTGAACATGTTTGCAAAGCTTGTAGACAAACTTGAAAAACTCCCTGAATTAACCCAATCCTTGACAGAAAAAAAGCTTGTTTCTGTTCTTGGTACTTCCATAAGTGTCCCCGAGGGGGTGCACCGCTCCTGGAGGTACTGCAATACCAGGTCGATGCGTGGAGTGGACGGAGCAAGCTCCTATTCCAACTCCCTGCTCCAAAAATCCATTTAATATATTGTCCTCGGATAGAGAACGTATCAGATATTAAACTGATAAGAAGAGATACTACACTTGATCTTAGCCAAAAGGCCGAGAAGCGATGCTGGGCCACCGCCCGTCGCTGTCACCGTCCTGCTGGCCTGCATGTTGCACTCAGTGTGACCGGGTTCCCGCTCCCTCCAGGGCCCCCTTCCTTTGCCTCCTTGACCGTGCGATGGCGGCACTACACCCGACTCTCCAGCAGAAGTTGTGTTCTCCTCATTGGAAAAGAGAAATCCCGCATCTGCCCGGACTTTGACGATCTCGGGCGGAAGCGCCGGCTGGAATCTGCATGCCCCGCCCTCTGTCGCCAAGAAGGCGTGGCTCCGGCGGGACCGCAGCGCCCCGGGGACGGCTTCGGGGCTGCGGCAGGGGAGCCCTCCTCGGGGATAGTGGAGAGGAGAGACCCGGCCGGAGGGGCTGCGGGGTGGGTGGCGAGCGGGACCCGTGCGGCGAGCTGTTGGCCGAGAGGTTTCCTGAAGGCAAGGTCGCAAGACTGACTCGCCGGAAAGGCCCGGCCTGCAGTGTGGTCCACAGGCCTCCGCCTGCGGAGAGAGGGGCTCCGTAGGGTCGGGCGTCTGGAGGGGGCTTCCCTGCCCGGCGGAAGGCGGATGGCCCACGGTGGGGAGAGAGGGGGCGTGTGGATGCGGAGGGCGGGGCCGGGCCGCGGGAGGGGTTCACTCCAACCCCAGCGCCCTTGTCCTTTTGTGCTTCTACGAATCAAACTGATCCCGGGCTTCCTACCGAAAGCTCCCCCCGCCTAGGACCTAGTTTCCCTACCTCTCCTCCTCAGCTGTGGGCTTCGCTGGTTGCTCACACTGTCAGGAACCTGCCTGCAAGGCGGGAAACCTGTGTTCGATTCCTGAGTCGGAAGATCCCCTGGAGGAGGAAATTGCAACCCACTCTGGTCTAAGAAATCCAGTGGACAGAGGATCCTGGCGGGTCACAGGGTCCCAAAGAATCAGACACTACTTAGAGACTAAAAACCAGAAGAAACATTCTGTTGATCTGAGTTGTCACAGCCATTAGCCACATGCAGCTAAATCCAGAGGTACCAAGAATTCAAAGGTTTCCACTTTCAAGTGGATTTCAAAGACTCAGTATTAAAAACTGTAACATATCTCTGTAATGTAGATATTAATTACATATTTAAATATTTTAGATATCTGGTTGGGGGGAAGGGTGTGTGCCCCAGGTTTGCAAGAACCGTGAGGAGGAATGGGATAAAAACTTCCCTGCCTTGTCATTGAAAGCATGGAGCTCTAACCACTGACCACTAGAGAATGTCTGAGATATCTTGAGTTAAAGAGCATATTAACCTTAATTTCACTCACTTCTCTTTATTTTTTTATATGCCTAAGAATGTTTGCGTTTACCTGCTGGAGGGAATTCCCTGGTGGTTCAGGGGTTAGGCCTCAGTGCTTTCAGTGCGGGAGTCCAGTTTCCATCCTAGGTTGGAGAACTGGGATCCCCAAAGCCTCACAGTGTGGCCAAATTAAAAAAAAAAAAGAGCAGTTATGTGTGTGCCTCACATATTTCTTGAAAGCACTGTTACAGATGGAATTGCTGAGAGGCTAAACGTCTTACATAATGTGAAAAGAAGTAGGGATTTGCATTCAAGTATCTGCTAACCACTGGGGCCTCAGGAGTTTCAAACCAGGAGTCCCGATATTGTAATTGTGAATGATAAGAATGCCTCTCTGATGAGGGTACTTGTCAAGGTACACGAGGAAATGCAACGCATCGGAAGGCCTTAATGAGTATTTCCTGGGGAAAGTCACTTCTTGCCTGTAAAATAGAAATGATTCCATTTGAAGTCTTGCAAACTATCTACACCTCCTCACCCTGAGCCTCCTGTTTCACACCCCGCTCTCCCTGGACTTGGATTTCTGTTGGCTGCAAGTGGCTTTGACACCATGATGCTCACATGGCATAGATGCACATGTGGATACGGACACAGACGCAGAGAATGCAGGTATATTCACAAATACACAGCCGTCGGTGCTGGACTTTCACCCTGATGGGAAACCTTCTGTTCGCTGGTCTGTTCTCAGCACCTAGTGCTCTGAATGTCCTTGGGTTTTGATGAATATGTGTTGAGTGACTGGGTGAGGGTCCAAGGAGACAATGTATACTGTGCTTAGGCTGGGTCTGAGAAAGTCTGCAAATTTCTGAATCAGACATTTTGAAAGGAGTCCCAGCTCTCTGTTTATCAAGTCCTCCAGATGATTCTGACAAATTCCCAGATTTGAGCATGCACCCATTCATGTGGGCCCAACAGCATGGGTGACTTGACAGACATCTATAGAATCAAGAAGCTGAATCAGGAACTTCCTGGTGGTCCAGTGGTTAAGTATCCTCCTCCCAGTGCAGGGGACACAGTTTGATTCCTGGTCTGAAACTGAGATTCCCCCATGCACGGAGGCAGGTAAGTCTGAGTGCTCTGGAGCCTGTGTGTCACAACTTAGACCCGAAAGAGCCAGAAAATAAATACATTTTTAAAAAGCTGAATCAAACATGTAAGGTCTCTGGGGATTGGCCCTTGTTGTGAAAGCTCTAAAGAGTCCCTCAGCTCGGATACCTGGCGGACAGCAAGTTCCCTGGGCAGCGTGAGCCTGGCTCTCTCCCCTCCACTCGCCTCTGGCTCTCTGGTGGGCTTGCTCCTCCCCCCTCGAAGTTGTTGCCTGTTGCTCCCAAGGCATGTCACCCTCTTGGGGCTCTGACTGCTGTTCCTTCCTATCACCCAAGCCCCCTCCTGAGGCCAAGGTCTCCCCAGGTGCCACTGTCCTGTGAAGATCGAAGCTGCAATCTGTACCTGGGTGGATCTGTCTCCTAAGACACCACAACCTGCTGCAAATGCCTCTTCACAACCTTCTCCGCCCTCCAGCCTCCTCAGGCCTCTGCCATCCCAGCACCAGCTATCAGGCCCTCAGGAAAAGCATGTCACTGAAATCAAATTCCCTGCTCAGAAAATATTCACTTACATCTCATCGTACCTCTACAAAAAACACTTGAAAAGGGTGGTTTTTCCATTCCCATCCTCAAACCGTAGTGAACGACCTGTCTGCAAAGAAGACTCCAGGGGAATTCCCTGGCAGTTCAGTGGTTAGGACTCCAGGCTTTCATTGCCAAAGGGAAGCACTCAATACCTGGTCAGTTCAGTTCAGTTCAGTTCAGTCGCTCAGTCGTGTCCGACTCTCCGCGACCCCATGAATCACAGCACGCCAGGCCTCCCTGTCCATCACCAACTCCCGGAGTTTGCTCAAACTCATGTCCATCGAGTCGGTGATGCCATCCAGCCTTCTCATTCTCTGTCGTCCCCGTCTCCTCCCACCCCCAATCCCTTCCAGCATCAGACTCTTTTCCAGTGAGTCAACTCATCGCATGAGGTGGCCAAAGTATTGGAGTTTCAGCTTTAGCATCAGTCCTTCCAATGAACACCCAGGATTGATCTCTTTTAGAATGGACTGGTTGGATCTCCGTGCAGTCCAAGGGACTCTCAAGAGTCTTCTCCAGCACCACAGTTCAAAAGCATCAATTCTTTGGCGATCAGCTTTCTTCACAGTCCAACTCCCACATCCATACATGACCACGGGAAAAACCATAGCCTTGACTAGATGGAGCTTTGTTGGCCAAGTAATGTCTCTGCTTTTTAATATGCTATCTAGGTTGGTCATAACTTTCCTTCCAAGGAGTAAGCGTCTTTTAATTTCCTGGCTACAATCAGCATCTGCAGCGATTTTGGAGCCCCCAACAATAAAGTCTGACACTGTTTCCACTGTTTCCCCATCTATTTCCCATGAGGTGATGGGACCAGATGCCATGATCTTCGTTTTCTGAATGTTGAGCTTCAAGCCAACCTTGAACTTCCAGATGTTCAAGCAGGTTTTAGAAAAGGCAGAGGCACCAGAGATCAAATTGCCAACATCTGCTGGATCATGGAGAAAGCAAGAGAGTTCCAGAAAAACATCTATTTCTGCTTCATTGACTATGTCAAAGCCTTTGACTGTGTGGATCACAATAAACTGTGGAAAATTCTGAAAGAGATGGGAATACCAGACCACCTGACCTGCCTTTTGAGAAACCTGTATGCAGGTCAGGAAGCAACAGTTAGAACTGGACATGGAACAACAGACTGGTTCCAAATAGGAAAAGGAGTACGTCCGGGTTGTATATTGTCACCCTGCTTATTTAACTTATATGCAGAGTACATCATGAGGAATGCTGGGCTGGATGAAGCACAAGCTGGAATCAAGATTGCCGGGAGAAATATCAATAACCTCAGATATGCAGATGACACCACCCTTATGGCAGAAAGTGAAGAAGAATTAAAAAGCCTCTTGATGAAAGTGAAAGAGGAGAGTGAAAAGTTAGGCTTGAAGCTCAACATTCAGAAAACGAAGATTATGGCAATACTCGGTAGGGGATCTAATCTTCCACAATCTGGGTGGCATGGCCAGAAAAAGAAACTAACAAAAATCCTCAGAAGGAGGGAAAAGAACCTGTCCAACACCACACCACTTTGCTTGGGAATTAGGCAGTGACAGACTCATCCACCAGGGGGCAGCATCTGCTCCTTTTCCACCCTGGCCTGGGCTCTGGGACTTGGTTTCGGATGCGTTGCCTCTGAATGGGCCCCTGGCCGGAGACAAGGGTGTCTAAGCTCCCCGCCCCCCCCGACCCAGTTTTTCTTTTCACATTCATTCTAAGTAGTAGGGTGTGTTTTCCCCATTTTATTCTTTCTTTTCTCGGCCTTGGCATCTTATTTCCCAAACCAGTTATGTAACCTGTGTCCTGTACAGTGGAAGAACAGAATTGTAACCCTGGACCACAGGGGAATTCCCTCTCCAATTTATTCTTGAGGGTGCAAAGCTGGAATTTGAAACACGTGTCTCTGTGATTCCCTGCTGGACGCTGCTCTTGGACCTCGTCTCGCCTCCCGTCCCTCCTCCTGCAGACTCCTCTCCTCCCTTCAGTGTGCTCTCAGACAGGTACTTGGTGGGGATGCGGTGGAGACAAGGATGTCCTCAGCTGATTCCCAGGTGAGCTCCACCCATCCTATACCCTCCCCTACTCCAGGCCTGGTTGTCCTGGGGAAAGCGACCTGGAATCATCTAAGCCCCTCATTACATGCGGAGGAAACCAATGCTCCAAGGGAGGAGGTGGTTTTTCCAAGCCAGTTCACTTGTCAGGACAAGACTCATGATGAGCCCAGGGTTCAGCCCACCAGGCCTTGAGGGGGGCCTCTCTCTCCAGGGTCATCCCTCCCATGGCCTCTGTTTTTCTCCTCTAAGAAATCCCTCTTCCCCTGTAAAGGCCTGAGGGTTCAGTATTACCCAGACCTGGCCTGGAAGTATAGGGTTTTTCGATATCCCTCCCAACCCCCAAGATGTCAGGGACCACACACCGGGAAACTCCCAGCTAAGGCTGGGTGCTTGGTTCCCACACTCAAGGAAAGTCTTGAATACATTTAGTCAATCCATCATGTAGTCAAGAATCATGGAAGATTTCCCAATTGCCTACTGTGTGTCAGCACAGTGCTGGGCACTGCGGGGCTGTGTCTGTGAAGAACCTGCTTCTGGGCTTAGCACTTAGTCTGGTGGGGACACAGCTTTGAGGAAGAACCTGCACTCAGCAGCTGGAATCTGACCCAGGTCAGGGAGCCAATAGGAGGAAGCAGGTAAGTCCCAGCTAGTCTGTCCTTCTGTCTGGAATGCTTCCTTGCCTCCTGGCCACTTAAACTTGCCTCTGATGTCACCATTGGAAAAGCCTTCATGAGCAACCCCCTCCTCCATGTAAAGTAGCTCTCCCCCTGGTCACTATCCAGCACATTTCCTTGTTTATTTTCCTCGATGGCTTATGTCACTATCTGAAATGACCCTCTTGAGTCACTGTCTGCCTCTCCCTATTTCTTACTATAATGTCCACTCTATGAGGGCAGGTCCTTATCCATTTCACCGAGGCCTTCAACCTGGCAGGCACTACATCCATGAGTGCTCAAAGTAAGAACGTTTGACTGTCCTCTCTAGGGAATCCTCCAGTGCACTCTGTCCTGGGCTGTGATCTTCTGGACAGAAAGGTCTGCAGAAATGAGGCTGCCAGGAAACAAAATGACTCCATGGGCTCCAGGCCGGATGTGGCAATGGGGACTGGAGTTCCCATTTAAAGGATACTGGACTGGGCCCGGCCCCGGTGATGCCCTGATAAACTGGGTCCCTTCCTTCACCCCCACCTTGTCCCACCTCCTCCTTGCCATTTGTTTATCAACGCCTTTCCTGGCAAAGGCAAAGGATGAAGGATGGGGGAGAGACTGCCAGTTTCAGCTCTCTTATCTTTAATCAAGTGACAGGTTCCCTCTTGGGTGAGAGGCCCAGGAGATGTAAGAGAGGACCTAGGAAGTTTCAAAGAGTGTGGAGGAAACAATGTGTTCACAGCCCACTAATTTCTAGCTGGGTGACTTTCACAAGTTACTTAGCCTTTCTGTTCTTCAGTTTCTTCTTTTAGGGAAAATACACTTGGGTGAAGCCGAGAATGTAAATCATTCCTAGAGCTGAGAGTCTTCCCCTGGGGACACCAGCAAAGCCACACTGTTTCAGAGATCTGTTAGGTGTTGGGAGCAGTGCCTTGTCCACAGGATAGCAGAAATAATCCCATATGAAAAATAAACAAAAGTAGTAAATGATCTGGACACCTCCTTATTACAATGGTTTGAAAGTTAAAGGAAAATTTACATATTGGTCTGTGGATGTGACCCTCACAAGAAACAGGACTCCTAAGTAAACCGCCCCCACGGGGCAACAGAAAATCACACGCTGGTGAAACAAAACAGACACCTTCACGTGAGACAGGACCCAGCGCAGAACGAGGAAGACACTGGCAAAGAGGCAGCGAGCCTGTGCTTCATACTTTCTCTTTTCCCTGAGAGGCGAGCACCGTTCCTGAAGGCGCCACAATACCAGGTCAATGCGTGGAGCGGACGGAGCAAGGTTCTAGTCCAACTCCCTGCTCCAAACATCCATTTACTAAAATGTCCTGGCATAGAGGACACTGTTTGGTGTTGTTTGGTGCTCAGTTGTTAAGTCCTGTCTGACTCTTTGCGACCCTGTGGCTTGCAGCACGCCAGAGTTCCCCGTCCTTCACTATCTCCTGGAGTTGTTCAAACTCATGTCCATTTATTCGGTGATGCCATCCAACCATCTCATCCTCTGTCTTCCTTCTCCTTCTGCCTTCAATCTTTCCCAGCATCACGGTCTTTTCCAATGAATGGGTTCTTCCCATCAGGTGTCCTACTATTGAAGTTTCAGGTTCAGCATCAGTCCTTCCAAGGAGAATTCAGAGTTGATTTCCTTTAAGACGAACTGGTTTGATCTTGTTTTCCAAGGGACTTTCAGGAGTCTTCTCTTGCCCCACAGTTCCAAAGCTTCAGTTCTCTGGCCTCTGGCATCTTTATAGTGCAGCTTTCACATCCATACATGACTACTGGAAAGAGCACAGCCTTAACTGTAGGGACCATTGCCCAACAGCAAAGTGATGTCTTTGCTTTGAACGCACTGTCTAGGTTTGTCATAGCTTTCCTGCCAAGACACAATCATCTTCTGATTTCCATGCTCTGTCACTGCTTCCACATTTTCCCCCTTCAATTAGCCATTGCAGTGATGGGACCAGATGTCATGATCTTAGTGCTTTTAATATTGAGGTTTTTAAAAAATTAATTATTTAGTTTTGACTGCACTGGGTCTTCATTGATGCATGAGGCTTTTCTACTTTCGAGCGTGGCGGGGGTCGTGGGTGGCTACTCTCTAATTGTGGCTCATGGGCTCTAGAGTACAGGCTCAGTAGTTGTGTCAAAAGGGTTTAGTTGCCCCAGAGCATGTGGAATCTTCCTGGACTATGAATTGAACCAATCCCCTGCTGTTGGCAAGCGAATTCTTAATCACTGGGCCACCACAGAAGTCCAATATTGAGTTTTAAGCTGGCTTTTTCACTCATTCTGGCTTATTCATGATTTGAACTTTGTGCTAACCTCAAAAGCCTGCCTTGTGTATCCAAAAGACATGGAGGTCTTACTTTAGGCCTTCTTCTCTTGGGAACTCTAAGGAACAATACAACTTTGTCAGTGGCAGTGACCTCTCCTTGTCAGTCAGTCACCTGGATAAATGAAAGCCCGGTATCACCCACACACTTGAGTGGAAAGCCATCAATTTAACCTAGACTCCAAGTGGAATTGGGTGTTTCTCAGCCAGAACTGCTTGAAGACACAGGAGTAACCTTCGAGACCTCAATAGAAGGTGGGGGCATAGACACGGAAGATTCAAGCTAGTGCTCTGGTTTTATCTTGAGGATGGCATCAGGACAGACTGGGAATATCAAGTGCAAGCCTGGACAACCAGCTGGTTTTGTAGTTTGTATCAAGTGAGAAATGAAAATGGAAAGACCTTCTTCCAAGACTTTAATCCAGAAAGAGGTATCTTTTCAGAGAAATACAGGTTTAAGCAGGTACCACAAAAGTACCCCCACAAGCATTGTAGAAAAACCTAAGAAGCTAATTTCCTGATTTAGTCAAATGCACAAAAGAGCTAGTTTCTGCCTTTAGGTACTTCCGTAAGTGTCCCCGAGGGGGTGCACCGTTCCTGGAGATACTGCAATACCAGGTCGATGCGTGGAGTGGACGGAGCAAGCTCCTATTCCAACTCCCTGCTCCAAAAATCCATTTAATATATTGTCCTCGGATAGAGGACGTATCAGATATTAAACTGATAAGAACAGATACTACACTTGATCTTAGCCAAAAGGCCGAGAAGCGATGCTGGGCCACCGCCCGTCGCTGTCACCGTCCTGCTGGCCTGCATGTTACACTCAGTGTGACCGGGTCCCCGCTCCCTCCAGGGCTCCCTTCCTTTGCCTTCTTGACCGTGCGATGGCGGAACTACACCCGACTCTCCAGCAGAAGTTGTGTTCTCCACATTGGAAAAGAGAAATCCCGCATCTGCCCGGACTTTGACGTTCTCGTTCGGCCGGCTGGAATCTGCATGCCCCGCCCTCTGTCGCCAAGAAGGCGTGGCCTCGGCGGGACCGCAGCGCCCCGGGGATGGCCTCGGGGCTGCGGCAGGGGAGCCCTCCTCGGGGCTAGTGGAGAGGAGAGACCCGGCCGGAGGGGCTGCGGGGTGGGCGGCGAGCGGGACCCGTGCGGCGAGCTGTTGGCCGAGAAGTTTCCTGAAGACAAGGTCGCAAGACTGACTCGCCGGAAAGGCCCGGCCTGCAGTGTGGTCCACAGGCCTCCGCCTGCGGAGAGAGGGGCTCCGTAGGGTCGGGCGTCTGGAGGAGGCTTCCCTGCCCGGCGGAAGGCGGATGGCCCACGGTGGGGAAGGGAGGGGGCGTGTGGATGCGGAGGGCGGGGCCGGGCCGCGGGAGGGGTTCACTCCAACCCCAGCGCCCTTGTCCTTCGGTTCTTCTACGAACCAAACCGATCCCGGGCTTCCTACCGAAAGCTCCCTCCGCCTAGGCTCTCGTTTCCCTGCCCCTCCTCAGCTGTGGGCCTCGCTGGTGACTCAGATTGTCAAGAATCCTCTTGCAAAACGGGAAACGTGGATTCGATTCCTGGGTCGGAAAGGTCCCCTGGAGAAGGAAATGGCAACACACGCTGGTATTCTTGCCTGGGAAATCCCATGGACGCAGAAGCCTGGTGGGTCACAAGGTCCCAAACAGTCGGATACTACTTAGTGACTAAACAGCAGGAAACATTCTGTTGATCTGAGCTGTCACAGCCACTAGGCACATGCAGCCAGGGAGCCTGGACAGGTGGTTCCGCCCAATTCAGAGGTACTGAAAGTGGAAAAAACACATGGGATTTCAAAGACTTAGTATTAAAAATTGTAAAATATCTGTGTAATGTTGATATTAATTACATATTGAAATGATATTTTAGATATCTGTTTTGTGTGTGTGTGTGGTCGGGGGAGGGTGTGTGCCCCAGGGTTTGCAAGAACCCTGAGGAGGGATGGAACCCTCCCTGCCTTGTCACTGAAAACATGGAGCTCTAACCACTGACGACCGGAGGCTTTCTGAGATACTTGAGTTAAAGAACATACTAAACTTAATTTCACCCACTTCTCTTCGTTTTTTTATATGCCTAAGAATGTTTGCATTTACCTGCAGGAGGGAATTCCCTGGTGGTTCAGTGGTTAGGCCTCAGTGCTTTCACTGTGGGAGACTGCATTCCATCCTTGGTTGGATAACTGAGATCCCCAAAGCCACACAGTGTGGACAAATTAAAAAAAAGTTAAGTATGTGCCTCACATATTTCTTAAAAGCACTGTTAAAGATGGAATTGCTAGGAGGTGAAGCATCTTGCCTAATGTGAAAAAAAGTATGTCCATTCAAGAATCCTGCTCACCACTGGGGCTTCAGGTTTTTTAAACCAGGGATTCTGATATTTTAATTGGGGATGGTAAGAATGCCTCTCTGATGAGGGTACTTGTGAAGCTACAGGAGGAAATGCAGCACATCGGAAGGTCTTAATGAGTATTTCCTGGGGAAAGTCACTTCTTGCCTGTAAAATAGAAATGATTCCATTTGAAGTCTTGCAAACTATCTACACCTCCTCACCCTGAGCCTCCTGTTTCACACCCCGCTCTCCCTGGTCTTGGACTTCTGTTGGCTGCCAAGTGGCTTTGACACCATGATGCTCACATGGCATAGATGCACATGTGGATATGACACAGACGCAGAGAATGCAGGTATATTCACAAATACACAGCCGTCGGTGCTGGACTTTCACCCTGATGGGAAACCTTCTGTTCGCTGGTCTGTTCTCAGCACCTAGTGCTCTGAATGTCCTTGGGTTTTGATGAATATGTGTTGAGTGACTGGGTGAGGGTCCAAGGAGACAATGTATACTGTGCTTAGGGTGGGTCTGAGAAAGTCTGCAAATTTCTGAATCAGACGTTTTGAAAGGAGTCCCAGCTCTCTGTTTATCAAATCCTCCAGATGATTCTGACAAATTCCCAGATTTGAGCATGCATGTGGGCCCAACAGCATGGGTGACTTGACAGAAATCTATGAAATCAAGAAGCTGAATCAGGGACTTCCCGGTGGTCCAGTGTTAAGTATCCACCTCCCAGTGCAGGGGACACAGTTTGATTCCTGGTCCAGAACTAAGATTCCCCCATGCATGGAGGCAAGTAAGTCTGAGTGCTCTGGAGCCTGTGTGTCACAACTTAGACCCGAAAGAGCCAGAAAGTAAATACATTTTAAATAAGCTGAATCAAACATGTAAGGTCTCTGGGGATTGGCCCCTGTTGTGAAAGCTCTAAAGAATCCCTCAGCTCGGATAACTGGCCTACAGCAATTTCCCTGCACAGTGTGAGCCTGGCTCTCTCCCGTCAACTTACCTCCCTGTCTCTCTGGTGGGGATATTCCTCCCATCTGGCAACTGTTGGCTATTGCTCCCATGGCACTGTTACCCTCTTGGGGCTCTGGCTGCTGATGCTTCCTGATCACCCAAGGCCCCTCCTGAGGCCAAGATCTCCCCAAGTGCCAGTCCCCTGTGCTGATGGATGCTGGAATCTGTCCCCGATTGGATCTGTCTCCTAAGACACCACAACCTGCTGCAACTGCCTCTTCACAACCTTCTCCACCCTCCAGCCT
Source organism: Moschus berezovskii (assembly GCF_049115385.1). Taxonomy (NCBI): domain Eukaryota; kingdom Metazoa; phylum Chordata; class Mammalia; order Artiodactyla; family Moschidae; genus Moschus; species Moschus berezovskii. The sequence continues at coordinate 55,353,322 of NC_142479.1, forward strand.
CCTCCCACCTCTGCCTTCCCAGCACCAGCTATTACGCCCTCAGTCAAAGCATAAGAAAGTCACTGAAATCAGATTTCCTGCTCAGAAAATGTTCATTTACATCTCATCTTACCTCCACAAAAACCACTTGAATAGGGTGGCTTTTCCATTCCCAACCTCAAACTGTAGTGAAGGTCCTATCTGAAAGGAAGACTCCAGGGAAATTCCCTGGCTCTTCAATGGTTAGGACTCCAGGCTTTCACTCCTAACTGCAAGGGTTCAATACTTAGTAGTGGATCTAAGATCCCACAAGCTGGGTGGCACGGCCAGAAAAAGAAACAAACAAAAAGACCCCAGAAGGAAGGAAAGGAGCTTGTCCAACTTCACTCCTCCACTTTACTTCAGATTTGGGCAGTAACAGATTCATCCACCAGGGGGCAGCATGCACTCCTTTTCCACCCTGGCCTGGGCTCTGGGATCCGGTTTTGGATGAGTCGCCTCTGAAAGGGCCCCTGGCCGGAGAAAAGGGTCTCTAAGGGGCCCTTACCCATTGTTTTTCTTTTCACATTCATTCTAAGTAGTAGGGTGTGTTTTCTCCATTTTATTCTTTCTTTTCTTGGCCTTGGAATGTTATTTCCAAAACCAGGGATGTAACATGTGTCCTGTACAGTGGAAGAAAGGAGTTGTAACCACTGGACCACCAGGGAATTCCCTCTCCAATATATTCTTGAGGAAGCAAAGCTGGAATTTGAAATACATGTCTGTCATTCCCTGCTGGACGCTGCTCTTGGACCTCGTCTTGCCTCCCATCCCTCCTCCTGCAGACTCCTCTCCTCCCTTCAGTTCTGCTCTCAGACAGGTACTCGGTGGGGATGCGGTGGAGACAAGGTTGTCCTCAGCTGCTTCCTAGGTGAGCTCCACCCATCCTATACCCTCCCTTACTCCAGAGCCTGGGTTGTCCTGGAATCATCTAAGCCCCTCATTACATGCTGAGGAAACCAAGGCTCCCAAGGGGAGGTGGCTTTTCCAAGCCAGTTCACTTGTCAGGACAGGACTCATGATGACTCTCAGCCCAGGGTTCAGCCCACCAGGCCTTCAGGGGCCTCTCTCTCCAGAGTCATCCATCCCATGGCCTCTCTTTTCCTCCTCTAAGAAATCCCTCTTCCCCAGTAAACACCTGCGGGTTCAGTATTACCCAGATCTTGCCTGGAAGTACAGGGTTTTACAGGTATCCCTCCCTCCACGTAAAAGGAAACTCCCAGCTAAGCTGGGTGCTTGGTTCCCACACTCAAGGAAACCCTTGAGTATATAGTCAATCCATCATGTAGTCATGAATCATGGAGGATTTCCTGATTGCCTCCTGTGTGTCAGGCACAGTGGTGCACACTGCGGAGCTGCGGCTGAGAAGAACCAGCTTCTGGGCTCAGCACTTAGTCTGGTGGGGAGACAGCTCTGAGGAAGAACCTCCTCTCAGTAGCTGAATTTGACCCAGGTCAGGTAGCCAATGAGAGGAAGTAGGTAAGTCCCAGCTAGTCTGTCCAACTGTCTGGAATGCTTCCTTGCCTCCTGGCCACTTAAACTTGCCTCTGAGGTCGCCATTGGAGAGGCCTTCATGAGCAACCCCCTCCTCCATGTAAAATAACTCTCCCCTCGGTCACTCTCCAGCACATTTCCCTGTTTATTTTAGTCGATGGCTTATGTCACTATCTGGAATGACCCTCTTGAGTCACTGTCTGGTCTTCCTACTCCTCTTTATAATGTTCACTTCATGAGGACAAGTCCTTGTTCATTTCACTGAGGCCTTCAGACTGGCAGACACTGAGGCAAAATAAGAATGTTCCAATGTTCTCTGTAGGGAATTCTCCAATGCACTCTGTCCTGGGCTGTGACCTTGTGGAGAGAAAGGGCTGTAGCAGTGAGGCTGCCAAGAAACAAAACGGTCATTAATGGAGGAAGGCTCCCTGGACCCCAGGCTGGATGTGGAAGTGGGGACTGGAGTTCCCATTTAAAGGATGCTGGACTGGGGTAGGCCCCGGTGTTGTCCTGATAAACTGGGTCCCTTCCTTCACCCCTGCTTTGCCCCACCTCCTCCTTCCCATTGTCCGTCAACACCTTTCCTGGCAAAGGCAGAGGATGAAGGGTGTGGGTGAGACTGCCAGTTTCATCTCTCTTATCTTTAATCAAATGAATTATTTCCCTCTTGGGTGAGAGGCCCAGGAGATGTAAGAGAAGTGCTAAAGAAGATGCAAAGATTGTGGAGGAAACAATATCTATTTCACAGATATGGTTCAAAGCCCACGTCTGCTAATTTCTAGCTGGGTGACTTTCACAAGTTACTTAACCTTTCTGCTCTTCAGTTTCTTCTCTGAGGGAAAATACACGGGTGGAGTCATGAATTTTAAAAATTCCTAGAATTAAGAGTCTTCCCCTGGGGACTCCAGGAAAGCAAAACTGTTTCAAAGATCTGTTAGGTGTTGAGAGCAGCACCTTGTCCACAGGATAGAAGAAATAAGCCAGTATTAAGAAAAAACAAAACTACTAAAGAAGGTGGGTACAGCCTTATTACAGTGTTTTGAAAGATACAAGAACATTTATCATAAAATTAGTGCATGGATATGACCCTCACAAGAAATAGTACTCATAAGTAAACCTCCCCAACAAGGAAACAGAAAATCACATGCTGGTGAAACAAAACAGAAACCTTCACGTGAGACAGGACCCAGCGCAGAACGAGGAAGACACTGAAAAATATGCAACAAGCCTGTGGTTCATACTTTCTCTTTTCCCTGAGAGGCGAGCACCGTTCCTGAAGGGACCACAATACCAGGTCAATGGGTGGAGCAGAAGGAGCAAGGTTCTAGTCCAACTCCCTGCTCCAACCATCCATTTACTAAAATGTCCTGGCATAGAGGGTGTGGTGCTGTTTGGTTGCTAAGTCCTGTCTGACTCTTTGCAACCCTGTGGACCTCAGCACGCCAGACTTCCCTGTCCTTCACTGTCTCCTGGAGTTGCTCAAACTCATGTCCATTGATGTGGTGATGCCATTCCAACCGTCACATCCTGTCTTCCTTCTTCTCCTGCCCTCAATCTTTCCCAGCATCAGGGAAGATGCTTTTCCAATGAGTGGGTTCTTCCCATCATGTGGTCTCAGTATCGGAGCTTCAGCATCAGTCCTTCCAAGGAGAATTCAGGGTTGAGTTCCTTTAAGATGGACTCGTTTGATCTCCTTGCAGTCCAAGGGACTCTCAGGAGTCTTCTCCAGCACCACAGTTCCAAAGCCTCAGTTCTTTGGCTTCTGACATCTTTGTAGTCCAGCTCTCATGTCTGTACATGACTACTGGAAAGACCATAGCCTTGACTATAGGGACCATTGTGACAAACTGTTGTCTTTGCTTTTTAACACACTGTCTTGTTTGTCATAGCTTTCCTGCCGAGAAGCAATCATCTTCTGATTTCCTGGCTGCAGTCACCATCCGCAGTGATGTTTAGAGCCCCAAAAGAGGAAATCTGTCACTGCTTCCATATTTCCCCCTTCTATGAGCCATGAAGTGATGGGACCAGATGTCATGGTCTTAGTGTTTTTAATATTGAGGTTTATTTTAAAGTTTAATTATTTATTTTTGGCTGCACTGGGTCTCTGTTGATGCATGAGGCTTTCTCTAGTTGCAAGCGGGGGCTGCTTTCTACCTGTGGCTTATGGGCTCTAGAGTGCAGGCTCAGTAGTTGTGTCACAGGGGCTTCCTGGACTAGGGTTTAAACCACTGTCGCCTGCATTGGCAAGCAGATTTTTAACCACTGGACCACCAGGGAGGTCCAATATTGGTTTTTCACTCTCTTCCTTCACTCTCAGCAAGAGGCTCTTTCTCTTCCTTTTCTGCCAAGAAAGATACAGTGGTATCATCTGCAGATCTGAGGTTATTGATATTTCCCCCGGCAATCTTGGTTCCAGCTTGTAACTCATCCAGCCTGGCATTTCGCATGATGTGCTCTGTGTAAAAGCCAAATAAATAGGGTGACAGGAAACAGCCTGGTCGTACTCCTTTCTCAATTTTGAACCAGTCAGTTGTACCATAGAAGGTTCTAACTGTTGCTTCTTGACCCGCGTACAAGTTTCTTAGGAGACGGGTAAGATGGTCTGGTATTCCCATCTCTTTGAGAGTTTTTCCACAGTTTGTTATGATCCACACAGTCAAAGACTTTAGCCAACTCAGTGAAACAGAGGGAGAGGTTTTTCTGGATTTCCCTTTCTTTCTCTAGGATCCAGCAAAAGTTCACAATTTGATTTCTGGTTCCTCTGCCTTTTCGAAAGCCAGCTTGACACTTGAGGAAGTTCTCGGTTCATGGACGCTGGAAGCCTAGCTTGGAGGATTTTGAGCATAACCTTACTAGCACGAGATGCGTGCAATTGTCCCGCGGTACCTGGGCAGATTCCCACAGCGGCTGCTTTGCCCACCACGCTGTCTGGTGCACTTAGATCAGCGCCCAGCACCTAGATCTTGGTCAAAGGCTCGAATCAATGGAAAAGGACGAAAGCAGACAATATAGGGAGTTTGTTCCAGCTTATACGTGATTTGAACTTTGTGCTGACCTGAACAGTCTACCTTGTGTATCCAAAAGACAGAAGACACGTGGTCTTACTCTAGGCACTCTTCTCTTCGGAATGCTAAAGAATGATATAATCTTCAGTGGCACAGACCTGTCCTTGTCACTCAGTTACCTGTATAAATGAAATCCCAGTCAGTACAACTGACACACACTGAGTTTAAAGCCCATCATTTTAACCTAGACTCCAGATGGATCTCAGTGACTCTCAGCAGGAACTGCTTGAAATCAGGAAACATGAAAACCTGAGTAATGTTGGAGACAACCAGAGATGGAAGGCAGGAAAGCAAGCTAGTGTTCTGGTTTTGAGGATACTGTATGGAGGAACTGGGAGGGAGTATCAAGTGAGAGCTTGGAAGCGGCCCCTTCCAAGACTGCAGGGCAGAAGGCACTGTCTTTCAGAGAATGTGCCTCAGGTGGGAAGAATCCTCCTGCAGTGCAGTAGAGCTGGGTTTGATCCACTCCAGTATTCTGAGTTGGTGTGACACGACTGTGGGCAGGGAGAAAGCACCCCTTCCAAGACTGCAGAGCTGAAGGGACTGCCTTTAAGAGAACTCAAGGGTCAAGTGAACCACATAAAGCTGCATTTACCAGGCAGAGAAATGTAGAAACTCTTTAGGGATAGTACAGGGCTGTAAATTTAAAAGAAAACAAAATAAAAAACAAAAAATGATAGAATGTTTATTTAAAAAGTGAGTTTTAACTCACAGTTTCCTCTCACCCAACTTAGTTATTTCTCCCATAAATGCAAGAATCCCTTGCAAGCTATAAGAAAACCTGAGGAAAGTAAACTCTTTAAACAAACTTACTAATGTTATAAGCATCTGAATGCAGAGTTACAAAGAAGAGTAAGGAGAGATAAGAAAGACTTCCTCAGAGATCAATGCAAAGAAATAGAGGAAAACAACAGAATAGGAAAAACAAGAGATCTCTTCAAGAAAATTAGAGATACCAAGGGAACATTTCATGCAAAGATGGGCTCGATAAAGGACAGAAATGGTGTGGACCTAACAGAATCAGAAGATATTAAGAAGAGGTGGCAAGAATACACAGAAGAACTATACAAAAGAGATCTTCACGACCAAGATAATCACGATGGCGTAATCACTGACCTAGAGCCAGACATCTTGGAATGTGAAGTCAAGTGGGCCTTAGAAAGCATCACTACGAACAAAGCTAGTGGAGGTGATGGAATTCCAGTTGAGCTATTTCAAATCCTTAAAGATGATGCTGTGAAAGTGCTGCACTCAATATGCCAGCAAATTTGGAAAACTCAGCAGTGGCCACAGGACTGGAAAAGGTCAGTCTTCATCCCAATCCCAAAGAAAGGCAATGCCAAAGAATGCTCAAACTACCGCACAATTGCACTCATCTCACACGCTAGTAAAGTCATGCTCAAAATTCTCCAAGCCAGGCTTCAGCAATATGTGAACTGGGAACTCCCAGATGTTCAAGCAGGTTTTAGAAAAGGCAGAGGCACCAGAGATCAAATTGCCAACATCCGCTGGATCATGGAGAAAGCAAGAGAGTTCCAGAAAAACATCTATTTCTGCTTCATCGACTATGCCAAAGCCTTTGACTGTGTGGATCACGATAAACTGTGGAAAATTCTGAAAGAGATGGGAATACAAGACCACCTGACGTGCCTCTTGAGAAACCTGTATGCAGGTCAGGAAGCAACAGTTAGAACTGGATATGGAACTACAGACTGGTTCCAAATAGGAAAAGGAGTACGTCAAGGTTGTATATTGTCACCCTGTTTATTTAACTTATATGCAGAGTACATCATGAGGAACGCTGGGCTGGAAGAAGCACAAGCTGGAATCAAGATTGCTGGGAGAAATATCAATAACCTCAGATATGCAGATGACACCACCCTTATGGCAGAAAGTGAAGAGGAACTCAAAAGCCTCTTGATGAAAGTGAAAGAGGAGAGTGAAAAGGTTGGCTTGAAGCTCAACATTCAGAAAACAAAGATCATGGCATCTGGTCCCATCACTTCATGGAAAATAGATGGAGAAACAGTGGAAATAGTATCAGACTTTATTTTTTGGGGCTCCAAAATCACTGCGGATGCTGATTGCAGCCATGAAATTAAAAGACGCTTACTCCTTGGAAGGAAAGTTATGACCAACCTAGATAGTATATTAAAAAGCAGAGACATTACTTTGCCAACAAAGGTCTGTCTAGTCAAGACTATCGGAGAAGGCAATGGCAAGCCACTCCAGAACTATTGCCTGGAAAATCCCATGGATGGAGGAGCCTGGTAGGCTGCAGTCCGCGGGGTCGCTAGGGGTCGGACACGACTGAGCGATTTCACTTTCACTTTTCACTTTCACACATTGGAGAAGGAAATGGCAACCCACTCCAGTGTTCTTGCCTGGAGAATCCCAGGGATGGGGAAGCCTCGTGGGCTTCCATCTATGGGGTCACACAGAGTCGGACACGACTGAAGTGACATAGCAGCAGCAGCAGTCAAGACTATGGTTTTTCCCGTGGTCATGTATGGATGTGAGAGTTAGACTGTGAAGAAAGCTGATTGCTGAAGAATTGATGTTTTTGAACTGTGGTGCTGGAGAAAACTCTTGAGAGTCCCTTGGACTGCAAGGAGATCCAAGCAGTCCATTCTAAAGGAGATCAATCCTGGGTGTTCATTGGAAGGACTGATGCTAAAGCTGAAACTGCAATACTTTGGCCACCTCATGTGACGAGTTGAACTCACTGGAAGAGACTCTGATGCTGGGAAGGATTGGGGGTGGCAGGAGAAGGGGATGACAGAGAATGAGATGGCTGGATGGCATCACCCACTCGATAAACAGGAGTTGATCACGAATGAGTGACTGAACTGAACGTTAACAGGAGATTAATTAACTTACAATATTATAGCGGTTTTTGCCACACATTGACATGAACCAGCCATGGGTAAAAATAAATCTTCTAGAGTAACTTACTTCATAAGAAAAATGCAGCAGTTTCTACCTTTGGGTACCATAGTTGTCCCCGAGGGGGTGCACCGTTCCTGGAAGTACTGCAATACCAGGTCGATGCGTGGAGTGGACGGAGCAAGCTCCTATTCCAACTCCCTGCTCCAAAAATCCATTTAATATATTGTCCTCGGATAGAGGACGTATCAGATATTAAACTGATAAGAACAGATACTACACTTGATCTTAGCCAAAAGGCCGAGAAGCGATGCTGGGCCACCGCCCGTCGCTGTCACCGTCCTGCTGGCCTGCATGTTGCACTCAGTGTGACCGGGTCCCCGCTCCCTCCAGGGCTCCCTTCCTTTGCCTCCTTGACCGTGCGATGGCGGCGCTACACCCGACTCTCCAGCAGAAGTTGTGTTCTCCACATTGGAAAAGAGAAATCCCGCATCTGCCCTGGCTTTGCGGTTCTCGGGCGGAAGCGCCGGCTCGAATCTGCATGCCCCGCCCTCTGTCGCCAAGAAGGCGTGGCTCCGGCGGGACCGCAGCGCCCCGGGGACGGCCTCGGGACTGCGGCAGGGGAGCCCTCCTCGGGGCTAGTGGAGAGGGGTGGGCGGCGAGCGGGACCCGTGCTGCGAGCTGTTGGCCGAGAGGTTTCCAAGGTTGCAAGACTGACTCGCCGGAAACGCCCGGCCTGCAGTGTGGTCCACAGGCCTCCGCCTGCAGAGAGAGGGGCTCCGTAGGGTCGGGCGTCTGGAGGGGGCTTCCCTGCCCGGCGGAAGGCGGATGGCCCACGGTGGGGAAGGGAGGGGGCGTGTGGATGCGGAGGGCGGGGCCGGGCCGCGGGAGGGGTTCACTCCAACCCCAGCGTCCTTGTCCTTCTGTGCTTCTACGAACCAAACCGATCCCGGGCTTCCTACCGAAAGCTCCCTCCGCCTAGACCCTCTTTCCCTGCCCCTCCTCAGCTGTGGGCCTCGCTGGTGGCTCGGAATCGCGGCTCGATTCCTGGGTCGGAAAGATTCCCTAGAGAGGAAATGGAAACCCATGACAGAATTCTTGCCTAGGAAATCCCATGGACAAAAAGGAGCCTGGCGGGTCACAGGGTCCCAAGGAGTCGGAAGCTACTTAGCGACTAAACAGGAAACATTCTGTTGATCTGAACTGTCACTACCACTGGTCACATGCAGCCAGGGATCGCTGGGATGGTGGTTCCACCCAATTCAGAGGTACTGAAACTGGAAAACACACATGGGATTTCAAAGACTTAGTATTAAAAATTGTAAAATATCTCTGTAATGTTGATATTAGTTACATATTGAAGTGATATTTTAGATATTCCCCCCCCCCCCCGTGGGGGAGAGGTGTGCCTCAGGATTTACAAGAACTCTGAGGAGACCTGCCTTGTCTTTGAAAGCATGGAGCTCTAACCACTGACCACCAGAGAATTTCTGAGATATCTTGAGTTAAAGAACATATTAAACTTAATTTCACTTACTTCTCTTTATTTATTTTTTATATGCCTAAGAGTATTTAAATTTACCTGTGGGAGGGAATACCTGGAGGTCCAGTGGTTAGGCCTCAGTGCTTTCATGAAGGAATCTGGGTTCCATCCTTGGTTGGAGAACTGGGATCCCAAAGCCTACAAAGTGGCCAAAGTAAAAAAAAAAAAAAAAGTTATGTGTGTGACTCACTTATTTCTTGAAAGCACTTTTATAGATGGAAGTGCTGAGAGGCTAAGCATCTTGATTAATGTGAAAAGAAGTAAGGATTTGCATTCAAGCATCCTGCTAACCACTGGGGCCTCAGGTATTTTTAATCCAGGGGTCCTGATATTTTAACTGTGGATGATAAAAATGCCTCTCTGATGAGCATACTTGTGAATCTATCCGTGGAAATGCAAGCACATGGCAAAGTCTCAATGAGAACACCCTAGGGAAAGTCACTTCTTGCCTGTAAAATAGAAATGATTCCATTTGACAGTCTTGCAAACTATCTATACCTACTCACCCTGAGCCTCCTGTTTCACATTCCCCTCTCCCTGGTCTTGTATTTTTGCTGGCTGCCACGTGGCTTTGACACCCTTGATGCTCACATGGAATAGATATACATGTAGATTTGGACACGGACACAGAGAATGCAGGTATATTAAAAATACGCAGCCATTAGTGCTGTATTGTGTTTCCCTTGCTGGGAAACCTTTTGCTTGATCTTTGAGGAATATGTGTTGAATGACTGGATGAGGGTCCAATGAGAAAATGTATACTGTGCTTAGGCTGGGTCTGACAAAGTCTTCAAATTTCTGAATCAGAAATTCTGGAAGGAGGCCCTAGCTTTGTGTATATCAAGTCCTCCAGATGATTCTGACAAACTCCCCAATATAAGCATGCACCCATTCATGTGGGTCAAACAACATGGGTGACTTGACAGAAATCTATGAAATCAAGAAGCTGAATCAAGCACTTCCTGGTGATCCAGTGGTTAAGTATCCACCTCCCAATGTAGGGGCCACGAGTTCGATCCCTGGTGTGGAGCTAAGATTCCCCCATACTTCGAGGCAACTAAGTCTGAGTGCTCTGGCGCCTGTGTGTCACAACTAAGATCGGATACAGCCAGATAAGTAAATACATTTTTCAAAAGCTGAATCAAACGCATAGAGGTCTCTGGAGATTAGCCCCTTTGTTAAAGCTCTAGAGTCCCTCAGCTCGTATACCTGGCCGACAGCGAGTTCCCTGCGCAGCTTGAGCCTGGCTGTCTCCCCTCCACTCGCCTCTCTGTCTCTCTCTGGTGGGCTTGTTCTGCCCCCCTCACAGCTGTTGGCTGTTGCTCCCATGGCACTCTCACCCTCTTGGGGCTCTGGCTGCTGTTTTTTGCTAATCACCCAAGGCCCTTCCTGAGGCCAAGGTCTCCGCAAGGACCAGTCTCTTGTGCCAATGGAAGCTGGAATCTGTCCGCGAGTGGATCTGTCTCCTAAGACACCACACCTGCTGCAACTGCCTCTTCACAACCTTCTCTGCCCTCCAGCCTCCTCCGGCCTCTGCCTTCCCAGCACCAGCTATTACGCCCTTGGTTAAAGCATGAGGAACGCTGGGCTGGAAGAAGCACAAGCTGGAATCAAGATTGCTGGGAGAAATATCAATAACCTCAGATATGCAGATGACACCACCCTTATGGCAGAAAGTGAAGAGGAACTCAAAAGCCTCTTGATGAAAGTGAAAGAGGAGAGTGAAAAGGTTGGCTTGAAGCTCAACACTCAGAAAACGAAGATTATGGCATCTGGTCCCATCAGTTCATGGGAAATAGATGGGGAAACAGTGGAAACAGTGTCAGACTTTATTTTTGGGGGCTCCAAAATCACTGTGGATGCTGATTGCAGCCATGAAATTAAAAGACGCTTACTCCTTGGAAGGAAAGTTATGACCAACCTAAGATAGTATATTAAAAAGCAGAGACATTACTTTGCCTACTAAGGTCTGTCTAGTCAAGGCTATGGTTTTTCCCGTGGTCGTGTATGGATGTGAGAGTTGGACTGTGAAGAACGCTGATTGCTGAAGAATTGATGCTTTTGAACTGTGGTGCTGGAGAAGACTCTTGAGAGTCCCTTGGATTGCAAGGAGATCCAACCAGTCCATTCTAAAGGAGATCAATCCTGGGTGTTCACTGGAAGGACTGATGCTAAAGCTGAAACTCCAATACTTTGGCCACCTCATGCTACAAGTTGACTCACTGGAAAAGACTCTGATGCTGGGAAGGATTGGGGGCAGGAGAAGGGGACAACAGAGAATGAGATGGCTGGATGGCATCACTGACTCAATGGACATGAGTTTGGGTGAACTCTGGGAGTTGGTGATGGACAGGGAGGCCTGGCGTGCTGTGATTCATGGGGTCACGGAGAGTTGGACACGACTGAGCGACTGAACTGAACTGAACTGAAAAGCATAAGAAATGTCAATGAAATCAGATTTCCTGCTCAGAAAATGTTCATTTACATCTGATCTTACCTCCACAAAAACAACTTAAAAAGGGTGGCTTTTCCATTCCCTCTGTGCATTCAAGCTGTAGTGAAGGTACTGTCTGAAAGGACTCCATGGAAATTCCCTTGTGATTAGTTTAGTCGTTAGGACTCCAAGCTTTCACTGCCAAGGGCAAGGGTTCAATACCTGGTAGCGGATATACTATCTCACGAGCTGGGTGGCATGGCCAGAAAAAGAAACAAACAAAAAGACCCCAGAAGGAAGGAAAGGAACCTGTTCAACTTCACTCTGCCACTTTGCTTCAGATTTAGGCAGTGACAGACTCATCCACCAGGGGGCAGCATCTGCTCCTTTTCTGCCCTGGCCTGAGCTCCGGGGCTTGGTTTTGGATGAGCTGCCTCTGAATGGGCCCCTGGTAGAAGAAAAGGGTCTTCAAAGGCCCCTTCCTCTCAGTTTTTCTTTTTTCTTTTCACACTCATTCTAAGTAGTAGTTTGTGTTTTCCCCATTTTATTCTTGTTTTTTTGGCCATGGAATCTCTTTTCTGCAGCCAGGGATGTAACCGTGCTCTGTGCAGTGGAAAACACAGTTGTAACCAGTGGATAGCCAGGGAATTCCCTCTTTGTTTTATTCTTGAGGAAGCATAGCTGGGATCTGCAATATGGGTCTTTGTGATTCCAGTCTGAAGCCGCTCCTCTCGCCTCCCATCCTCCTCCCGCAGACTCCTTTCCTCCCTTCAGTTGTGTACTCAGGTACTCGGTGGGGATGCGTGGAGACAAGGATGCCCTCAGCTGCTTCCTAGGTGAGCCTCACCCATCCTGTACCCTCCCCTACTCCAAAGCCTGAGCCGTCCTGTGGAAAGGGACCTGGAATCTCTAAGCCCCTCATTACCTGCTGAGGAAATCAAGGCTCCTAGGGGCAAGTGGTTTTCTAAGTCAGCCTACTTGTCAGAACAGGAGTCATGATGACTCTCAGCCCAGGGTTCAGCCCGCCAGGCCTTGCGGGGGGCCTCTCTCTCCAGGGTCATCCCTCACATGGCCTCTGTTTTTCTCCTCTAAGAAATCCCTCTTCCCCTGTAAAGGCCTGAGGGTTCAGTATTACCCAGACCTTGCCTGGAAGTATAGGGTTTTTCAATAACCCTCCCAACCCCCAAGGTGTCAGGGACCACAGGCCACGAAACTCCCAGCTAAGGCTGGGTGCTTGGTTCCCACACTCAGCGTACTTGAGTATATTTAGTCCATCTATCATATAGTCATGAATTATGGAGGATTTCTTCATTGCCTTCTGTGTGGCAGGCACAGTGCTGGGCACTGTGTAGCTGTGGCTGTGACGAACCAGCTTCTGGGCTCAGCGTTTACTCTGGTGGGGAGACAGCTCTGAGGAAGACCCTCCACTCTGCAGCTGGAATCTAACCAGGTCAGGGAGCCAATGGGAAGAAGCAGGTAGATCCCAGCTAGTCTGTCCTTCTGTCTGGAATGCTTCCCTGCCTCTTGTCCACTCAATCTTGCCTCTGAGGTCACCATTGGAGAGGCCTTCATGAGCACCCCCCACTCCATGTAAAGTAGCTCTCCCCCCGGTCACTCTCCAGCACATTTCCCTGTTTATTTTCCTCAATGGCTTATGTCAGTATCTGCAATGAACCTCTTTAGTCATTATCTGCATTATCTGTCTCTCCCTACTCCTCACTGTAATGTCCACTCTATGAGAGCATGTCCTTATCCATTTCACTGAGGCCTTCAGACTGGTAGGCACTCCATCCATGAATGCTCAAAGTAAGAATGTTCTTGAGCATTGTGAATCCTCCAGTGTACTAGGACCTGGGCTATGATCTTGTGAAGAGAAAGGGCTGCAGGAATGAGGCTGCCAGTATCAAAAATGGTGACTAATGGAGGAAGGCTCCCTGGGCCCCAGGCTGGTTGTGGAAATGGGAACAGCAGTTCCCATTTTAAAGGAGACTGGACTGGTATAGGCCCACAGACTGGTGTTGCCCTGACAGACTGAGCCCCTTCCTTCACCTCCACCTTGCCCCACCCCCTCCTTCCCATTTGTTCATCAACACCTTTCTGGGCAAAGGCAAAGGATGAAGGGTGGGGTGAGATTTCCAGTTTCAACTCCCTTATCAGATAATCAAGTTATAATTTCCCTCTTGTGTGTGAGGCCCAGGAGATGTAGGAGACATGTCAAAGAAGTTTCAAAGGTTGTGGAAGAAGCACAAAGCACTGTGTCTGTTTTCAGTTTCCATGGGTTCTCTTTTCTGTGTTCTCTGTTTCTCTTCGTGTTTTTGGTTTCATAGTCATTTTATCCAAGCCAAGTTTGGCCAGTTTTTAGCTGAGTGATCTTGGAAAAGTTACTTCACTGTTCTGTGGTTTGCTGTCCTCTTTTTAGCGTAACTATACTTACTACATGGTATGAGTTGTATATTTAAAAAGGAGTATTGGGGAGTCCCTGGTTGTCCAGTGGTTAGGACTTTCGCTGCTGAGAGTGAGGGTTCTATCCCTCCCTGGTTATAGAATTAAGTTCTTGCCAGCTTTGAGGCCAAAAATAATTTTTTTTGAAAAAAGAAAGAAAAGAATAAAAGGAAAAGCATGCAAAGTTCCTTGACCACAGCTTAGCATACAGTGGCTACTTAATTAGGCCAGTTGTTCCCAACCTCCTGGTCTGTGATGTCTTCCCCTGTGCTAACTCAGTTCCTTCCCTGTTCCTTAGCTCCTACTGCATCCTGCCAGCCCCCAACATGGGGGGCGTGTAACAAGCTAATTACTTAAGGTCTTGATCTCTTAAAGGGTTTGGGGAAGCTCCCTGCATCGTTAAGAAAAACCAGGTGGCTGGTTTGTAGCAGGAAGGAGAAGAGGAGGTGGCAAGGCAGGCTGGTGCTAAACAGATGGGAGCTAGTGGGTAGGAAGGGCTAAGCCCTCCTGTCTGGCAGTGGCTTCCCTCTCCTTTTCTTTTTCTTTCTTCTTCTTTTTTTGATATTATGTATTTTGCTTCATCAGCTTTTAGTTGTGGCATACAAACTCTAAGTCGAAAGATGTGGGATCTAGTTCTCTGCTGCTGCTGCTGCTGCTAAGTCACTTCAGTCTTGTCCGACTCTGTGTGACCCCATAAACAGCAGTCAACCAGGCTCCCCCGTCCTGGGATTCTCCAGGCAAGAACACTGGAGTGGGTTGCCATTTCCTTCTCCAATGTGTGAAAGTGAAAAGTGAAAGTGAAGTCCCTCAGTCGTGTCCGACTAGTAGCGACCCCATGGACTGCAGCCCACCAGGCTCCCCTGTCCATGCGATTTTCTAGGCAAGAGTACTGGAGTGGCTTGCCATTGCCTTCTCCGTGACCAGGGATCAAACCCAAGCACCCTGTATCGGGAAGGCAGAGTCTTAGCCACTGGAACACCAGGGAAGTCCCCATCCTCCTCTTTTCTAATCACCCTTACAGACAGTTTTCTAAAAAGTTAATACTGTGATGCATAATAAATGCAGGAATCCGGCTTCCTTGTAAAAATGGAAATAGTATAGTTAAAATTTGCTTCTCCTTGGATCCCCTTCTCCACATTCACTTTTACCTTTCTCCCTTTAGGTAATCACTGTTAGCCTTCGGTCACACTACCCCTTTGTGACATCTCCCAGATTAAATCAGGCTATAGTGACTGGGGAGATGCCACACAGTGCTGTCCACCTCCCAACCAGTCCTACACAGGGCTCATTAATTTCTGGAAACCTTTCCAGGAGTTTCTAGTTGACATTTTCCTTCCTCTGAAGTCCTACACATGCTTATCTCATGATTTAAAAGTCCCAGTGTTCCCTGTCAGTGACCAGTCTTGTCTCCCTCACTAGAGTATAAGTCCTCTGAAGCCAGGCATTTGTGGTCTGCACATCCGCTACGTTTTCGTAGTTTCTTTGGCTCATGCAGCGCAAACGTTAATGAAGTCATAATGTGAAGTGAATAATTCTGCCTTTATCCATTTGAACAAGGTGGGGTCTGCTACTGGCAGGCACTCTGACCAGAAACTGGGGGAATTCTGCTAATAATCTCCCTGACTAGAGAGACTGAATAGGTAAGTGGTGAGGGGCTGAGGCACTGGATTCAGACATATCCTTGCTCAGCCATTTACTAGCTATGTGTGACCTTAGACAGGGTGGCCCAGTGGTAAAGAATCTGCTTGCTAATGCAGAAGACTCAAGAGACGAGGGTTCCATCCCTGGGTTGAGAAGATCCCCTGGAGAAGGAAATGGCAACCCACTCCAGTATTCTTCTCTGGAAAATTCCGTAGACAGAGAAGCCTGGCGGGCCACAGTCCATGGGGTGGCAAAGAGTTGGACTTGACTGAGCACGCACGACATTAGACAAGTCACTGAGCCCTTCAGAGCTTTCTTCACCCGTGTAGCGAGACCACACCAGTCCCGACCTCCTGGGCTGTTATGGGAATCAATAGGGGTAATAGGTTTAGGCTATTTTATGGGGTTCCAGGTTCACACAGGTTAGAACATTGAATTAGGAAAGATAAAGGAGGAAGACTTGTCAACAGGAAGTGCACACGTGGAGTGAATATCTCTCCTGTGTGGAGGAGCATGTGGGGGTATTGAGAGTATTATGCTCTTCACCTCTCCTCCCTAGCCAAACGCTGCCACGCCCCTTCCACCTTCCATCCCGGGTTAATCCTGAGTTTAATTCCAAATACAGGCAATGGTAGAAAAGATCAAATAAAACGGTCACCAGTTGATCAGAGTTACATCACAGTGGGGACCGGGTTGCAATCCGCGGATCTCCACGCTCCGCCCCGCCTCGCTGCCGCAGGGCCGCTGATTGGCCCATGCCGCGTGACGTCACACTCGGGTTTTAAGGCCGAGTGCCCCTGTCGGCTCCGCAGTGCCCGCGCGCAGGAGACCGGCGTGGACACTAGCGGGATTGGCCCGGAGGGGAGCGGGGAGAGCGCGGCTGACGGGAGGTAAAGGCGCTGCTCAGGCCGAGCCGAGGCGGTCTGGGTTCGGGGCTGGGGAAGCTGAAGTCGGCGATCGGGGGAAGGCGTGCAGCGAAGTGTCGCGGGGCAGTGGGGAGGGGGTATCAGTGTAAGGAGGGGCGTGTCAATCGTGGGGTTGTGGAAGGCGAGTGGGAGTGGGCCTTGTTCTCCGATTTCAGCGCCCGCACCCTGATTCTTAATTTCAGGCCACTGCCCCCCAGATGCAGGTTCCCTCAAGGATTTACTCCTGGGGAGCTGGGGTCGCGGTGCCTGCTGCCACACCACAAGTGCGGAAGCTATCTCCCCCTATCCAGGCCTCTCTCTCCAACCTCAGTGTCCTAGGGATTTCTCTGGGTCTCATCGCCTCTGTCATGGCCCCCAGGGGACGGCGAAGAGCCTCTGTTAGACCTGCAGCTGCTTAAAAAAAAAACCAAAAAACCCAAAAACAATTTTTTTTAAAGTGGGCTGCTCATTTAGGACGTGATCAAGAAGTTGCAAATTTCATGTTTGTTATTAAACATCGATCCTCCTCTTTTCTCCTATGGCCTTTCCATGTTCAGATGACCCAGCTGTAATCCCCAAAGCCTGCAATTTCAAGTCTCCTCCCTGCCTCTTCTGTGAGCCCCAAGAGCTGCATCTTAGCTAGAGTTCAACATGGGGAACCACTTGACTGAGATGGCGCCCACCACCTCCTTCTTGCCCCACTTCCAGGCCCTGCATGTTGTGGTCATTGGGCTGGACTCAGCTGGAAAGACCTCCCTTCTTTACCGCCTCAAGTTCAAAGAGTTTGTCCAGAGCATCCCCACCAAAGGCTTCAACACAGAGAAGATCCGGGTGCCCCTGGGGGGGTCCCGTGGCATCACCTTCCAAGTGTGGGACGTCGGCGGGCAGGAGAAGCTTCGACCGCTGTGGCGCTCCTACACACGCCGGACAGATGGCCTGGTGTTTGTGGTGGATGCTGCTGAGGCTGAGCGGCTGGAGGAGGCCAAGGTGGAGCTCCACCGAATCAGCCGGGCCTCGGACAACCAGGGTGTGCCTGTGCTGGTCCTTGCCAACAAGCAGGATCAGCCCGGGGCACTGAGCGCCGCTGAGGTGGAGAAGAGGCTGGCGGTCCGGGAGCTGGCTACTGCCACACTCACCCATGTGCAGGGCTGCAGTGCTGTGGATGGGCTTGGCCTGCAGCCGGGCCTGGAGCGCCTGTATGAGATGATCCTCAAGAGAAAGAAGGCTGCCCGGGCAGGCAAGAAGCGACGGTGACCTGAGGCTGCCCCTCCTTACCAGTAGGGGTCTGCACACTTGGACAGCCAGGCGGAGCCTGTGGCCCCTCACTCAGCCCTAGGGTGCAGGACCTGTCCACCTCAATGGAGGACCAAGAAGCACAACAGGGGTCCTGTTTGGGGGCAGCATGGGGGCGGGTGACAGGAGATGGGATGTGTTCTCACATCTCTCCTTCATCCTCACTTCTGGGGAAGTGGAGGCTGCAGAACTGTGGAGGCTTCAATGTAAACTGACTCTACCTCGACCCTGTTTCCTGTTTTTCTTCTCTGGCTTTTTGATTAGATGTGTTTAGGGGCGAAGGAAAGTTGCTTGGAGGATGCATTTGGAATAAATGAGAACTAGCTCTTGGCTCCCCCCCGCAACTGAGGGGTGTCCCTAGGTTGCTTTTCTAGGGATACCAGTCATAATTGTCTATATTTTTGTGTTTGTATGAAAGTGCCAAGAATCCCTCCATCCCCCCTTTGTAGACTTACGACTGTTTTTATAAGCCATGTATGTCCTCTGTATAATTATTAACTATTTTTTAGCATTTGCCTATAAGTTATTAAAGACTGATGATGCTGTAGCTCTAACCTTGGTTTGGCATTTTTCTTTCCTTACCTTGCCTCAGGGATAGTCCAAGATTTCCAGATGGGCAGGCAGGGTAGGCGGGGGAGGGACTTATCTTGAAGCTGAATTTGCAAAGCAAGCCCTTTTCAAAAATATTAGATTGTGTGTTCATGGGGCAGCTGGTGGGGATTAGAGAGAGTTGAAGTAACTCCATGTTGTTGCCTGATCTATGGATAGAAGAGCCTGGTGTGCAATAGTCCATGGGATTGCAAAGAGTCAGATACAACACACACACACACACACACACACACACACCACATTGCTTGATCTCTTTGCTGGGTTTTTTTGGGTCCCTTCTTTCTCCCTTTCTTCCCTCATCCTCTGGCTCTTATTTACTCTTGATACTAACTGGTCCTTGCAGGCTTTAAAAAAAAATTATCATTTTTGGCTGTGCTGGGTCTTTGTTGCTGTGTGCGGGCTTTCTCTAGTTACGGTGAGTGGGCGCTACTCTTCATTGAAGTGCACAGGCTTCTCATTGCTGTGGCGTCTCGTTGCGGAGCATAGGCTCTAGGGTTCGTGGGTTCAGTAGTTGTGGTGCATGGGCTTAGTTGCCCCAAGGCTCGTGGAATCTTCCCAGACCAGCTATCGAACCTGTGTCTCCTGCATTGGCAGGTGGGTTCTTTACCAGTGGACCATCAAGGAAGTCCCCTTGCAGATTTAACTTCAAGTTTTGCAGGTGCGAGCTGCTCCTATGTTCTTGCCCTTGGGGCCACCTCTTAGGTCTGTATGTATAGGTAAGTCCTCAAAGGGCCTTCTGTCCCACCCCCAGTACTCAAGTGGTTAGTCTGATTTCCTCCCCCAACCCAGCACACACCTTGGGGGATGTGGTGAGCATGGAAAGTAATTTCCTCCTGGCCTGAAGCCGCCTCCGTGTGCTCAATCCTGCTGACTGCAGCTCACTGGCAGCAGTGGCAGGACTGGTGCTGGGGAGGCCTGGGCTGGATTGAGCCAGCCTGGCACCTGTGACTAAGCCCTGAGTCGTCCAGCCCTGGGAATGGTAGCTATTCCCATGAGAGGGGAAGTTTAGTAGCTGTTTGAGCCAGGTGGGAGTGAGGACTGCTGGATATCGGTGTAGGCCACCAATGTTAGCAATGATGGAAAGAATAAAATGCTGATGTCGTGAGGGCCTACCCAGACTCTTAGGGCCACCCCCTCCTCACCAGCAGGAGGGCCAGCTGTGTCTGAGGACAATTAGATCCTCCTAATCTGAGTGGGAGTCGTAAGTAAAAACCAAACACCATCAATTCTTTCCAGTCCCCCAGTCCTGCTCCCAGCCTCTGTGCAAACAAGGGCTTCCAAGAGCCAGTTCAGAGTCCTGGCTCCAGAATCGGATGAAAGGACTGGGGACGGAGGGGAGGTGCTGGCAACCCCATCCTGGAGGAGACTTCCTAAGGAACTCCTTTTTTCCTAGCCAGTTGGCAGAAGCGGAATTTCGCTGAGTTGGAGCCAGATCAGATTTGCTAAACTTGTGCACCGTCCCTCCCCCAGCCCTCAAGGTGCCTGGCAGGATGGGGGTGGGTGTGCATCCATCCGGAAGGGTGCCCAAGTCTGCGTCAGCACTGGGACCTGCTGGGCAGAGCTGCTGGACTGGTTCTGCTGGGGACACGTGCTACCTGGCCCCCGTCCACACACACCTGTGATTCATCTGTCCCAGGCCTCGGGGCAGAGTCCTCTGCTGCAGCCCAAGAGCAGGCTGGGGAGGCCCTGGCTGGAAGGACCCTAAGCTCTTGCTGGGAGATCTTTTTTCCCCATTCCACCCCAATTCTCTCTTCTGTCTTAAAATCTCCAAGGACCTGTTCTCTCCATTTTTGGTTGCCTGGGGGACTGAGGTCTCTGGATTTGGGGGACTATGTTAAAAAACCTGCCTGCCAATGCAGGAGACATAAGAGACAGGGTTCTGTCCCGAGGTCGGGAAGATGTCCTGGAGGAGGGCATGGCAACCCACTCCAGCATTCTTGCCTGGAGAATCCCAGGGACAGAGGAGCCTGGCAGGCTGCAGGCTACGGGGTTGCAAAGAATTGGAGATGACTGAACGACTTTGCATGCATGCAGCGTAACTCAGAGGTGCTCCCCCATCCCTAGCAGAGAGGCCTCTGTGGTGCCAACTCTGCAGTGCCAGCTCTACAGCTCTGCCAACCGTCCTCCCTCCCCATCTTATTAGATTGTCTTCTGCTCCTCTCCTTGCCCCACCGCCCCACCACGCTCCAGCCCTGGGTAGCGGTCATGGTCCACAAGAGACCTGTGAATGTCCCAGCTCTTCCCCACAGCCCTGTGCCCTGACCACCTGGGGGGTGGAGGAAGAGGATACTGGCGGCAAGTGACAGTGAAATGGAGAAGCCAGTGGCTCTGAAGGGGTTGTAGGGAGAGGGCAGCACTGGGGTATTCTGCTTAGAAAGCTACATTCTGGCTGGGTGGGGATCCGGTTCTTTGAAATAATCCTCCTGCCTTAGTCCATCAAAGGGGCAGAGAGGTGGGAGGGAGGTGATCACCTCAGCGAGTCTGTGTGTTGAACTCTGGGCCAGATGGCTTGGGAGGGGAGTGGGATCAGGATTGAGGTAGGTTGTAGTTTCTTTGTCTCAGCTTCTTTTTTAAGCTTCCTTTTTTAAAAAAATTATTCCTTTATTTTTGGCTGTGCTGGGTCTTTCTGGCTATGCTCGGGCTTCCTCTTGTGATAGGAAGCAGGGGCTGCTCTCTAGTTGCAGTATGCAGGCTTCTCAGTGCAGTGGCTTCTCTTCTTGTGGGGCATGGGCTCTAGGGTGTGCTGCTGCTGCTGCTGCTAAGTCACTTCAGTCGTATCTGACTCTGTGTGACCCCATAGACAGAAGCCCTCCAGGGTCCCCCGTCCCTGGGATTCTCCAGGCAAGAACACTGGAGTGGGTTGCCATTTCCTTCTCCAATGTGTGAAAGTGAAAAGTGAAAGTAAAGTAGCTCAGTCGTGTCCGACCCTTAGCAACCCCATGGACTGCAGCCTACCAGGCTCCTCCATCCATGGGATTTTCTAGGCAAGAGTACTGGAGTGGCTTGCCATTGCCTTCTCCGCTAGGGTGTGCAGGCTTCTGTAATTGTGATGCATGGGCTTAGTTGCCCCGAGGCATATGGAATCTTCCCTGACTAGGGATCGAACTCGAGTCCCCTGCCTTGGCAGGTGGATTCCCAATCACTGGAGTACCGGGGAAGTCCAGGAGGATTTCTTTGAGTCCCTGAATAGGTACTGAGGGAGAGGCTCCCTCAGGGCCGAGGATGTCCAGGGACCAGGAGTGGTGGTCAGGGACTGCCTGTGAGGTGAAATTGAAGGAAACCAGTGGACCCAGCACTGGGGCTCCCTTCTGGGCTACAACCCCCTCTCCCAGCCACCTCTTCTCGCACAGTTTGGATGGTAAAATCCAGGTGGAGGGCATTTTCCCTGGGTGCCCTGTGCTTCCCCAAAGCCCTCATGAGGGCAAAGATGGCAGTGGTCTCTCACCTTCCCATTCTCCCTCCAGTCTCCCCATGCTGCGTGTGCTCAAGGCAAAGAAAAAATAGCAAAAAGAGGGGCTTCCCTGGTAGCTCAGTGGTTAGAACTCTGTGCTTCCACTGCAGAGGGCATGGGTTCAATTCCTGGTCAGGGAACTAAGAAAGACCCTGCATGCTGCTTGGCAAGACCAAAACAAGGAAAGGAAAAAAGTAGCAAAAAGGGAGGAAAGAATTCCTTAAGTGGGCAGTGACTTGCCAGAGAATAAAGCTACTTAGTGGTGTGTCCAGATCCTTCCTCCCAGGCTGGCTCTTTGGATTCCCTTGGCAGACAACAGGAGATAGGAGACAGGGAGCAAGTCCAGGACCTCAGAGCTCTTTCCCTCCCTCCCTGCCTTGATTAGATTAGGGGCCAGCTTTCCGCTCCCCCACTCCCCTTCCTGAAGAGTGGGGACTTTATCTTCAAAGTCCAGCAGAGCTCTGGCCTCAAGTCTGGCCAGAAGTCCCCACCCTCCTTTCACATTGACCATGCATCATGCCAAGTCTTTCTGGAGATGGACACCTCCACCATGGCCTGGGAAGCACTGGGTTCCACTGAAGAACTAGGAGCACACAGGACAGCCTGTTCTCTAACATGGACCTTTTCTGAATGGAGGCCAGGGAAGTGGAGAAAGCGAAGGCAGTAAGGAAGGCCCAGGCCAGCACTGGGCTATAAGGGATGGGCAGTCTGTATCTAGCCACCCATCATTTCCAAGGCCATCTGCAGGACCTGGCTGGGGAGTTTTTGGAAGGGTGTCATGGAACCTCTTCCCCAATCTAAGACAGAGGAGGGTGTTTGTTAATCCCTTCTTCCTTTAAAAATGTTTTTGTTGTTTTTTTTTACTGCTCTTCCCTGCCTCACTTGATTACCAAAGTTATAAATAGGTCTTTGTTATAAAAGAAACTTAGAAAATGGAACACCCCATAGTCTAAACTCCAGAGCTAGCTAAACATTTTGAACAGGTTTTTATATATAATCTTACACACACACACACACACACATATATATATATGACACATATGGGATTATCAAGGGCATATTGTTGTAAAGGTTATATCTTGGGCATAATTCAGTGGCAGGACATATAGATTTTTCTCATTCTTTTTGATGACTACATGAGATTCCATTGTATGAATGGACCTTCATTTATGAATTAAATCCACAGTGTGTCCCCAGCAATGAACTTCCTTGTATATATTTCTTTGTACGCTTGGAGAGTTCCTGTAAGATGATTCCTAGAAGTAGAACTGCTGTGTCAAAGGGTACACTTCTTTCAAATTTTTCTAGATAGTGACCAAGTATGTGTGTGTGCCTTTAGAGAGTGTTTGAGTATGTGTGTTGGGGGAGAATATTTTATTTATTTATTTATTTATTTTTAGGGGGAGAATTTAAACCAGCCTCCTCGTCCTCCATCCTCAGATTTTAAGGCCTCTTTAAGCTGAAGGGTGTGTGCACGTGAGCGGGTGGAGGGATGGGGGTGGGGGGTTGAGGGGTTGGGGAGTGGGAGGGGTGAAAGCGGATAGACTTTACAGTGCTCTTGCTTTATGGGAGGTAAGAAATAGAATCACCAGCGAAGGTAGAGGATTTGCACGCCTGAGGATTGAGCTCCACCCAGGAATGCCTGGCTGATGATGGAGGTGGGCAGATGGTGAGGACACCCTAAGCACCCAGCTCCTCATAGGCGGCAGGCAGAGTGGGCGAAACAGTTCCTGAAATAAATCCCTGGGACTTGGCCCAGGGAGGGAGTGAGGCTGAGATAGGAGCGCATGCTCTGAAGGGAATGTGAACAGATTTGAGCTTGACGGAGGGCAGCTGGGGCCCGGGACCTCCCCCAACTACCCTATAGGGACCCCCACCAGCAGCTATAACTCTTGGGCTCCCGGAACCGGAACCGGAAGCCAAAGTGTGAAGTATCAGATCTCTCGGCTACCCTGGGCTGTTTGGGACTCCATCTCTATTTAGTTGATTCAGGTCTCTGCGCTAATCCGGGTCTCTGCCCCTCCTGGATAGAGTGGTGTGATGGTGAAGGGGGAGAGGAAGGAGGGTTTATCTCTTTAGCACCTCCCATCCCCCTCATAATAAATCTGGTGAAAAGATTGGTGGAGTAGGGTGGGGCTGACAGCTGGCTTTTAAAGATTGCTGAAAGTGAGGTTTTGTGCTTTTGATTGTGTTTGTTTTTATAAGATCATGCCCTGCTTTCCATTCCAGATGCTGACTCTTATCGCTCAGGAGAGAGAAGGCAGAAGTGCTTGCTCATTCCCTGGAACCCTCCCAGTGTAATGGGGGAGGAACAGAGCCACCAGTCGGACCAGGCAGCACCTCAGAAAGTAACCCATGAAGCAAGACTTCTGTGACCTTGACCAAGTCATTTCTTGTCCCCTGACCTCAGTTTACCCATCTGTAAAGGGAGGGGGTTGAATACATAATTATCTTTTCTGGTTTTCTTTCTCTGGTCCTGAGTAGGAGGTGGGCATGGGGAACTCCTTAATGATCTGTCTTCCTCTTATCTCTTGTTGAAATGACCTTGTTTTGTTTTTAAGTTTGTTTACTGTCTGCCTTATCTCCAGGTTGTACAGGACAGCCTTCATCTGTTTTGCACATCACTCTATCCCCAGGACAGTGGCAGGTGCACTCATAAGTGTGGTGGGTGATCATCTTGTATCTATGGAATGCGGGGTGTCCACCCAAGTGTTGGAGGGTTGGGGTGTCACCTCAGTGAAGAATCTGTTTTAGTCTATAAATGCTAATAGCATTCAGAAAAGACACTATCAAATAAGGTTAGGGAGTTTATCTGGGAGGATTTCCTGGAGGAGGTGAGGAAAAGAAGCAGATTTAGAACTGGAATTAAGTATTCTGATTAAGCAGGGGCTTGGAAGACCATGGGATTGGAAGTACTTTCTTGGTCCTACCTACTGCTCAGGAAGCAAGACCTGAGGTTGAGGTTTAACAGACAGTTTTGTTTCTCCCTTCCCAGTAATTAGTTACCTGGCCTGGGACTCTGCCTAGAGTCTGTCCACCACTCTCCCCCAGTTCCTCCCAAGGTCACCCCAGGATGGTCAAACTGTATCTAGATCCCATTATCTGCCTCAACACTCCAGAGGAGCCCAGTGTAGGGCAGGGGATAGGGAAGGGACTCCCAAGTTCTAGACTTGTGATATTCAATATGGCAGCTACCAGCCATACATGGCCACTGAGCAGGGGAAATGTAACTGATCTGAGACCTGTAAATGTGAAATATACAACAGATTTTGAAGCCTTAGTATGAAAAAATAATCATCTCGTAAATACTTTTTGATATAGATATGTTGAGTTTTTGAATATATTGAGTTTAAATGCTTCATTAAAATTAGTTTCATCTGCTTCATTTTACTTTTAAAAAATGTGGCTCCCAGAAATTCTTAAATTACATGTGTTGTTCATATTCAATTTCTTTAAAAATATTGTTATTATTTAAAAACTTATGTATTTGACAGTGTTGGGTCCCGGTTGTAGCATTCAAACTTCTTAGTTGTGGCATGTGGGATCTAGTTCCATGACCAAGAATCAAACCTGTGCCCCCTGCAGTGGAAGTTCTGAGTCCTAACCACTGGACCATCAGGGAATTCCCTCAGTTTAATGGAAAACACCTTATCAAACTATGATTCTCACTGATTCAAACCTGATTACTTTGCAGGTGATTTTCTAGCTTTAATCAGGGTGTGTTCATGCTATAAACCATTTCTTTAACTGTCTGTTTGCTGATGAGCCCAGTTACCTAGAATCCACAGAAAAATTCCTAACCGGATTTTACTCAATAGCTTTTGACCTTTCATCATACTGCCGAGATAATAGCAGCAGTGTTGATAGACTGAAGTTTCATCGTCTTCCCATCACTTGCCGCCTTCCTCAGCTCAGCCCTCTCCCAGCCCCTGAAAGGTGCTGGAGCAGAAAGAGAGCTCAGGCAGGAGCTGCTGAAGGGGAAGATGCCAGCTCGGGGATCTGGACTATCTGCTCCTGAGTTTGCACAAACATTAGCAGGTGGCCCGAATGTGTGTGTATGTGTAGTGGGAGAGCTCAGTTCTACAATAAAACCCTCCACCCACTTGTCTCCCACCCAGAGCCTCAATCCATTCTTTCAAAAAATCGCCTATAATATCTTAAGGTTTAGCTTTATTGTGCACAGACACACCTTCCTTGGCACTGGAGCTAAAGGTATAACCTGTACTCAGAGACATTCTAGATCCTCGCTGCAGAGGCTGAGACAGGGATTCAGAAGCACAAGGTTTATTGAGGACAGAGTCTCAGGAGAAGAGGAGAGAGGGAAGCAGGATAGGGCAGGAGAGGGGCTCAGCAAAAGCCCCTTCTCACAGCTGGAGTCTGATTTGGACTTCACCCGGTAGGGAAGCTCTGGATGGAGCCTGGAACCGCAGAGAGGAGCCCCCTGAGGAAGGGAAGCTGGCCTTTGGTACCCTTCCCCCATCCCATCAGTCAGTTAATAGGCTGCTGGTTGCTCAGGTCTCCAGAGAAGAGGCCACCACAAATTGTTGGAGTCATTAGAACCAACACTTACAGCCAGCAGAGGGGCCTGGGCGGGGCATCAAGGCATCCACTCAGGGTGTAGACCGAGAGGAGAAGTCGCTGACCTGGGCACGATTACTGCCTGTGTTTGGCAATCCTGTCCTCTTTCTGCTCTCCCTCTGAGTCTCAACCTCAGCCCTTATCTACCCTCTTCCTGCCTTGTTCCTCCCTCTGTCTGTTTCTTGGTCCCTCCCTATCCCCAGCATCCTTGGTTTCTGCCTCTGAGCTGCCCTTTCTCTTCTGAAACTCAGAATGAAATGCTGAGTTTCTTTGAAAGCCTCCAGGAAGTTGGGGTATTGGGTTGCCCATGTTGACCTCTTTCCTTGTCAATGGGTCAGTTGAACCCCACTGTTCCCCTAGAGAGAAGACTTTGGGGTCCCGGGGGACATTTGACTCACATCCCGTCTGTTGTGTGCTTCCTTTACTAGGTCTATCCATCCCCACCTCCTCTCGGAACAAGGACACTTCAGGAGAAATTCATTCTCAAGGCTTGACTCCTACTTAAACATCACAGGATACATTCTCTGGAAGGAAAGGGTGGAATCTGGGCTGGCTTCCTTAGAAACTTCAGCACTGGAAAGACACCTCCTTTCCTTGTCCCCTCTCAAATTCAAACAGAGACTGGGAGAAAGGAAGAGATGATTGTTTCTGGTCAGAGGCTGGGGGATGGATGGACTGACCTCTGAACCTCCCTTTTCTCTGGCACAGCCTTCTTTGTAGAGATGCCAGAATTCTGATCAAAAAAGCAAGGGAGAGAAAAAGAAAGTATTCTCTGAGGGCTTTTGGTTGTGTTTTCATACCCCAAATCACACAGAGGGATGCAGTGTCATGCGCTCCATAAACCCTCCTGTCTCTAGCATGTGGATTTCCTGTGGTTTGTCACACACACACACACACCCACACACACATACACCTCTTGTTGAAACCAGGATTGCTGGTTCCAGGGAAGGGAGTGAGGAAGCAGCTGTGGACAGATGTGGGTGGCCACATACTTCTCCCTCTGGGAGGTGACACTTCCACTACACCTCCACTGGTTTCATCTGAACCTCACCCTAGACCAGGCCCTGTGTGTCAGGGTGGGCAGGAGAGATGGAGGAGGTGGGCTGGCCCTCTGCCAACAATTCTTAACAGGCTCTTGAACTATCAGCAAATCAATTCTTCCAAGGACCAAATCTGGAGGAAACTCAGCTTAAAGAACAGCAGCAGAGGGACTTCCCTGGAGGTCCAGTGGTTAAGACTCTGAGCTTTCACTGCAGGGGGGCATGGGAGCTAAGATCCTGCGTGCGTGTTGTGAGGAACGGCCAAAAAGAAAAAGAAAAAAGAACAGCAGGGGATTAGGCCCTAGATTGCTGGGTGAATTTCAGTGACAATTGATAGATGGAAGAACCCGGGAGGAGTTTGAGGGAGCATTCATCCTTCCTGCTGTATTGACAGAAGGCAGGGTGTGGGGCCAGGATAAAGCATCAGGTCTGGATTGGGGAAAGTGACCCTGGTAGTCCAAAGTATTTGGCATCTCTGAATCAGAGGAAGGGACTGCCTGACCGGACGTGTCACCCCCATTAGGCTGGGGCTGAGGCTGTAATTGCAGTAATTCGTTGATGAATGCAATTTACAGCTGGCTTCTCTCCCTGTGACAGGCCTCAATTAGAGCTGCCAGAGGGAGCTGAAAAGGGAGGGGGAGCTGGGATGTTGTTTCCAACTGCTTCTCCTTGTCCCCTTTCAGCTCATGGTCCCACCCTGAAACAAGAGGGAATTTTTTTTTTTTTTAAAAGAAGAGATTCTTTAGGGTGATTCATTATCCCCTTGTCTCTACGTATTAAAAAGCAGAGACATCACTTTGCAGAAAAAAGTCTGTATAGTCAAAGCTATGGTTTTCCCAGTAGTCTTGTATGGATGTGAGTTGGACCATAAAGAAGGCTGAATGATGAATTCTGATGCTTTTGAATTGTGGTGTTGGAGAAGACTCTTGAGAGTCCCTTGGACTGAAAGAAGATGAAGCCAGTTAATCCTAAAGGAGATCAACCCTGAATATTCATTGGTAGGACTGATGCTGAAGCTGAAGTTCCAGTACTTTGGCCACTCACTGAAAAAGAGCACACTCACTGAAAAAGACCCTGATGCTGGGAAAGATGCTGCCATCAATCTTTTCCAGCATCAGGGTCTTTTCCAAAGAGTTGGCTCTTCACATCAGGTGGAAAGTATTGCAGCAGGAGCTGAGGGATTTGAAAATAAATGTGACATGGAAACTCTCCTCTGGGAGCTAGTGGAGGACAGAGGAAACTGGTATGCTATAGTCCATGGGGCCGCAGAGTTGGACATGATTGAACAATTGTCCCCCAACCCCCAAACTTATCCCCAGAGATATAATTTCAGAGCAAGTGGTGCTAGGTGGAGAGAGAGAAAGTTATAAAACAAAAGATACCTTCCTTTAGGCTGGAATGGTATGGATTTTAAAATTCAATTTTGGGATTTGCCTGGTGGTCCAGTGATTAAGACTTCACCTGCCGATGCAGGAGGTGCGGTTTGATTCCTGGTCAGGGAGTTAAGATCCTGAATGTCTCACAGACGAGAAAAACAAAACATAAAACAGAAGCAATATTGTAACAAATTCCATGAGGACTTTAAAAAATAGTCCACATCAAAAAAGAAATTAAAACAAAATCCCCTCAATTTTAATTTAGCTTAGTATTTTCTCACTTATTTTAGAACTTCTAAAAGTCCTATAGGAAGGAAGACTTTTGAGCCAAAATGTTTATATCTGTCTTATAGTCCCCTGTGCCTCTCATCAGACAAAGGGGGGGAAAATACAAGGTAGGATAATGGAAAGGAGAGAGGAAAAATCAACTTCCCATAGATACATAATTTTAATTTCAAAAAACTGGTAGGGACACTAGAGACCATTCAGTCCAGTGGTTTTCGAACTGTTTGAAAAACTGACAGCAATGTTTCTTCCAACAAAATCTAACAAAGAAACTCAATGTGCAAAAAATGTCATGACATCTGGTGAGAGTAGAAGTGGGGGTTCTGAGCCCCCTGGACCGTCCTCCACCCTGAGTCCTGCCTCCCCTACTTCCTGCCTCTGTAAGGATCACCCTTCAGTTGTGGTGACCAACATCCTGGATCTGTCCTGTTTTAGCATCAAAACTCCCAAATCCCAAGAAATCTCTCAAACCAGGGCAAACAGAGACAACTGGTTACTCTACCTTCAATGGAGCATAGTTGGAAAAGCACATTACAATCCCTTTGATATAACGATGAATATACAGAGGCAAAGAGAGGGTTTGAAGTCCTGTGGTTAGATTCCCCATGCCCAGGTGTGGCCTGTATACTAGGGTGTAAATTTTGCCCCTCTGTCCTATATCCCTGTGAGAGGTACAATTATCCTCTTCCAAATTTTTCTCCTCCATCAGAGCCTTTCTTGTGAAGGGTTCCCTGATTCCTCTGGAAAGAGTTATTATATCTGCTCTTCTAATTCTTATTTTAGAGCATTTAGTCTTGAGTCTCCCACTTGGATTGGGAGACTCTTGGTTCCATGTCACATTTATTTTCATATCCCTCAGCACCTAGTGCAACACTTTCCACCTCTTTGCATCAGATGGAAAGAGTCAAGACTCTTTGGAAAAGACCCTGATGCTGGGAAAGATTGAAGGCAGGGGACAACAGAGGATAAGATGGTTGGATGGCATCACAGACTCAACGGACATGAATTTGAGCGAATTCTGGGAGATGGTAAAGAACAGGGAAGCCTGGCATGCTGCAGTCAGAATTGACACAGCGATTGAACAACAGCAGCTAGTGAAGTGTCTGAAATAGAGTAGGCATTCAAAAGATGTTTTTAGATAGATGGATGGATGGACAGACAGATGGATTTGGTGGATAGATGGATGGGAAGATTGATAGATGGAATGAATGGGTGGATAGAAAGATGGATAGGTAGAAGTCTGGGTGCCATGTTGAAGGCTTTGGAATGGAACAACTGGGCAAGTTCTAAGCAAGTTCCTCTTGGATCAATTTCCCTAATATGGCCATTGTATTTGAATTTGACTTTCGGATTATCTAATAAACCCATATTCAGATACAGGGACTGAAGAAGCTTCCCAACCCAATTAAGAGTCATTTAAATTGATCTTTTTTTTTTTTGGATTACTTGTGTCATTGCTTTCCTGTACGGAAAGTTACGATTTAACTACACAAATACAATATTTGGTGAAAATATCTCAAATAGGCCGCTGATGGCAGTGACGAAGAGTATCTGAAAATAAACAGTTTAAAAATATCAGCAAAGGGAGAGTGTAGGAGGCAGGGAGAGAGGGTGAGCAGTTGGTGAATATAGCGAGCAAGATGATCAGGACTATCAGACTGGAATCTGATAGGAGGAATGTATATGAGGTATGCTGCTGCTGTTGCTAAGTCGCTTCAGTCCTGTCCGACTCTGTGCGACCCCATAGACGGCAGCCCACCAGGCTCCGCCGTCCCTGGGATTCTCCAGGCAAGAACACTGGAGTGGGTTGCCTTTTCCTTCTCCAATGCATGAAAGTGAAAAGTGAAAGTGAAGTCGCTCAGTCGTGTCCGACTAGTAGCGACCCCATGGACTACAGCCCACCAGGCTCCTCTGTCCATGGGATTTTCTAGGCAAGAGTACTGGAGTGGCTTGCCACTGCCTTCTCCGGTTTATGAGGTATGGAACTTCTCAATTAGGATCAAGAGATGATAGGATAAAAAAAAAAAGGAAGAGATAATAGGACTGAAAGTTTTGAAAGAAAGAGCAGAATGATGTTAATTGTATTCTGAAGCAAAACATTGTGTGTTAAGTTGCTTCAATTGTGTCTGACTCTTTTCGATCCTGTGGATTGTAGCCCACCAGGTTCCTATGTTCATGGGATTCTCTGGAGTGGATTGCCATGCCCTCCTTCAGGGGATCTTCCTGAGCCAGGAATAGAACCCTCGTCTCTTATGTCTCCAGCATTGGCAGGCAGGTTCCTCACCACTAGCGCCACCTGGGAAGCAAAACATTAGACTAAATGATTCTTCATGATTCTGGACCTACTGTTCAACTGCAATTTACTGATCATCCATTCTGACCTACGTGTCAGGCCAAGCACTTTCACTTACATTATCTCAGCCCATCTTGCCTGGGGGCAGGAAGACGGAGTCTGTACGCTCTCAGATGTGCAAATTCTTCTCCAACGATCTCATCCACACCCAGAATTTTAATCACAGCAGGTGTGCATCAGCTCTTAAGTGCTCATCTCTAGCCCCACACCTTACCTCCACCTCATGCTGAATATGGATGGCTGCAAGAGAGAGCTTGCTAAACTCAAGAGACTCCATGTTGAACTTGTCTGTTTACAGCCCAACTTTTCTCCTCTGCTCAGATTCCCCAACTCTATTCAAGGCATGCTCATCTGGTTCACTCAACATCCAAAACAGGACCTGGGCATCATCTTCTTCTCCCTCCCCTGACCCCCAACTTCCCTTGTTGGTCACCATGTCCAATAAATCTAATTCCTAGATACTGTTCAGATCTGTGTCTTCCTCTTCCTGCCCTCAGAATCATCCTAAATTCAGGTACTCATCATTTCTCACTGGGTTACAACCCTAGCTTCCTTGGTGGTCTCTTACTTGCCCATCTTTTTTTTTCTTTACCTTTTTAAAGTTTTTTTTTTTTTAATGTGGACTATTTTTGAAAGTCTTTATTGAATTTATTACAATACTGCTTCTGTTTTATTTATTTATTTATTTTTTGCCTTGAAGCATGTGGTATCTTAACTCCCTGACCAGGGATCGAACCCACACCCCCTGCATTGGAAGGTGAAGTCTTAACCACTGAACCCCCAGAGAAGTCCCTTACTTCCCCCTCTTGAACCCTGGGAATCTCTTCCCCACTTGGTTGCCAGACTCATTTTTCCAAAATGCAAATCGGGTCAGTCACCTCCTTCTGTTAAGCCTTTTGATGAAAGCCCAGCTGTCTTGAAAAAAACATTCAAACTCCTTAACATCTGTGACAAAGGTGCTCCTCCTTTGACCTTTCCTCTGCTTAGCTCCTCACTGGGCTGCTCCAGCTCATGGCCCATGCCAGCAGGGTGCTCTCTGTGTCAGCCCCAGGCCTTTGCACAGGCTGTTCCTGCTGCCCAGAAATGCCTCTCCTCCCGTGATCACTGATCTAATTCCTCCTCGTTCCTCTTGACTCAGTGAGTTGGGTGTGGCCTCCTCCAGGCAGACTCCCTGACTACCACTTCACTCCTGAGTCTGGGTGAAGTGCCCCTCCTCTGACCTCTTACTGTGCCCAGTGTCTCTTCCTTTCCTCTGATCTCTCTGCAGCACAGTCGCCTGTTTACTTGTCTGTCTCTCCCACTCCAGTGTAAGTTTTCCCAGGACAGGTGTGCTGTCTTTCACAGTTGCATCCCTGCGCTGATTGTGCTGCTTGGCATGTAGTATGCCCGGTAAATGTTTGTTGAATGAATGTATGACCTCCCATCCTTCATCATGAATGAGCCTTTGGTTTGTTGGTTTGTTTTTGACCTCACCAGGTGGCATGCAGGATCTTAGTTCCCCGACCAGGGATTGAACCCTCGTCCCCTGCAATGGAAACACACTCTTAACTGCTGGATCACCAGGAAAGTCCCCAGCCTTTGATGTCATCCTCTCTCTCGGGAAGGCCAATTCAGGACAGTTTAAGCTAGAACTCAGAAAGTGCTGTAGGAGTCAGTATACATTTCTCTCTCTCCCTCTCTCATCTCGATCAGATTTTGCCGGTGGCCACACCCTTGGCACAGACGCAGGCAGCTCAGTCTGCAGGATGTCAGCTGGCAGCAAACAGCCCTTCCCTTCCTCCCTGGCTCTGTCTTCTCTCAGCACAAATTGCTTTTCCCTTTTTGGGTGTTCAGAGTTCTGATAGCCGAGGACTGGGTGGGAAGGTGGCAGCAGCAGGCTGTCTGCAGGGAGGTAGAAAACGGTGTGTGTGTGGCGGGGAGAGCCAAGTCGTGGGTGGAAGCATGCTATGTGGGCCCTTTTGAGGGAGAAAGAGAATTTAGCTCTCTGGGCTGTCTGAGGTGGAGCAGCTGGGATGTTCTTGTCCTCTTTTGTTCTCTGAAAGTTGAGATTGCCCTGTTGATATTAGCCTCATAAATATTAGTGGGCTTTCTAAGGGAGACAGAGGGAGGTGGGCGGGGGCAGGGAGCAGAGACAGATTTTGGATTTTCAGAACTGGCCCTGTACATTTTCTTGCTACCAAACCACTGGATGGAATCTTGGGGGTCAGATTACTGCTGATCTCTTGTTTTGGAGAATATAAGGAGTTCTGCCACATACTTCATTTATTCATTACCTGGGTGATGCCAGATGCCAGGGACCCAGAGATGAACAAGGCTCAGGGCTCACAGTCTAAATGGGGTGAGTTTGTAAGTAAAAGTGTTATAACAGTATGGTCTGGGGTGGCTGCCAGAGCACGAACTTGGTGGACTCAGAGGGCAGGTCATTCTCTCTGTGGAAAGGCATCAGCGAAGAAGATGACACTGACTTTCCAGGACACCTTCCTGCACTGCCTTATTATCACTACTGCCTCTAACTTCCCTTCCTCAGAGGAAAAAGGAAAAGTGTTTGTCTCTCAGTCGTGTTCGACTCTTTGCGACCCTGACTCTTACAGACCCCTGGTGGACTGTATCCTGCCAGGCTCTTCTGTCCATGGAATTCCAGGCAAGAATACTGGAATGGGTTGCCATTCCTTTCTCTAGGGGATCTTCCCAACCTAGGGATTGAACCCGTGTCTCCCACATTTCAGGCATATTCTTTACCATCTGAGCTACCTGAGACTGTGTTTAATTCTTCATGAGGAGAGTGGCATTGTATATGGTAAAGAGAGTAACTGAATCAGAGAAGACAGCATGGATTCAGATCCTGATTCACCAACTCATTCATTCATTCAGTAAGTGCCCTTAATCAGCTGTGAGACCTTGAAGAGTTGACAGTAATTCTCTGAGCATCAGTATTTTATTTATATATTTGGGATTCGGGTGATACCACCACGTTATTTTTTGAAGAAAACATGAACTAGTATATGGGACAGCTGTTTGTAAGCTGTTAATCGCTTTGCAAATGTGATCTGTTATTTGTCCTTCCACTTATGCACTCATTCAGCCAGCCAGTAACTACTGAGGGACCTCTTATTTTTTTGACTGCATCATGTGGCCTGTGGAACTTTCCCAACAAGGGATCGAACCTGTGCCCTCTACAGTCTTAACCAAGGGACCACCAGGGAAGTCCAAGGGCCCTCTTCTAAGGAAGGATTGACAAGTACCTCTTTGTGGTAGGGGACTGTTTCATGCGCGTGTGTGTGTGTATGTATGTTGTGTGTGTGTGAGGGTCTGTGAGTGACTCTAGAGAGCCTTCTGTCTCGTCTGAAGGGAAGTCCTCGCTTCCCTAGCCCCCAGCCCTTGACACTGGGTGCAGGTGGGCACAAGTTCTCCTCTCTTTCCCTCGGCTGAGGGATGCTGGTATACGGAGGAGTTTGGCAGGGTGCATGACTCACCAGCCTTAGTCACCCTGCCTACGGGACTTCTCTTCCGACAGGATGGTGACCCAAAATAAGATGAGTGAAGATCAAGGTAGTATTTCAGGCTGTGTCTCTGTGGGGCATCTGAGCCACCAGGAAGGCAGCCAAATTCATTATTTTGCATGCCTGCCAGCTCCTCACCACTCAAATCAGGAGCATCCCAGAGAATTCTGGAATTGAAGGGGCTTCATAGTGAGCAGTACACTGGAGGTACTTTCCCACCACAGTCATTGCCTCTGCAGATCCTGGCCAGCCACAGCATCAGCTCCAGTGTGTGTGCAGTGCTTTACAGTTTACAAGGAGACTTTTAAAAATTATTTTTATTTATTTGGCTGTGCTGGGGTCTTAGTTGCAGCATGCAGGATCTAGTTCCCTGCCTAGGGATCAAACCTGGGCCCCATGCATTGGGAATGTGGAGTCTTAGCCACTGGACCACCAGGGAAGTCCTACAAAGAGTTTTAGTACATTTCTCTCACTAGATTCTCACAAGAACCTTGTGAGGCCACTACCAGACAGGCAGAACAGTGTAGACGTGGAGTGTGTGGCCTCTGGTGCCAAACACTCTGCATTTGAATCTGTTTTTATTACTTCCCAGCTGTGGGAGTGAGCAAATCCCCTCACCTCGCTATGCCCCAGTTTCCTCATTTAAATAAGGAGGCTAATAATAGTACCTACTCTGTATAGTTTTTGTAAGGACTAATGGCTTACTTGTTTATTGCTCATCTCTCCAAATTAAACCATAAACTATAGAAAGGAGGGATCTTGTTTTGTTTGCTGAGTGTCTGGAGCATTTAGAACAGCGCCTGACACAGAGAAGTTTGCAAAAAACACTTGTGCAGTGGATGAAGAAACCTGGAGCCAGCGAGGCGCCCAGTATGTCCTGCAGGCGTCAGCTCCTATGGTCAGTTTGGCTGTGTGTATGCTCAGTGGCTCAGTTAGGGCTGACTCTTCTTCGACCCCATGGACTGTAGCCTGCCAGGCTCCTCCATCCATGGGATTCTCCAGGCAAGAATACTGGAGTGGGTTGCCATGCCCTTCTCCAGGGGATCTTCCCAACCCAGGGATCGAACCTGTGTCTCCTGCACTGGCAGGTGGATTCTTCACCACTGAGCCACCTTGGGTACTATAACAAAGATACTGTAGACTGGGTGGCTTAGACACAGAACATTATTCTTCACAGATCTGAAGGCTGGCAAGTCCAAGATCAAGGTGCTGGCTGATTTGGTTCTTCCTGAGTTGCAAAGAGATGCCTTCTTGTGCATCCCCACGTGGCCAAGATAGAGAATTTGTGTCTCTTCCGTTTAATAAGGGCATTAATCCCACCATGCAGCTCCACCCTCATGACCTAATTAGCCCTAATTACCTCCCAAAGGCCCCACCTCCAAATACCATCACACTGGGGATTAGGGTTTCAAATAAATTTTGAGTGTGTGTGTTGGTAGGGGGCAGATAGAAACATTTAGTCTATAGCAGCTACTATTATAGAATTTCCCTTATTTGGGGGATGTAGAAACTGAAGTTTAGAGCACGTGACATGAATTGCTTCAAGTCAGAAAGCCAAAACATGGTAAAGCTGGAGCTTAAAATGGGACTGCTTACTCTAAATCAAAGGCCATTTCTCTCTGTCTTTTTAAAAAATATTAGGGAGGTCACTTAGCCTCCCGTAGGGTCCATATCTTGCATAACTATGCAGCCCTTCATTTTATTTTTTATTTAAACTAATTCATTATATTTATTTTTTGGCTGTGCTGAGTCTTTGTTGGTTTCTCTAGTTGCGGTGCGTGGGCTTCTCATTGTGGTGGCTTCTCTATTTGGAGAGCATGGTCTCTAGGGTACATGAGCCCAGTAGGCATGGCACGTGGGCTTAGTTGCTCCGTGTCATGTGGTATCTTCCCAGACCAGGGACTGAATCCCTGGTCCCTACATTGGCAGGCAAATTCTTAAGCGCTGGACCACCAGGGAAGTCCCAAGGACCATTTCTCTTATACCACAACTATCCCAAATCCTTCTTCTATTCCCTTTCTTTAATTTCTCCCCTCACCCTCTCCAGGCAAATACTCATTACAGTTGGGTTGGTTGAGTTGATCTAGTTCCTTTTTCACAGCATAGAGAGCTGTAGGACTTCCACCAATTCATAACTTCTGTATGAACAGTTTCTCCATCTCTTAAATGGACATCATAATAGAACCTACCCCATAGGTTCAGTTTTGTGAGGATTAAATGATAGATAATGTATGGAAAGTGGTAGGCACGTAGTAATAATAGCTTATGCATATAAAATATTAATCATCATCTTCATTATCTTTTAGTGGCCACTAGGCAGAATTTAAAGTATATCTCCGATTTAGATCATAGGTTAATAGAGTTGGAAGAGATCTTAAAGAATATGGTCCAACCTTTTAATTTTACATATGAGGAAATAAAAACCCAGGATCATTTTACTTGCCCAAAAGTTCAGTACTTGCTAAAAATATATATATCCTAGAGGAAATTGGGTGAAGATTTGCAGGGACTCTTTCTACTATCTTTACGATTCTTTGGTAAATCTAAAATTATTTCAAAACAAAAATAATAATAACAGCAACAACAATATTTGTTGCAGCCACTCATAAAAAATATCACCTAAATTATAAAGCTGAAACTTCCCTGGCACCTCAGATGGTAAACAATCTGCCTGCAGTGTGGGAGACTCGGGTTTAATCCCTGGGTTGGGAAGATCCCCTGGAGAAGGAAATGGCAACCCACTCCAGGATTCTTGCCTGGAGAATTCCATAGACAGATGAGCCTGGTGGGCTATAGTCCACGTGGTTGCAAAGAGGTGGACACAACTGAGTGACTAACATATATATAAGGCAGGAAATGGAATGAGGTTGTGGGGGTTGGGAGCAGAAGTAGGAAGTATTTAGGAATATTCTTTTCCAATTCCTTTGTTCCTCTCAAAAGAGATATTGACTTGTATTCAGTGCATTTACCCTGTCTCTGTTATAGCTAGTAAACCCATCCATCGATTTCTTATTTTCAGTGTCCATTTGAATTTTTTTGTTATCAAATAACCACTTGATTTTAAAATTTCTATTCCCTGTTAAAATTCTCCATTTTTCATCTATTTTGCATACCTTCTATTTTCCAAACCTGTTAAAATAATTATTTAAAAACCTTTGTCTTCTACTGTGAATCTACTATTGTGTATTTTTTTCATTTGATTATCAGTCATATATCTCTGTCTTTTCACATAGGTAGTAATTTTTGATTGCGTGTTAGAAATTATGTATCTAAGCACTGTAGTCTCCACAAAATGGTTATTTTCCACCAGAGACAGTTTATTCTAGCTCTGTAAGACACAAAGTGTGGCCAGTCCCATTGATCCAATGGGGGTCTTGTGGGGGTGAGGCTGTATTACAGATTTGATGAGATTCAGCGCACCTTGGATTTGCCCTGTTTTTAAATGTGACCGTCCTCAGCGTCCAGCTGAGGTCTGGCCAATTGTGTCCTCAACACCAAGAGAAATGTAAGCATTTCTGCTTTGCTTTTCAGAGGTTTGTCAGTGTCTCTTTTTAGCTTTCCTCCCTGCGTACCTTTGAAATTCAGCATGGGTTTGGAGGAGGGACTGGCTGCATATGGGAGGTCCCTAAAGTCTCTCATGTTGGTTTTCTAGTTCTTATGTGACTGTTGGAAGCTCTAAAGGCTTTTCTGCTCAGCAGCAAAGCCCTCTGTTTAGGACGAACCCAGATTATCAGTGTTTAGTCCTGCTCAGAATTCGTGAATGCTCCCAGGGCAAAAGGAGCTATAGACTTTCAGTCATTTCTATATAAGATCCCCCTCTAACTCCCAGAACATTAGTCTGTCTAGAGAACTTCTGCAGCTCTCTAATGCTTTTCTTTCAGAAGTATAGTTAATTTATAGTGTGTTAATTTTTGCTGTACAGCTAGGTGATTCGGTTTTATATATACACGTAGACATTCTTTTTTATATTCTTTTCCATTATGGTTTAATTCATGATACTGAATGAATTAAACCATAATGCAGTTCCTTGTGCTATACAGTAGGACCTTGTTGTTCATCCATTTTATATTTAACAGTTTGTCTCTGCTAATTCCAAACTCCCAGTCCTTCCCTCTCCCACCCTCCTCCCCCATGGCAACCATAAATCTGTTCTCATTTGTGTCGTATTTTAGATTTGACATATAAGTTATATCGTATGGTATTTATTTTTCTGGCTTACTTCACTTAGTATAATATAATATCTAGGTACATCTACGTTGCAGCATATGGCACTATTTCCTTCTTTTTTATGGGTGAGTAATATTCCATTGTGTGTATATATACTGCATCTTCTTTATCCATTCATCTGTTGATGCCATTTAGGTTGTTTCCCTGTCTTGGCTATTGTGAATTCTGCTATGAACGTAGGGGTGCATGTATCTTCTAGAATTACAATTTTGTCCACATCTAATGCTTTTATAAATGTTAGTTCTGCAATTTATCTGACTTTTCTAGCTGTTCCTGGAGAAAGTGTTGGCTTGCTGTGAACTATTCCATCTTACCCAGAAGCACTCCCAAAAGAGATATTACAAGGGGCTGAAAAATTGGGACAATATCTATTATAAAA
The DNA here is from genome assembly GCF_049115385.1 of Moschus berezovskii. Classification (NCBI taxonomy): domain Eukaryota; kingdom Metazoa; phylum Chordata; class Mammalia; order Artiodactyla; family Moschidae; genus Moschus; species Moschus berezovskii. The sequence goes on from NC_142479.1 coordinate 55,392,841, forward strand.
TCCTTTTTTCCTTCCTTTCATCTTCCTTCTTTTTTCCCAATAGCCCTGCAGGTGTGTGTGTAGAAAAGGGAGTGGGGCCTTAGGGTCAATTCCAGATCTGCTACTTACCTACTGTGTGACATTAGAAAATTTATTTTATCTCTCCATATCTCAGTTTTGGGATTCCCTGGTGACTTAGACAGTAAAGAATACACCTGCAATGCAGGAGACCCTGGTTTGATTCTTGGGTCGGGAAGATCTCCTGGAGAAGGGGTAGGCTACCCACTCTAGTATTCTTGGGCTTCCCTGGAGACTCAGACAGTAAAGAATCCGTCTGCAATGCAGGAGACCTGGGTTCGATCCCTGGGTTGGGAAGATCCCCTGGAGGAGGGCATGGCAAGTCTCTCAAGTATTCTTGCCTGGAGAATGCCCATGGACAGAGGAGCCTGGTGGGCTGCAGTCCATGGGATCACAAAGAGCTGGTCATGACTGAGTGATTAAGCACAGCACAACTATCATTTTGCTTTATATTATCATTTATATTTTCATAATTGTTTCACAGTTCAAAAAGACTATGATATTTTCTGCAAAGTTTTCTCACTTGGTGCTACTCCAGTGTAGGTCCTCAGACTAGCAGCATCATTATCACCTTGGAACTTGTTCTAAAGGAAAATTCTTGGGCTGGTTCAGAGACCTTTCCAATCAGATATCTGGAGAATAAGTTCTCCTCGCCCCAACTTTCCAGATAGTCTCTAAGTTTGAGAAGCACTGATTTAGCCAACACACTCTTTGATACTTACATAGTTGCCTACCTATTTCTTTATATCACCATTTGAAAGTTGTACACTATTTTTGTACATAGAACTATCAGTTTTCACATTCATCATTCATTATTAGAAAATGTTAACCTTGACACAATAATTTCAACACATAAAGCATACAGGAGATTTTTACTCCAAGGTACATTGGGAATGTTTATCTCCATGGAAAAAGAATATTCACACATACTAATTGGTATGACATGCCTTGCTTGTGTTACTGATGTTATAACTGACAAGATATGATGGCAAAATATGTGGCCACATGATCACCCATCATATACAAGTTCAGAAATGTCATTGAAGAGCACATTTCACAACTAAATTTTCCAAAGGATGAAGTCAAAGCAGAATAGCAAATTTTGGTCATATACTGAGATCAAAGGTGAACTTTGAGACATTTTTTGTAGCTATTGTTAATGGTCAAGGTGGCCTTGTGTCCTTCAGGGTCCTGGAGGGGCTTCAGTTCTTCATCACTCAGCCTTCTTTATGGTCCGACTCTCACATCTGTACATGACTACTGGAAAAACCATAGCTTTGACTATACGGACCTTTGTCAGCAATAATGAATCATAAATAGGAAGAGGATTCTGCCCTAATCACATCCTTGATAGGAGCAAGAAGGTCCCTACTGAATTAAAACTGAATCTGTTTTGGAATTTCATTTGGTTATTTCCTCTCCTTTCCCAACCTATCAATGTGATTGAGAATGTCATGAGATACTAGATGGGAAGATGCTTCATAATACAAAGGGAACCAGAAGAGGAGCCCAAGCATTACCTTCCTATCAGAAACCATGGCCCAGGGACACAGTGTCTCCTTATGAACACATGATAGTTCTTGAAGAAATGCCCTTTGAGGAGTGTTTTGTGGTCAGAATATATTCTCTGCAGCCCCTCATTCTTTCATTTATTCCTTTGCTTGCTCACACGGCCAACACTTCTTGAGTTCTGCTCTATACCAGTCCCTATTCTGTGCTCTGGGCATAGAGGAGCCTCAGCAAGGCAGATCTGGCCCTTGCCCTCAAGCAGCCATCAATGGGACAGGGTCCCAGAGGATTCTGATGCTGTATGATAGAGGCACCAGGATAAGAGGGCACACAGGGACCCTAGGATCACAGAATCCTCGAATTGTGTAGCGGTGGATATTTGCCTAGCATGGGACCCCCAGCCCAATTTGTGACATCCCTTTGCTCTAGCTCTTGGGTCCGGGGTGGACAACAGATGGAGAAGGTCTGGGAAGGCTCCATGCAGGAGGAATCCAAGCTGGGCATATTCCTACCACAACCCTATTTCCCAGACTCTTGCGTCCCCTGTAAGGTGTCTGCCAGTCGTGCCATTTCAGCCTTCTCCAATTAAGCATCACCAAGGTGGGGAGACTTGGAGTGCAGCCTGGCCAAGGGGTTATTTATTCCATCACTTGAATCACGATACATCTCCAAATTTCCCTTGATTCGGCTAATTCAAGAGATTAAGGCCCAGATGTGATGGGGGCAGGGTTGCCATTAAGTGTCACAAACCCCTCATTTTGTACCAGCTGATGGGAGACCGTAATTGCCCAGATGGTGGGAGAGCATGATTAGTCCCTCTTTTATGCCCAGCCCCATGAGAGACAAAATTAATCAGGGAGCCAGGGTGGGAGGGGCTCTTCTGTCTCATCCTCTCTCAAGCTGGCAAAAAGGTCCCTGATGAATATGCAGTAGAGGAAAAAAAAAAAAAAAAAGAATATGCAGTAGAGGAAGCTGGTCAGTCTTCCTGCTTTTCCAATCCAATCTAGCTGTAGTAGAGGATTCTGGCAGATTCTGTGTTCATACAATTTTCCCTCCAAGTCCTCTCCCAGTGGCTGCATGTTTTGCTTCTTCCCTTTTCCTGAACACTTTACTTTTTCACCTCCCACTCACCCCTTTTAATATGCTTTTATGTTCTTGGCAACATTCTTATCAAAGTCAACAGTAAACTACTAACCAAGACGAATGGGCTTCAGGACTGTTTTTTATCTATTTGACTTCCCTATAATGTTTGAAGCAGTTGGTCTCGTCTTCCTTCTGGAAACTCTCTTTTCTTTTCTTCTGGGATTTCCGCTCCTCCTTTTCTGATCATTTCTTTTGCATTTCCACCCTCCTTTTCTGTCCTGAAAATGTTGACAAGTTCCCAGTTCTCTGTCTTAGGCCTTTGTCTAATCTCTTGGCTCATCAGTGAGTAGCAGATACCACTGGTCACTCATGCAACAATTATTCTTTTTCCTTCTTGTTCAGGGAAGGTGACCTCTCCTCTGAGTCAGGGAATGAATCATGATTGGTTCAAGAAGTCACAGTAAATAATTCATCTTTGCCTGTGATTTGTTTAAGGGTGGACATGTGACATAGCCCTGGCCAGTGGGGCATGAGCAGAAGTTTAGGTGGGAGGGACTTCAGGGGACAATTGTACAAGCAGACTTTGGTGCCTTTAAACAAAATGTGAGAATATGGTGCCTGAAACCCTGGCATCTATCTTGTGAGCCTGGGGAGAAGACCAACAGGTTCAATCATAAGATGCAGCCCTGGAGCTTTGATATAGTTAAACCAGCGAATGTGTGAGTCTTGGCCTGGGCCTGCTATTCTCATTTTTAAACAGCTGATATTTTCACTGATCCACAGATAGGGAGATTCTAACATCTCCCATGACTTCAACTACCAGCCCTCTGCTGCTGCTGCTGCTAAGTCACTTCAGTCGTGTCCAACTCTGTGCGACCCCATAGATGGCAGTCCACCAGGCTCCTCTGTCCATGGGATTTTCCAGGCAAGAGTACTGGAGCGGGTGCCTCCCAAATATATATATTTAATTCAGACCTGCCTGCAGCATTATAGACATCTTCATCTAGATATCCCTCAAATCTCATGTCTAAAACAAAATCCCATCCAAATATCCTCTTAGGGAATTCCCTGATGGTCCAGTGGTTAGGACTCTGCACTTTCACTACTGAGAGCCCAGGTTTGATCCCTGGTTGGGGAACTAAGATCCCACAAGCCTTGTGGCCTGGTCAAAAACACATTCAAAAATAAATAAAAATAAATAAGTACCCTCTTATTCTCAGAGGAAGTTCATTTTACCTCCTGTCATCCTGCAATAGTTTATTCACACCTCTACTAGAGCATGAGTTTGAATGAACTCCAGGAGTTGGTGATGGACAGGGAGGCCTGGCGTGCTGTGATTCATGGGGTCGCAGAGAGTCGGACATGACTGAGCGACTGAACTGAACTGAACTGAACTAGAGCACTTGTCATGTGGGTTTATTTGTTTTAACTCTCTGTCTTCTCTAGAATTTATACTCCCAGGGGGCTGGAATTTTAACTATCTTTAAATCTCTAGTATCAAGTAGGAGCAGGCTTCCCCGGTGGCTTAGTGGTAAAAGATCCACCTGCCAATTCTGGAGACTTGGGTTCGATTCCTGGGTCAGGAAGATCTCCCGGATAAGGAAATGGCAACCCACTCAAGTATTTGTGCCTGGGAAATCCCTTGAAAAGAAGAGCCTGGCAGGCTACAGTCTGTGGGGTTAAAAAAGGGTAGGACATGATTTAGCAACAATCAAGTAGGAGATCATTAAATTTTTGTTGGATAAGTTAATTTGTAAATGTTCAGTTGCAAGTAATACAATACCTAAAGAATTGTAACTTAAATTGTAAAGGCATTTAATTATTCCACAAAACATGCAGTTTTGAGAATTAGTTAAGCAGCTCAGCAAGGTCAGATTCTAACTGGGAACTTGTTGAATCTGGCACTGAGTCAGAATCTCTGAGATTCTCTTGTCTCAGAAGCTCTGAGATTCTCTGACATTCTTCATTGTTGCAAGATAGCTATTACAGCTCCAACATCACATCCTCACACAACCGCCTTCCAAACAGGAAACAAGGCCAAGAACTTTCACTTCACACATCTCTCTCTTTTGGAGGAAGGCAAATCCTCTTATTGTTGGTAGACAGGACTGTCAGATGCTTCTTTGGAACAGTTGCTGTCAAAAGGAATAGCCACGATCAGGAATGACTTAGACGAATCCTGAGTCATCCTTAGTGCTGGGTACATTGCTGTGTGACAAAAGCAAGTTCTGAATGAAGGCAGAAGAGGAAATATCTACCGGATCATAGATACTCTATGCTTGTCACTGATGTGTTCTTCCCTGGTCCAAGTTCTGCCAGAACCCTCACTGCTCTCTTGGGCACTTATAACATACATGTGGTTCTATGGCGAACTTGCTGCCCTGACGCAGGAACAATCCCTAAAGGCTCCACATTTAGTGACCCATAGCTGAGGTGGTTATGTACAGTCTTGCAGCTTTGTGAACGTGTCCTCTAGCAGAGTTGCTGTAGACAGTTGTGAGGGTTGTTTGTTGCACATGAGGGTCCGTGTCAAGGGGAGCAAGCCAGGACTGAAAATCCAGCTTCAGCTCTGCCATGCACTGTGGCAGGGGGTTGTGTCTTCTTGGAGGTAGGGGCATCTTGTCCCAATCCTCACAAAGGCACCCTAAAGCCTGGGGCTGCCTTGCCTTCCAAAAAAGTTGTAATAATTTATGCACTTTCCAGCAGTAGGAGAGAATGTGTACCCTCTCCCTTGCTAGGTATTATGGCTTCAGAAAATCTTTCATAATCTCTTATCCAGCCCCCCTGACTCCAGCTGATCTCTATGTACTTACTCCCAGATTTATCTTCCCCCAAGTCTTAGATCAGTCATTTCCTTGCTTAAGATCTTCTATGACTCTCTCTTAGGTATAAATCAAACCCCTTACTTTTCCTTCTTGGCCCCTCAAGACCTGGCCCCACCCTAAGCTCCTGGCCTTATTTCTCGTCATGAATCTTTGGCCTGAGCCAAATATTTGCTTATGCTGTCCTCCACCCTCAAATTCCTTTCTTTTCTGCTTGTTCTCAAAGCCATGGCTTGGTTCCCATCTCCTGCAGAAACATTCTTTGGTCACTCTAGCCTGCCCTCTTATCACCTCTGAATTCCTTCAGTTCAGTGGTTCTCAAACTTGGCTGCACCTTGGGATTCCCTGGGGAGTTTTAGAAAATACTCATGGCGGAGTCCACCCAGGGGCAATCTGATTGAATTGGTCTGGGTGCCAGACTGGGCACTGGGAGTTTTAGACGCTCCAGGTGATTTGAGTGTGCAGGTCAATTCCAGAACCACCCATTGAAATCATTTGGCCTTATTGTCTTGCATGTGGGAGAGCTCCCTGGGGGAGCTTTAAAAATCAGATTTCCAAGCTGCACCCCTGGAAGTTCTGACATCTTTCTTTTTCAAGCTCCCCAGGTGATTTTGATTTGCAGTGTGATTGAGGACCTCTGTACTATGCTCATGTTTTTTCATATTTCCCAAAGGGCCATGTGCAGAGGTGGTGCTTAATAACATCTGACTGTTGGTTGATACATTGAGTACGGAGAAATAAAATGACCTAAGTATGTAAAAGAGATCTGACAACTGTAATGTTCTGTGCAAGTGTAACAGTTTATAATTAAGAGGTTGTTGAGGGACTTCCCTAGTGGTCCAGTGCTTAAGAATCTGCTGGCCAACGCAGGGGACACAGGTCCCTGGTCCGGGAAGAGCCCACATGCCTCAGGGCAACTAAGCTCGTGTACCACCGCACTACTGAGCCACACTCTGGAGCTTGTGTTCAGCAACTACAGTGAGAAGCCACACACTGCAAATAGAGTGAAGTTCCCCTCCTCGCCGCAACTGGAGAAAGCCTGTGCGCAGCTACGGAAACCTGGTAGAACCAAAAATGAATAAAATAAAAACAAATATAATGAGGAGATGCTTTGTTTAAAAAAAAAAAAATCCTTGGTGTCCAGTGATTAGGACTCAGTGCTTTCACTGCAGTGGACACAGGTTCCATCTCTGGTTGAGGAACTAAGATCCTGCAAACTGCAGTATGGCACAGGAAAAAAAAATAAAGACAGTTATTATGACTATTTTAAAGTTTCAGACTTGTCTTTGCAGTTTTTAAGGTAGGGCTATGTTTCGTGCCAATGAGTGCTTGGGGGCAGTTTGTTGGGTGGGTACATGAAGGTCTCTTTTGATATCGTAAAGCTGGTTGGTACTCAGGCTTTCAACCTCAGCACAAGCCCTTACCCATGTCCTAGACTATGGCAGCACTGAGGACTTCTTGGTTTGGAGAATAAGCTAGAGCCCTGAGCGACTTCACTTTCACGCATTGGAGAAGGAAATGGCAACCCTCTCCAGTGTTCTTGCCTTGAGAATCCCAGGGGTGGGGGAGCCTGGTGGGCTGCTGTCAATGGGTCACAAACAGTTGGACACAACTGAAGTGACCTTAGCATCAGTGGCAGCAGAAGGTTACTAAATGTTACTGTGTTAATAAGCTAGAGCCCTGAGTGTTACTAAGGTTTGTATTTTTAGGCCAGAGGCAAAACCAGTTTGAAAAAACAAAACAAAACTCTGTTTCTTCTCCTTCCTGCCCCTCCTTATCCCCAGGTGCAAATGGTGATGTGGGCCTTGCCTGGAATAAAAAGAATCCTCTTCTTTTTTCAACTGAGCAGGTATTTTGCAAAGGAAAACAAGATTAGGGTGAGGATGGGGACAAGGAGGTGCTTTGGAGGAGGGTTGGGATGAAGCTGGGGGTTGGGATGGAGGTTAAGAGGGAAGAGTAGAAGATGGCAAGTCCCACTTTTATTTTTTCCTCTTCCCTCTTAATAATTTTAGAAATAATATGTATTCAGTATGGATGTGAAAAACGACATATCTGACCACCCGTGATCCCACTACCTAGACAGAATCATTGTTATTTGAATTAATTTCAATCTTATACCTATGCATAACAAAAATGGTATCATGTGGTAGCCTGATTTTTAAAATTTTCATTTAGCAATATAGCATAAACATTGTGAATATTCTTCTATAGCAGAGGTTGCAAAGTTTTTCCATAAGGATTAAGATGGCAAATATTTCACCCTCGGCAGGCCATAAGGTCTGTTGTAACTACTGGCCATCGTAAAGCATGAAAGCAATTGTTGAGGGCACAAAGACAATGAGCATGGCTGTGTTCCAATTAAACTTTATTTACAAAAGCAAGAGCGAGGTCCGTTTGGCCTGTGGGTGTGGTTTTCTGACTCCTGTTCTATATAGCATTATTTTTAAAGAGCTTACTAGGTTCCCACTGTATGTCTACAATTTTTATTCTCTTACCCTTGAACATTCAATCATTTCCATTTTTAAATATTACAGATATCACTGTAAGTAATATCTGTGCACCCTGGATTTCTTTCTTGGGATAAATTACTAAAACTGTGATTGTTGGGGCATGGGATTTCCCTAATTTTTGCCCAGTTGCCCTCTAGGAAGTACAGTAGAAGAGAATGCTACTCACTTTTTGGACCACTGGGTATTAAAATTCTCTTTAATCTTTGTCAATTTGACAGATGTTTTAAATTTTTTTTTTTTTTGGCCATGATCATAATCCTGACGGGTCTTCATTTAATTTTCTTTTCTTTTTTTTTGGCCACTTCAAAACCAAAATTTGCAGTTTCATTGGGGTTTTTACCTGTCCTTTATGTTCAAGGCTGTAAGTATTTTTAAAAAATTATTTATCTACTTATATCTTGGGCTGAGCTGGTTCTTCATTGCTGTGTGCGAGCTTTCTCTACTTGTGGTGAGGGGAGCTATTCTCTAGTTGCGGTGTGCGGGCTTCTCATTTCTTTGACTTCTCTTGTACGGAGCACGGGCTCTAGGGGCACAGGCTTCAGTGGTTGTGGCACACGAGCTTAGTTGCCCCAAGGCATGTGGGATCTTCCCGGAGCAGGGATCAAACCTGTGGCCCCTGCATTGGCAGGCAGATTTTTAACCACTGGACCACCAGGGAAGTCCAAAGCGGTCAGTTTTTGGTAAGTGATGAACTTCAGTAAAAACTCTTTGAAAAACAAATGACTTCGTCTGGGTTGGGACCCCAGATTCCTGCTCTCAGTAAGCGTTTGGTGGAGAGTGAGACAGGAAGATTGCTGCAAGTCTGAAATTAAATATCATCTCTCCCCACCTCCAATAAGAGGACATCTTTGTGATTTTTGTCTAAGAAAACAAACCCGACTCCAGGGGCTGGGGTGATGTCCTGCTCTGTGACACAGGAAGCAGTGCCGTTGTGTGGCTTCCAGGCTTTGCTGGCTTCTTAGGAGTTTGATTTGGGAAAGGGAAAAAGAAGGCAACTGCCATCAGTTCACAAGATGAATGGCTAAGGGATGTTGCTGGTGAACAATTTGCATCTTACAGGCGGTTTGGGAGTTTGGTGAATAGCCCATGATTGCAGATAAACACCACCTGCCACGCTGTCCACCACCTTTGCTTGGAAGAGAGGTTTTTCTCTTGGGCAGGATTGCTGTTCTCCTTTTCCTTCATTCTCCAGTGCTTTTATGCTAACGCTTTGGAGCTAGAAGAGCAAATTGGATTTATAGGAAATCTAGCTGGTTCCTCTGGGAAGAAGGAAGAGCCATTTCCAATTGAGGTTTGTCTACATTTTGATTAAATTGGAAAGTGGTGGCTGCAGAGGCCCTTTCCCAGTCTCCAAAGGTCCCCCTTATATCGTCTGTGGACAGCATGCTTGTTGGAATGCAAATTCCATAGCTCTACAGCAGACCCAAGGCAAACCAGGATTCTGAGTTTTTAACAAGCACTCCTGGGATTATGGACACTGACACAGTGGGTTCTAAACCTAGGTAAGCCTCACAATTATCTAGAGGGGGTTAAAAAACTGTAGATCCTCAGACGCTGAAGATTCCAACTCTACAGATCAGCAGTCTGTGTGTGGGAAGTGGAAAGGGTTTTCCCAGGGATCCTGGGAATCAGCCAGGTCTGGGAATCACTGCCCTCAGGAATTTATCAGGTAAAATACTGCAGGACCTGGGACTTCCCTGGTGGTCCAGTGGCTGAGAATCTGCCTGCAGATTCCCTGCCTTCAGGGGACACAGGTCGGATCCCCAGTCCGAGAAGAAGGTTCCACATGCCTCAGGGCAACTCAGCCCGTGCACCAGAACTACTGAGCCCACACTCTGGAGCCCTCATGCTGCAAGTACTGAAGCCCGAGTGCCCTAGAGCCCATTCTCTGCAAAAGAGAAGCCACTGAAATGAGAAGCCCACGTACTGCAACTAGAGTAGCCCCCATTTGCTGCAACTAGAGAAAGCCAACGTGCAGCAACAAAGACCCAGCAGAGCCAAAAAAAATTCTTTTTAAAAAAGTAAAGAAGAAAAACAAATACCATAGGACCTGGAACAGAAGAGGCAAGGCAGGAGACCCAGAAGCAGGAATCCTTTCTGGGGGCTGCCTCCAGGTACCTCTTAAGACCTGGGCTGAAACCTTGGAGTCAGAGGGGAGTTATCTATAGACCTCAGAGAGAGGTCTTTTGAACCAGCCCCTCCTTTGCTCCTGATCTCGGCACTGAGCCTAAGGCAGGCTGAGCTATGGAGTGGGGCACAAAGAACACTGGACTAGGTAGATCAAAAATTTTCCTTCTAATTTGACCGACTCTGTGAACTCGTACAACTCTTCCTAACTTCTCTGGGTGGGTTTTTTTTTAAATTAATTACTTAATTTTTGACCATGCTGGGTCTTCCTTGCTGCACATGGGCTTTCTCTAGCTGCGGTATGAGGGTTTCTCATTGTGGTGGCTTCTCTTGCTGCAGAGCATGAGTTTAGTGTGTGTGGCTTCAGTAGTTATGGTGTGTGGGCTTAGTTACCCAGTGGCATGTGGAATCTTTCCTGGGCCAGAGATCAAACCCATGTCCCCTGCATTGGCAGGCAGATTCTTAACCACTGGTAAGTCCTCTGGATGGGATTTTGATGTGTAAACTGATGATAATAATTTCCATTCTAGACATTACATATTATTTATTAATGTAAGGAGGAATCCAAATAATAAATAGTACTAGGAAAATACATGAAATCACAGACTTGAAAATTTAAGCCACTTTATATATATATATGAATGGTTTTTTTTTTTTTAATGAAAATCCTCAATGCTGGTAAAGTTGTAGTGAAATTGGGGCCTGTATAGACTGCCAGGAAACATTTTAAATTGGTACCTACCTCTGGGAGAGTGATATGGAACTGTGTGCCAAGAACCATGAAGACATCCACACCCATTGACTCAATAGTTTCTGAGAATTATTTGAATAATTAAAGCAGAAGAGCTATGTATATAAACATATGTATTGCAGCATTCCTGATAAAGCAAGAAACCCAATATCAATAAACATGGAAATTAGCTAAGCCTTTAACACTTGGGAGAGTGTTTAAGATTAAAGTAGATCTGTGCAATGGAACACTATGTAGACTTTGAAAAGATCATTGATTATGAAAACCATATAACAACATGGTAAACATTTCTAAGTGTTAAGTGAAAGTAGCAGAACCCAGATGGTACACACTTTGCCTGTATCTGTGTACACTGTAAGAGCAGGTGTAAACAGGGAATGGAAGTGAAATGCAAAACTGAGAGTAGTTATGCAGGGTGTTAGGATTATAGGTACTTTTCTCTTGAAAACTTAAAAAAATACGAACTGTGGTACTTTTTTTTTTCATAATAAAAATTACTAGTTCCTAAACTGGGAAGATTGTTGTACATTAGTGAAAGGGAAATTACCATGTATGACTCGTATTTTTGTTCCTATCATCCCAGGTTGGTAAGATTGGATGCCCAGCTAAATGCTGGGGAGGAAGAACCGGAGTAAGGGCTCTGGGTACCTTTAGGCCAGATCCTGGAGAAGGAGAAGAAGAAAGCACATGGGTATTCACTTTAAGAAGCTCGCAAAATAGAAAAGTAGATAACTTTGGGGGTGTCTGTTTATCCTAGTGGTTCTCATCTGAGGATAATACTCTTCCAGAGGCTTTCCTGGTGGCTCAGCGGTAAAGAATCCTCCTGCCAATGCAGATGTGGGTTCAATCCCTGGGTCAGGAAGATCCCCTGGAGAAGGAAATGGCAACCCAATCCAGTATTCTTGCCTGGGAAACTCCGTTGTCAGAGGAGTCTGGTGGGCTACAGTCCATAGGGTTGCAAAAGAGTCTGGCACGATTTAGCAACTCAACAACAACTACAACAAGAATGACCTCATAGGGTTATTCTTAGGATTGAATGAGTTAATATATGTAGAATTTAGAACAGTGCATGGCACGTGGTAAATGTTCAATTAATGTTGGATTATTATTACTCTTTGAGATCTAACTTCCCTATCCACTAGGATGGAGCTCCAGGTTCTATTCCGTGATCTTGACCATAGATGCCCAGATTCCTGCTTTCTCTGAGACTTACCTTTTCCAGGTCCCACCTGTAATTCTATTGTAAACTCCCCTGTTGCTTGAGCTTGCCTGAGTTGGTTTTTGTAATCTGCAACTAAAACTGAGAAAAGACTTGCCTTTATGAAGCAACATTATAATAACACAAAGTACAGATCATACAAAAGGGCTTTCAATGAAGTATGAGATCAAGAGGCTTAGAACATCTGTAGATGCCACAGATGATACCTAATCATAGCTGAGTGAAATTGCAATTCAGATTACTGTCATGACGTGAATGGAATGCTCCTAGCTAGGATCTCACTAAGAAAACAGACAAGGGGACTTCCCTGGTGGTCCAAGTGGTTAAGAATCCGCCTCCCAGTGCAGGGGACACGTGTTTGATCCCTGGTCTGGGGAGGATTCCACATGCTGTGGGGTAACTAAGCCAGTGCTCCACAACAGGAAGTCACTGCAATAAGAAGCCCACCCACCGCCACTTGAGAGTAGTCCCTGCACTCTGCAACTAGAGAAAGCCTGTGCGCAGCATCAAAGACCCAGTCCAGTCAAAAATAAATACATCATTCAATGAATCAATCCAATCAATAAGAAAAGAAAACCGGCAGGTCAAGCGATTGCTTGACCTGTCTAGACATGTGCCAGAAAAGTCAAGGGAAGAGACCCTCTGCCATAAAATCATGCCTACTAGCATCTGAAATTCCATCCTTAGCGATCCAGGCCTGTGTTTTGCAGGGAGTCAGCTTTGAAAACATGAATGTTCCTGGGAAAGGTCACTCAGAAAGCCTGCTACACCCTGCTGAGCATGCCTTTATTAAGTGGACTCCTCCACTTCCCCAGCCCCAGCTGCTAACCCAGGCAGCCAGAGAGAGAGAGTCTGAAGAGGATGGAGGGGCAGAGCATGACAGAGCAAACCCTCCTTCAGAACTGCTGGTGGTCTCATCAACCATGCCAGAGAGAGCAGTAGCCCTTAAGGAACTGGAAAGAATGTTCAGATTTGTTTCTGTCTGGCACAGTGAACAGCAGGAATGATTGTAGCTGTTCTCTTTGCCAAGGACAAATCTGATCTGACCGCTCTGAGATGGAGGAGGGGAAGAGGGCTGGCTTTTGGTTCTTGGGAATGGTTGTTCATCAATTATTTCCTAAGCCAGTGGTTCTCAAATTTCGCTGCATATTAGAATTACTTGGGAAGATTTAAGAATGCTCAATACCCAGATTTCACCCCAGACCAATTAAATCAGAATGTCTAGGGGTGGTTGCCAAGCATCACAATTTTAAAATACCACCCCCACCCCTGGAAGTTCCAAGATGTAGTCAAGTTTGGGAACTCCTGTCCAAAATGTTTAGTGTGTGAGGCACCTTACACAGTAGGTGAGAACCTGGTTCCTACCTTCCAGGCATAATACTTAGTTGTATTAAATTTGACTTTTTTAATTTATTTTTTTTCTGCAGGTGTAAAGTTCTATGAATTTTTTTCAATATAATTCTCATGTCATAAAATTCACCTTTTAAAGTGAACAATTAAATGACTTTTAGTATATCTGCAAAGCTCTGCAACATCACCACTAATTCCAAAACATTTTCATCATTCCCCAAAGAAACCCCATATCCATTAGTAGTTATTTCTCATTTATTCCTTCCCCAAAGCCCTGCCAAACATGGATTTACTTTCTGTTTCTGTGTATTTGTCTATTTTCCCCTTAATGTTTATTCAGTTATTTGGCTGTGCCGGGTCTTGCTTGTGGCACTCGGAATCTTTGATCTTTGTTGCAGCATGCTGGCTCTTTAGTTGCAGCATGTGGCATCTAGTTCCCTGACCAGGGATTGAACCTGGACTCCCTGCATTGGGAGTGCGGAGTCTTAGCTGGACCATCAAGGGAAATCTCTATTTGTATAATTCTTGACATTTCATATAAATGGAATTATACAATATATGGCCTTTTGTGTCAGGCCTATTTTACTTACATAACGTTTTCAGGATTCATCCATGTTATAGCATATATAAGTACTTTATTCCTCTTTTAAGACAGAATAATATTCCACCGTCTGCATGTACCACATTTTGTTTATCCATTCATCAGTTGATGGGCATTTGGGTTGTTTCTAGTTTTTGGCTATTAAGAATAATTCTGGGGGACTTCTCTGGAGGTCCAGTGATTAAGACTCTGGTATTCCACTGCTGCTGCTGCTGCTGCTAAGTCACTTCAGTCGTGTCCGACTCTGTGTGACCCCATAGACGAAAGCCTACCAGGCTCCCCCATCCCTGGGATTCTCCAGGCAAGAACACTGGAGTGGGCTGCTTTCCACTGCAGGGGGTGTGAATTTGATCCCTGATTGGGGAACAAAGATCCTATAGGCTGCTTGACTAAAAAGGGGGTGGGAGAATAATGCTGCTATGAACATTTGTGTACCAATTTTTCTATGGACATATGCTTTTATTCTCTTGGGCTTATATCTAATAGCCCATTGGATGTTTAACTTTTGAGGAACTACTGAACTGTTCTCTAGGGTGTCTGTCCCCTTTTACACTCCCACTAGCTATAGGATGGTTCCAGTTTCTCCACCTCCTCACCAACGCTTTTTATTATTTGTCTTTTTAAAATTACTTACTTACTTAATTTTTGGCTGTGATGGGCCTTTGTTGCGGTGTGTGGGCTTTCTCTAGTTGTGGTGTGAGGGCTTCTCGTCACGTTAAGCTTCTCTTGTTGTGGAGCACGGGCCCTAGAGGCACGGGCTTCAGTTTTGTGGCTTTCAGGTTTAGTTGCCCCTTGGCATGTGGAATCTTCCCCAGCCAGGGATCAAACCCATGTCCCCTGCATTGGCAGGCGTATTCTTAACCACTGGACCACCAGGAAAGTCCTGTCTTTTTGATTATAGCCATTCTAGTGAGTAGTTACAGGAATTTCGATACGTATAGATTTATATCACCATTCCCATAATCAGGATACAGGATTGCACCATCATTCCAAAAAACTCCCTGTGCTATCCCTTTATTCCATACTTCTCCATACCTAACCCTTGGCAACCACTGATCTGTTCCCTATAGTTCTGTTATTTGAGAATTTCACACAAATGGCATCACACAGCATGGAACTTTTAGAGACTGGTTTCTTTCCCTCAGGATAAATCCCTTTGAGCTCCATCCAGGTTTTCTGTGCCAAAAGTTTGTTCCTTTTTATCGCTGAGTTATATTTCATTGTCTGGATGGACTTGGTTTCTTGATCCATTCGAAGACATTTGGGGCGATTTCTAGTTTTTGGCAATTGTGAACAGAGATGTTATAAATATACACGTGCAGGTTTTTGTGTGGACATAAATATTCATTTCTCCAGAATACATGCCTAGGAGTGGGACTACTGGGTCATGGGGTAAATGTATATATACTTAGCTTTGTAAGAAACTGCCAGACTATTTTCCAGAGTGGCTGTTCCATTTTGCATCCTCACCAGCAATGTATGTGAGTTCTAGTTGTTCTTCATCGTGGCCAGATTTTGGTACTGTCAGCAGTTTAAATTTTAGTCACTCTAATACTTGTGTAGTAATATCTCATCAGAGGTTAACTTTGCATTTCCCTAATGACTAATGATATTGAACAGTTTTTCACGTACTTAATTGCCATCCTTATTTCCTCTTTGGTGAAGCATTGTCCATATCTTTTCCTTGTTTTTTTTTTTTTTAATGTATTTATTTGTGGCTGCGCTGGGCCTTTGTTGCTGCGCGAGGGCTTTCTCTAGTTGCTGCGAGTGGGGGCTGCACTTCACTGTGGTGCACGGGTTCCTCATTGCAGTGGCTTCTTTGGTTTCCAAGCACGGGTTCTAGGCATGTGGGCTTCAGTAGTTGTGGCACATGGGCTTAATTGCCCTGTGGTGTGTGGAATCCTTTTGAAGGAGGGATGAACCTGTGTCCCCTGCGTTGGCAGGCGGATCCCTAACCTCTGGACCACCAGGGAAGTCCTTTTGCTCCTTTTTGAATCAAGTTGCCTGTTTTCTTATTGTTCAGTTACGAGAGTTCATTATACATGCTGGATATGAATCCTGTGTTGGGTGTGTGATTTGTAAATATTTTCTCCCTGTCTGTAGCTTGTGTGTGTGTGCTCAGTTGCTCAACCATGTCCGACTCTTTGCTGTACTTTTTGTACCTGTGTCTGATGAGAGAAAGAAATGAGATTGATATTTACTGAGTACCTACTGGGCTTCCCTGGTGGCTCAGTGGGTAAAGCGTCTGCCTGTAATGCAGGAGACCTGGGTTTGACCCCCAAGTTGGGAAGATCCCCTGCTGAAGGAAATGGCAACCCACTTCAGTACTCTTGCCTGGAAAATTCCATGGATGGAGGAGCCTGGTGGGCTATAATCCATGGGATTGCAAAGAGACACACACGACTGAGCAACTTCACTTCTCATGAGTACCTACTATGTGCTAGATATTGGTTGGGTTCCTGGAGGAACATGGGTATGGGTGAGACAGTGTCCTAGAGACGGCGGTAGAGAGGTGAAATTTGAGCCACAAGCAAAGTCTGAGCCACTGGAGGGCACAGATGGGGCAGAGGAAGGAAATTGTAGCTCTGAGTGGTGAAAAGTGAGAGCTCTGGAGTCAGACTCTCTGGTTCCAGCTTTACCATCTGCCACCTGTGTGACCTTGGGCAGGTTACTAAACCTCTCTGTACCTTGGTTTCTTTGAAAAACTGGGGTAGCAATTTTTGTCTACTTCAAAGGGTTGAGGGGATTAAATGAGACGATGCAGCTGGCATGTGGTACACTCTCCATCAATGTTATTATTTCTTTTTGTAGTAGCATGGTTTTGTGGCAATCAGGGAAAGCTCCCTGGAGGAAGTGTCCTTTGAGCTGAGCCTCAAGAACCAGAAGGACTTCCAGAAACTGAGCTGGTGGTGGTGAGGAGGCTGAAGAACCGCAGATTTTGTCTGAAAGCTTGTTATTTCTTCCCTCTCGCTCGTTTCATCCCTCCCTCTTCAGCTGAGACTCTCTTCTCCCAGAGTCTCTCTCTTCCCTTTTCCAGCCTCCTCCTTTTTCCTTCTCACCCACTGGAGGCCTCCCTCTGGTGTCCTTGCCCTCACAAGGTCGCTGACTGCTGGGTTATGAGGTGCTGCACTGGGGCTGCAGGGTCACCTTATAGTCCCTCAATGGGGACTCTGTACCGGTTCCAAATGGAGGCGGGATGCTGTATCCAGGATTCTTCCCTTGCAGTTCAGGGAGAGATGGATTTAGTGCGGGTCACTTTCACTACAAATTATCAAGCAGTCTTCCATGTGGATGTCAGGCCTGTGTTAGGGCAATAGCTGTACCAGCTCGACCTTGTTCAGTTAATAATTTACTGCCGGGAAATGGGAGTTAAATGGGCCAGAAGGCATATTTTGTGTGAACCTTGGGACACCTCTGATAGCACTTTGTGTAATTTGTCTGGGAAGAGCCTAAAGCTATCTGAATCCTAATGTTCTGCCTGTCACACTGACCCATAGACCCCTTTTATTAACATGGTTGGCTTTGATTTATATTTATTTTATTCCTTTGGTTTCTCTTCTGATCTCATGACTGGAGCAGTGGTGAGTGTGTGTGAGGAATTATGTTCCCGGTGTCCTTATTCGAAGAAATCCACCAGCAGTTGTGGTGTGGGTTTTCTCTGTTTGTATGCAAAAGGAACTCATACTTGATTTAAAGCTCTGCTATCACCATTTTTGGAATTCTTAATAATTTATGAACAAGGGGTTGCCATGTTGTATTAGGTCCTGAAAATTATGTACCTGATCCTACAGGTATGCCTTCATTTTTGATGTTAAACTTGAGTGACCCTCCAAGGTCATTGTGTCCTTTCTCCTGCTTCCTGGACCATCCTGAAATTGTGTTGAAGACCCTCAGGGAGCCTATGATGACTCTTTCCAAGAATTGTACAACCCTGCCAGTCAAAATATCTTAAAACACACACACAGGTAAAAGAAGTTGTTTGGTGGTTTAGACGCTATGTCGTGTCTGACCCTTGCAACCCCAGGGACTGTAGCCTGCCAGGCTCCTCTGTCCATGGGATTCTCCAGGCAAGAATACTGGAATGGGTTGCCATTTCCTTCCCCAGGGGATCTGCCTGACCCAGGGATCAAACCCAGGTCTCCTGCATTGCAGGCAGATTCTTTACCCACAGAGATATGAGGGAAGCCCCAAAGAAGTTGTTTTAAAATAAGTAATATATGGATTTATTTCGAAATTCAAAGTACTGAGGGGTACTGTTGTTTCCCCCCAGTTTTCTTGTTCTCTTTCTGCAGAAGCAAGCAGTTATCCATCTCTGGGCGCCTTCCCAAGAGAGTCTGTGCTTTGATGAACACATATGTACATGTCTCCATATTTCTTTTTCTTTACCAGATGGTGAGATAAGTTGTATACTATTTTGAACTTTCCTCTTTTTACCTAACTCTGCATTGTAGAAATAATTCTAAATCACCATGTAGATCTACTTTATTATTTTTTGGGTAATGATTTCCCATTGTTTGGATTTTCTATAATTTACTTAACAAGTTCCCTGTTGACGGACACTTAAGGTGTTTCTGAACTATAAAACATGTTCTTGGAATAGGGTTGCCAGAATTAATATATTGAAATACAGTCTTTCCAGCTCAATTTCAATTTCAGATGAACAATGAATTTTTTAGTGTAAGCATTTCCCATACTTTTATCCCAAGAGGGCAGGGCATTGGGACGTAGTTTTTTTTGGTTTTGTAGTTTTTATTGAAGTATAGTTGATTTACAACGTCGTGTCAATTTCTGCTGTACAGCAAAGTGACTTGGTTATACATATATACACATTATTTTTTACATTCTTTTCCTTTACAGCTTATCCCAGGATGTTGAATATTGTTCCCCGTGCTATACAGTAGAACCTTGTTTATCCATCCTACATGTAATACTTTACATCTACTAACCCCAAACTCCCAGTCCATCCCTCCCCAGGGACACAGATACACTAAAAAAATACTGTGATTTGAGGACTTCCCTGGTGGTCCAGTGGTTTAGAAGTCACCTTCCAATGCAGGGAATGTAGGTTCAATCCGGGGTCAGGGAACTAAGATCTCACATGGCTTGGGGGAGCTAAGCCATGACTACTGAGCATGTGCTACAGCAAAGATCCATCACAGTCAAAAATAAAAAATTTTTAAAATATTGTGTTTATCTGAAATTCAAATTTAGCTAGGTAGCCTATATTTTACTTGGCAACACTATCCTAGAACAATGCCTAGCATATAGTAGGGGCTCAGTAAAGATTTATTACATGAATAAATAAATGTTTCGTCTCTGGAAGGAAAGCTCATCAGGGCAACTACTTTGGCATGTTTCCTGCTGTATCTGCAGTGTTTAATATTTATTTGTTTGCTACATGGACAAGTGCTACAGTGAATGTCTTTGTGAATGCCTCATTTGGCCCATGCGAGAATATATTTGTAAGATAAATTCATTCGTTTAAAAGTGTGCTTCTTCCAAATGGCCCTCCACAGGCCTCTGACACCTCTTGGCTGAGTCGTCTAATTGTATTCATGATCATCACCTAAAGTCATTTAACCCTTGGGGAACTTCCCCCTTGAGGCTGCCCTAAATGGGGGTCAGAAGGAATTAAAAGTGCCAACCACATTATACCACTCCTTTATGCCTCCTCCATCAATTCCTGCCAAGAAATGAGGAATTTTAGATGCAAATGGCAGGGGATAACATCTGGCTCATCAGGGCCCCTGGCTGTCTGGTCCTCGGAGGGGCTGGAGAAGCCCATGGGTCCTGCCAGTTCCTGGTGATGGATGGTGCATGTGGGTTGGGCTGTCCCAGAGGTGCTTCCAGGTTCCTAGTCCACCTGCCTCCCAATCTTCTAATCTGTCACTGACACAGGATGATTTAATCACTGTAACAAGGCTGTCACAGAGCCTCTGCTGCCTCTGGTGGGAATGCCTGTTACATTTCTTCCCCAGCCAGCCTAGACACACGTGGTCTCCGTTTGCCAACCGCCAAGATCCATGTGGATCTGTGGTTCTGGGAAGCAAAGGAACACAGTGGTAAGCCTTTTGAACTAGGAATCTGGATGCTTGTACCGGAGTCCCTATTTCACTACTTCCTGTATAGTGGTGACCTCGGACAAATTACTTAACCTCTCCGAGCATCAGTTTCCTCTGCAGTAGAAAGGGGCTAACACGTACATATGAACTCAAAGATTTGTCATGAAATGTAAAGCAATAACTTGTGGGGGAAGGGGTGTAGAAATTGCGAAGCGTTCTATGAATATTAAACATTTTGAGGTTGGGAGTGTGGACAACAGAGGGTCTTGAGTGGTTTCTGAGTTAAATTACTTTTTTATTGGCCAGGCCTCGAGTCTTGCAGGATCTTAATGCCTCGATCAGGGCTTGAACCTGGGCTGTGTCAGAAAAGAAATGAACCCTAACCACTGGACCACCAGAGTATTCCTTATTACTATTATTATTTTATTATTTCTTTTATCATCGTGGATTCAAAGATTCTATCCAGGGGACTTCCCTGGTGGTCCATTGGTTAAGGAGCTGCCTTCTGATGCAGAGGAAATGGGCTCTATCTCTATCAGGGAACTAAGATCCCACATGTCGCGAACTACTGAGCCTGCGCACTCTGGGGTCCATGCCGCGAGAAAGAGTCCACGTGCCGCAACTAAGACCTGATGCAGTCAAAAATGAAACAAATAAACATTTTACAATTTCTATCCAGGAGGGCTTAAAGGATTCCTGGATAAAAATTGGTGGGAGTAGTGACCTACCCTTTAGAAAAAATTGGAAATAGTCAATATCAATCAATAGCCCACATCAAAGCTGGGGAACAGGGCTGGCTGGTTACAGGAAATGGTGAGGTCTCTTTAAGCCATCCCTTGGTGACCCCACTGTCTCCTCCCAGGGCTGGGAAATGGTGTTTCTGCTCTCTTGGCGGCCCAGTTTCTCTACCTAGAAGATTCTTTCCAAGACTGTTCATCAGGCAGACAACACTGACTCCACCAGCTTCTAGAAAATGGCCATTTCCAAAGAGGCAACTGTCCAACCTGATTTAGGATCCGGCTTCTTCCAAGTTCTCACCTCGGTACCTCTTGATCCATGGTGAATGGAAGCTCTTCCAATTTAAGGAACAAAGCCAGTTTCTCAGCTCTCAGGTAGGTGTGGAAGAGCCTTCCGAGAAGTGGCTGGGGAGCAGAGGAAGCACTGGGCCCTGGGGCGAGGGAGGCTGGTTCGTTATTACACCATGATGAGTGTCAGGACCTTTGAAGTGAAGTTCTTGATTCACCCCATCCTTGCTGCCAACTCTGGGTTAGTGGCTCTGAATTCCTCTTTCCCCTCTGAAATACAATGAAAGGTGGCAAATCACTCTGTGTGTGTGTATGTGTGTGTGTGTGTGTGTGAGAGAGAGAGACAGAAAGGTGCAAAAGGCATTACTGACCTGGCCCCTTACCTCGAGGACCAGTGAGTCCTGGTGTGAAATGCCAGTGAGCTGCAAATTAAGAATAATTTCCAACATCTACTTCCAGTGTAAATTACCTCCAAAAGCATCGTGTTACACCTTTTCAGAGAAACTGCCCTTGTAGAAAGATGGCTTTCTTTGCCGGTTGTCAGGTCTGATAGCTTCACACCCAGAGGTGGAAAATACACAAGAATGAAAGTGAGTTTGTCTAGGCTGCTTGGGGGTGGGAGGAATTCCCTAGGTGGAGAAAGCAAACAGAACCAAGCAAAGCAGATCAAAACACAGCTTATGTCACATTGTTTTGCACCTGAGAGCCGACAAACTCTAAGCTCTAACAAAGCAGAGAAGTGACAGGCGGCTGGCTCTAGGATTCAGGGATGGTGGTGGTGGGGTGGTGGTGTGAAGCTAGTTATAACTATTATAGCACATTGCCCTGGATTTTTCTACTCCCTTACTAGAGGGAGTGGAAATGCATGTAGCAGAGGAAGCCTCTAAAATTTGGAGAGGACTGATGGGCTGCTGCCCTGGAGGGTGGTGGCACATCGGTATTGCCTTACTTGTCCTCTGAAAGCTGAACATGTCCCTTTCAGGGTTCTGTCCCAGGCATGGGGAAAATGGGTGAGTGGAAGAAGGGTGTGAAACTTCCCATCTCCCATCCCCACTCCTAGACCCAGTGACCCAGGACTCCCTTACCCAAATAGAGTTTGGAAATTTGAGATTTTTCCACAGAGTGTCTGTTTCCTCCTGCCTCACTTCAGCTCCGCTGGCCACCTTCCTGCCTCAGGACCTTTGCATCTGCTCTTCTGCCTGCCAGGTTTTTGGAGAGACTTCCTCTGCAGCTCAGAAGTCTCTTCCTCAAAGAGACATCCCCCATCACTGCTTCTAAAATAGGATCCCTCCCTCGACCAGATACCCTCTACCACCTCTGGGAGCTGGAATGCCCCCAGTGGGCAGGGATCTGTCAGTCAGGGTTTTGTAAAAAAAAAAAATCTAAAAAGGCTACCCCTTTTAAAAATTATTCTAAGCATTTATTTGTTATGCCCAGTCTTAGGTGCAGCATGTAGGATCTTTGATCTTTGTTGTAGCATTGCAGCGTACAGGATCTTGAGTTGTGACATGTGGGATCTGGTTCCCGGACCAGAGATTGAACCTGGGTCCCCTGCGTAGGGAGCCACTGGACCATCAGGGAAGTCCCCATCAGTCAGGTTTTGCTCACTGATTTATCTCCAGTGCCCACTAGTGCCTAGCTTGTCGTAGACGCTCATATATCTTGTTTAAATGAATTTCGAATGAATTATTCACCCTGCTTTGTATTTCCCATAGCCCTATTGCTATCAAACATTATTCTGTTTACTCATTTATCTATTTGCTTTTTTGTGGTCTGTCTCTCTGGCTAGATTAGAATCTCCAGGAGGGCAGGGACATTACCGTCTTGTTTTCCAACATCTATCACTGGTGCCTGAATCACTGCCTGACACATAAAGGATTCTAGAGAAGCATTTATTTAATGACACTATAGGGGATCATGGTTTTCACAGACAGATGTGTCTAAAGACAAATCCCTCTTTAGAAAAAAGGAGGAAAATTCTGACACACAGATAGACTGGGGTTATGGTAGGACTACTTCCATCATTTCAGAATCACTTCCTGTACTGAAGCATGGATTGTAAGATTTCCTTGACTAATATTTTAAAATTTTAGCTTATATAGCTATTGATCACCTACTGTGCACCAGGCACTATACTAGAAACATTCACATATCTTGTGCCTCAATAGAGAAATTCTGTCCAATAGATTCATATCACTTAAAATTTTGCATCTTTAAAAAAGTACAGAAACAAACAAGCAAACAAACAAAATAAGCATCCATTTTATTGAAGGTTCCGGTTTATTGGCTCTTTATTATGTGCTTGGTATTCAATGCCTTGGAGGATCACCTCCCAATCCACCTTCCCAAGCATCTGTCCTACCACTTCCCTTAAGGGAATAACCCAACAAATAGAGGGTGATAACAGTTCTTGCACTTTCCATCCTGTCTCACGCATTTGCCTGCTCTGTTCCTGTCCCCTGGCTTATCCCTTTTCTCATTTCCATTGGTCTAAGTACTTATTTGTTATTCAAGGTCCACCTCCTCCAGGAAATCTTCCCTGATACCACCTTGGATTTATGGTGCATGCGTGGACAGTCACTCAGTAGTGTCTGACTCTTTTATGAAAGGGCATGCCTTATCTTTTCTTCCTCAATGGTGGCCAGCATGGAGTTATGTAAAAGAGGTGACTTTTGGATGGTCTCTAAGGATGCGGACTGGTTGCCAGAAAATAGAACCAGGTGATCAGAGGGTTGGAACTTTCAGTCTTCTCCAGTCTAACCTCAGGAAAAGAGAGTGGGGCTAGAGTTTGAGTTCAGTCACCAATGGCTGATAACAATCAATTATGTCCATGTAGTGAAGCCTCTGTAAAAACCCAAAAGGACTTGGTTTGCAGAGCTTCTGGGTTGGTGAACATATGATTCAGAGAGGGTAGAGTGCTCAGAGAGAATGTCCTTCCCACTTGCCCTGCCCTATGCATCTCTTCTATCTGGCTCTTCCTGAGTTATATCCTTCTATAATAAATCTGTAATCTAGTAAGTAAGTTTCTAAGAGTTCTGAGTTTGTTATGCTCTAGCAAATTAATCAAATTCAAGGAGGTGGTCATCGAACTTTCAATCCAGAAAGCTAGTTGGGCTTCCCAGGTGGCTCTCATGGTAAAGAACCCACTTCCCAATGCAGGAGACATATGAGATGTGGGTTCAATCTCTGGGTCGGGAAGATCCTCTGGAAGAGGGCATGCAACCCACTCCAGATTCTCTTGCCTGGAGAATCCCATGGGCAGAGGAGTCTGGCGGGCTATAGCCCATAGGGTCGCAAAAGTCTGATACGACTGAAATGACTTAGCACACACGCATGCATAGGTAGGTGACAACCTGGACTTGGAATTGGCAGTTGGCAAATGGGGTGGGGGGTAGTCTTGTAGGGCTGAGCCCTTAACCTGTGGGGTCTGATGTTTTCTCCAGATAGATAATATCTGAAGTGAGTTTACTTGTACGACTCCCAGCTCATGTCAGAGAATTGCTTGATGGTGTGGGGAGAATAATCACCTATTGTAACTGGGCACAGAATCCTACCTGCAATATCTTTTGGAGGGACACAGTTCAGCTCAGAACAACTGTTTTACCTTTGTGCTGTAAATACATCACTGGAACTAGCTTCCCTAATACGGAATAGTCATTTCCTTGGTATATTTAGGAGGGTGGGCGATTGGTTCCAGGACCCTCCAAGAATGCCAAAATCTGAGAGGCTCAAGTCACTTATCTAAAATGGTGTGATAGTGTACCTTGATAGACTAGAGTGTTTGGGAGAAGAGAAGGTTCCAAATAATGGAGTTTTCTAGTTAAAGGCCAGGGCCGGCGGCTGAGAGGAGCTACCCCACGTCCAACAGGCGGTGGCTGCACGGGCGCAGGAGGGCCGAGAGGAGCTACTCCGTTCAAGGTCAGGAGGGGCGGCCTTGAGGAGATACCCCTCGTCCAAGGTAAGGTACAGTGGCTGCACTTTGCTGGAGCGGCTGTGAAGAGATTTTCCACGACCAAGGTAAGAGAAACCCAAATAAGACGGTAGGTTTTGCTAGGGGGCATCAGAGGGCAGACACACTGAAATCATAATCACAGGAAACTAGTCGACCTGATCACATGGACCACAGCCGAATGTGGTCCACTGGAGAAGGGAATGGCAAACCACTTCAGTATACTTGCCTTGAGAACCCCATGAACAGTAACAAAGGGCAAAATGATAGGATACTGAATGAGGAATTCCCCAGGTCGGTAGGTGCCCAGTATGCTACTGGAGCTCAGTGGAGAAATAACTATAGAAGGAATAAAGGGATGGAGCAAAAGCAAAACCAATACCCAGCTGTGGATGTGACCAGTGATAGAAGCAAGGTCCTGTGCTGTAAAGAGCAATATTGCATAGGAACCTGGAATGTTAGGTCCATGAATCAAGGCAAATTGGAAGTGGTCAAACGGGAGATGGCAAGAGTGAACGTAGACATTCTAGGAATCAGTGAATTAAAATGGACTGGAATGGGTGAATTTAACTCAGATGACCATTATATCTACTACTGTGGGCAGGAATCCCTTAGAAGAAATGGAGTAGCCATCATGGTGAACGAAAGAGTCCGAAATGCAGTACTTGGATGCAATCTTAAAAATGACAGAATGATTTCTGTTCGTTTCCAAGGCAGACCATTCAATATTACAGTAATCCAGGCCTATGCCCCAACCAGTAATGCTGAAGAAGCTGAAGTTAATCGGTTCTATGAAGACCTACAAGACCTTTTAGAACTAACACCCAAAAAAGATGTTCTTTTCATTATAGGGGACTGGAATGCAAAAGTAGGAAGTCAAGAAACACCTGGAGTAACTGGCAAATTTGGCCTTGGAGCACGGAATGAAGCAGGGCAAAGGCTAATAGAGTTTTGTCAAGAGAACGCACTGGTCATAGCAAACACCCTCTTCCAACAACACAAGAGAAGACTCTACACATGGACAACACCAGATGGTCAACACCGAAATCAGATTGATTATATTCTTTGCAACCAAAGATGGAGAAGCTGTATACAGTTAGCGAAAACAAGACCAGGAGCTGACTGTGGCTCAGATCATGAACTCCTTATTGCGGAATTCAGACTTAAATTGAAGAAAGTAGGGAAAACCACTGAACCATTCAGATATGACCTAAATCAAATCCCTTATGATTATACAGTGGAAGTGAGAAATAGATTTAAGGGACTAGATCTGATTGATAGAGTGCCTGATGAACTCTGGACGGAGGTTCGTGACATTGTACAGGAGACAGGGACCAAGACCATCCCCATGGAAAAGAAATGCAGAAGAGCGAAATGGCTGTCTGAGGAGGCCTTACAAATAGCTGTGAAAAGAAGAGAGGCGAAAAGCAAAGGAGAAAAGGAAAGATATAAGCATCTCAATGCAGAGTTCCAAAGAATAGCAAGGAGAGATAAGAAAGACTTCCTCAGTGATCAATGCAAAGAAATAGAGGAAAACAACAGAATAGGAAAAACAAGAGACCTCTTCAAGAAAATTAGAGATTGCAAGGGAACATTTCATGCAAAGATGGGCTCGATAAAGGAAAGAAATGGTATGGACCTAACAGAAGCAGAAGATATTAAGAAGAGGTGGCAGGAATACACAGAAGAACTGTACAAAAAAGATCTTCACGACCAAGATAGTCACGATAACGTGATCACTGACCTAGAGCCAGACATCTTGGAATGTGAAGTCAAGTGGGCCTTAGAAAGCATCACTACTAACAAAGCTAGTGGAGGTGATGAAATTCCAGTTGAGCTATTTCAAATCCTGAAAGATGATGCTGTGAAAGTGCTGCACTCAATATGCCAGCAGATTTGGAAAACTCAGCGCTGGCCACAGGACTGGAAGAGGTCAGTCTTCATTCCAATCCCAAAGAAAGGCAATGCCAAAGAATGCTCAAACTACCGCACAGTTGCACTCATCTCACACGCTAGTAAAGTCATGCTCAAAATTCTCCAAGCCAGGCTTCAGCAGTATGTAAACCGTGAACTCCCAGATGTTCAAGCAGGTTTTAGAAAAGGCAGAGACACCAGAGATCAAATTGCCAACATCCGCTGGATCATGGAGAAAGCAAGAGAGTTTCAGAAAAACATCTATTTCTGCTTCATTGACTATGCCAAAGCCTTTGACTGTGTCGATCACAATAAACTGTGGAACATTCTGAAAGAGATGGGAATCCCAGACCACCTGACCTGCCTCTTGAGAAACCTGTATGCAGGTCAGGAAGCAACAGTTAGAACTGGACATGGAACAACAGACTGGTTCCAAATAGGAAAAGGTGTTCGTCAAGGTTGTATATTGTCACCTTGCTTATTTAACTTATATGCAGAGTACATCATGAGGAACGCTGGGCTGGAAGAAGCATAAGCTGGAATCAAGATTGCTGGGAGAAATATCAATAACCTCAGATATGCAGATGCCACCACCCTTATGGCAGAAAGTGAAGAGGAACTCAAAAGCCTCTTGATGAAAGTGAAAGAGGAGAGTGAAAAGGTTGGCTTGAAGCTCAACATTCAGAAAACAAAGATCATGGCATCTGGTCCCATCACTTCATGGGAAATAGATGGAAAAACAGTGGAAACAGTGTCAGACTTTATTTTTTGGGGCTCCAAAATCACTGCAGATGCTGATTGCAGCCATGAAATTAAAAGACGCTTGCTCCTTGGAAGGAAAGTTATGACCAACCTTGATAGTATATTAAAAAGCAGAGACATTACTTTGCCAACCAAGGTCCGTCTAGTCAAGGCAATGGTTTTTCCCGTGGTCATGTATGGATGTGAGAGTTGGACTGTGAAGAAAGCTGATCGCCGAAGAATCGATGCTTTTGAACTGTGGTGTTGGAGAAGACTCTTGAGAGTCCCTTATACTGCAAGGAGATCCAACCAGTCCATTCTAGAGGAGATCAATCCTGGGTGTTCATTGGAGGGACTGATGCTAAAGCTGAAACTGCAATACTTTGGCCACCTCATGCGACGAGTTGACTCACTGGAAAAGACTCTGATGCTGGGAAAGATTGGGGGCGGGAGGAGAAGGGGACGATGGAGAATGAGATGGCTGGATGGCATCACCGACTCTGTGGACATGAATTTGAGTGTACTCCGGGAGTTGGTGATGGACAGGGAAGCCTGGCGTGCTGTAGTTCATGGGGTCGCGGAGAGTCGGACACGACTGAGCGACTGAACTGAACTGAACTGATATTGTCCTGATGATTCTAGTATGGTATAGTAAAGGTGTTTGGATTTTTCTTTTTTTGACCCCACCACATGGCTTATGGGATCTTAGTTCCCTGACCAGGGATTGAACCTGGGCCCTCAGCAGTGAAAGTGCCAAGTTCTTACCACTGAACTGCCAGGAAATTCCCCTAGATGATTCTTAATTCAGGATCAACAGTAGAAATGATGACTCCGGGCCAGCAATGGTTAATCTGTATAGCAAATGTATATAGGTGCTTCGGGCCAAAACCAGTTCTGCATCAAAGACTACACCTGGATTTTACATTTGGGGAGAACAAAAGATTGGCTAGTTCTGCTTTTGTACCTTTCAGTTAGAAGGAAAATACTGAACAAATAAAATTCAGTTAAAGATCCAGGTTAGATTGTGTCTGGTCAAAACAGAGATTTTATTGTACATCTGGATTATGCTTTGATATTGCACAACTTTGAATTACTAGTAGTACGTGACATATACTATGACATACATCACACCATCACACATAGCATACTATGTGCTAGGTACTATCCTGAGCTGTTTATGTTCATTGACACATTTAATCCTCACAATAATCCTATGGAGGTACTTTGCTTATCTCCATTCTACAGATGAGAAAACCGAGGCTCAGGGAAGTTATGTGTCTTGTGAGGTGGAAGGATCAGAATTGAATCCAGGCTCCAGAGCCTACATGATGCTTTTCTGCCCTTGGTGACTAACTTGTCCTGGTTTGCTAAGACATTTTGGATTTGGTACTGAAAGTTGCAAATCCTGAGAACCCCTGCAGTTCCAGGCAACCCACGATGGCTGGTCATCTTACCTCTGCTTCTCAAATACAGCTTTCCAAGGTCATCTGTTTTTAAGTAGAGCCATAATTACCTCTAGCCTGTGTGCCATTCAGTTCACTGATTGCTAATAAGATAGAGGGGTTGTGAAAATGACCTTGATCAGGCTCTTGCTGTTGAAGTGGATAATATATGGAGAAAATCTGTGGAGAGGACAAACAGGAGCCAAGGAAAGTATTTCCAGATAGGCGATAAATAATGACTGAAAGAGAATAGGGTGGGTGAAGAGCTGGCTGTGACTGAGGCCAGAATACGACTGGAATGTCTAAAATAATGAAGGTGGCGATGGTGATGGCAGTGTTTCTCTAATATTGGTTGAGTGTCTTGTGCCAGGTTCTGTGCTAAACACCTTACTCATTCAGCCTTCACGACAACCATGTGAGGTAGGCACTAGTATTCTGCCACTTTACAGATGGCAAAATTGAGACCCAAAGAAGAAGTTAAAGGAAAGGAAAGGAAGTAGCAAAGGAAGCAGATGACTTCTGGGTGAGAAAGACGAAGTGGACCTAGGCCTGTTCTTGGCTCGAAAGATTTTTTCAGTATGTTTCCTACTTAGATTTTTTTCCAGAATCTCTGAGGACAGAGCACTTTTTCCAGACCTGTAGTCTGCTCAGACTGGAAAACAGGAAAAGGACTGAGTGCCAGTCTGTCCCTCGTGCTCACCAGATATTTCCCTGCAATCAGTGAACTTATACGTGCAGAACTGGCCACACGTCTGTGGTTTTTCTGAGTGGGCTGGAGTCAGGCATCTCCTATGTGACTTGGCTAGATAATTGAATGTTAGTAAGTGACTGATGAGAAAACTCAGGAGACAGTTACCTGCAGGAGGTCTGCGTGCTGCAGGAGAAGCTGCGGGATGTCTGTGTGAGGCCCCCTGAAGGACTCTCCTTTATTTTATATGCTTTGATGTATTATTCACCTGCCACCCCTGAAGGCTCGCAATTAATTTTCATTTATCCTGGTTCTTTACCAGAGGGTTACAAATTACAAGTGGCCCCCTTTCTGGTGTCCTACCAAACAATCTTTCCTTTTAAAATAATTCCCTGTTAATGGAGAGAAAGGAGCTCTGTAGAGATGGGTAATGTATAAAGGAGTTTTTGTTTTGTTCTAAGGAGTGAGTGGCCCTAATCTGCCAAAATGCCAGTGGATGCCCTTGATTCTGATTTCAGAGAGAATGCATTAAAAAAAGGAGTAGTAGAAAAAAAAAAAAAAAGAGTAGGGTGATGCACCGAGAGATTACCATACTAAGTGAAGTGAAGTCAGAAAGAATACCATACTATTTCATTTACACGTGGAATCTAAAATATGGCACAAATGAACCTATATACAAAAGAGAAACAGACTCACAGATATAGAAAACAGATATATAGTTGCCAAGGGGGAGGGGATGGGGGCGAGAAGGACTGGGACTTGGAATTAGCAAAATGTAAACTATTATATATAGCATGGATAAACAACAAGATCCTACGGTTTAGCACAGGAAACTATATTCAATATCCTGTGATAAACCATAATGGAAAAAATATATAAAAAAAGAATGTCTGTATGTGTATAACTGAGTCACTTTGCTGTATAGCAGAGATTGGCACACCATTGTAAATCAACTATACTTCAATTAAAAAAAAAACACCCAAAAAAGAAGTAGGATGTTTGTTTCTGTTTTATTTTCTTGTTACCGTATGCTTTAAAAAAAAATCCTTATCTAATGTATGTGCAGTTTGATTTAGTCAATGAGGCTGAATGGAAGGGTAGCTGTCTGCAAGCATTCTTTTTTTTAATTATGATAAAATGTACATAATGAAATTTGTCCGTTCAGTGGCAGTAAGTAAGTACATTCACACTGTTGTATAACCATCACCTCCATCCATCCAGAGAACTCTTTTCATCTTGCAAAATTGAAGCTCTGATTCTTTAACTCCCCATGTTTTGCCTCTCACCTTTCTTCTGATAGTCTGTGTTAGGATGGTCAGAAGAAGCATTTTAAAGACATGAATTTGTCTCCCTTAACTGACCCAGCTTTCTGCTCATCACTGTTTCTCGGAAGAAATGATTATACAACCACATGGATCATCTGCCTCTAATGGGGTCAAATGAGTAAACATTCCCCCTTTACAATTGTGGGCAGGGAAGGGGCCTTGGAGTCATAATTCCCTGAGGCCTCTTAGATTCAACTGGCAAACTCACTGGGTAATTAATGGTCCAGTTAATAGTCAGATGGAATACATGCCGGGCTGACATTATTCTGAAGAAAGATTAGCCAATAGAATTTTTTAAAAAAGTTTTCAAAATATTTAACGATAAAAGGTGCTCAATTGTAAAGAATTTTAAACTGTATGAAAGGGTATAAAGAGAACATTAATTGTTCCTCCTTAGTTCTCTCTTCTGTTTCTTGTGCTTTTTTCTGGATTAAATGTGTAGAGAAGCATATGTTCTCAAGTATGTTTATATCCATCTGTATTATCTATTCTTTTATGTTTTTTTTTCTGGCTCTAAAAATACATTTATTGCATCATCTATTCTTTAAAAAGGAACTTGTGTGTGTGTGCTAAGTTGCTTCAGCCGAGTCTGACCCTATGGACTGTAGACCTCCAGACTCCTCTGTCCATGGGATTCTCCAGGCAAGAATACCGGAATGGGTTGCCATGCCCCCCTCCAGGGGATCTTCCCAACTCAGGGATCAAACCCAAGTCTCTTATGTCTCCTGCATTGGGAGGTTGGTTCTTTATCATTGGCACCACCGGGAAGCTCCTTTAAAAGAAAATAACAATAGAATATCATTGTTCATATCACTCTGCCACTTCAGGACTGCCCTGTGTTCCCTGTATGGACACACCATGATTCATTATGTCGTTTTCTTGGTGATGGGCATGAGGGTTGTTTGTAGTTTTTCACTAAGCAGTGTGGCACTGAACATGCTAATGTGTTGGTCATATAGTTTACATATACTTACGTGCACCTGGCTACCGGATAAATTCCTAGAGACAAGATGTGAAAACTGGATGGATAGTGCCAACTACCAAAAGCTAAGAATTTAAAACAACTGCTGACATCTTGAGAAGCTTGGCCAGCCCTTGCGACTCTACAAGCTGAAGAGATGCTGGCCCAGTAAGTCAGTCAGGACCATCCAACTGAAGCAGGTGCCCTATGGTCTTGGCACCTGACTAATGTCAAGTTGGGGTACTCCTAGCACTGAAAAGTTTCATCCTCACTATAAATGGTCAATTTAGCTTTCTGATTTCCAATCTCTCTTTTTAAAATATATATATTTATATTATATAATATATATATTTAAAAAATATATATATTATATATATCAATAACATAATATTATATTATATATAAATATAATTATATAATATTGTGCAAATATATTATATTATTAATATATTATAAAATATATATTTTATATATTATACATAACATTATATTATATATAATATATATTTATAGAGTAGATATTATTATAAATTATATATATTATAAATATAATAAACATATACCATACACATTATATTATATATAATATATATTATATGTATACATATAATATATATTTGTTGTTATTTGGCTGCAGGTCTTAGTTGCCACATGTGGGATCTAGTTCCCTGACCAGGGATTGAACCTGCACCCCCTGCTTTGGGTGTGTAGAGTCTTAGCCACAGGACCTCCAGGGAAGTCCCTCTAAGTCAGCCTCTTGATGACTTTGGTGAATATCAATCAATTCTCTGGAGACGGCTCACCCATTTAAGGGGACCAATGCAATTTACCATCTATTTTTTCACTTAGGGTTTGAGGTGATCAACCAAAGGACAGCTTCCCTGCTGAAGCATTTAGCCTCTACTGCCCAGTTGCTCTGCTGGATTGCTGGCTTGAATGACCAACTGCTCAGAGCTACTCTGAGACCTGGAATAGGGCTGAGTTCTCATTAACCTGAAAGCTCAAGGGGATCCCAGGGTGATCTCGGCTGACCTGGAAGAGTCTGCCTTACAGAACATTTATCTTCCTATGGCAATTAGTCTATTTATTTCCTAAAGATTGGGTCTGGTTGGAATCTAGCCAGGACCTTCAGTTGTCCAAGGCAGATCTGAGATTCGCACCTAGCTGATTCTGCCTGTCCAAAAGGAACTGAAGCATCTGTTGTGTGCCTGGGGAGTCAGTGACAGATGCCTTCTAGGGGGTGCAGGAAGAGCTGCAACTTCAGCTGGAGATTCCCCAAGTGACAGCAACGCCTCTGCCTCCATTTACATTTTGATCTAATTTATGCATGTGATTTCTGAACTAGTATTCTTCTGGTGACAAGGGAATAAAGCAATGACAGGTCTCAATCATCTTCATGTGCTCCCTGGAAGAAATCATGCTTTCTGCTCCTGAGATTATCTACTAATAGAAGGGCAGGGTTTCCACCTCCACAGGACTTAGGCAGTGGAATTCCCGCTGCCTCCTTGAATTAGCTTCACATGGCATTGAAAGTAGCAAAAAGGGATTGGTGCTGTGTGTATGGTCCATAAATCATTTCATAGCTCCTGCAGTAATTTTTTTTCTTGAGCAATTTGTGTGTGTGTATGCATGCTCAAGGCACAGATTTCTCTATAATAAAGTTTTATTTATTTATGTTTTTTGTGCTGGGTCTTCATTGCTGTGAGTGGGTTTTCTCTAGTTGCAGCTCCTGGACTCTAGAGCACAGGCTCAGTAGTTGTGGGACATGGGCTTAGTTAATCTGAGGCATGTGGGATCTTCCTGGACCAGGATTCGTACCCGTGTCCCCTGCATTGGCAGGTGATTTCTTAACTACTGGACCACAAGGGAAGTCCAAGACATAGATTTCTGAAACAGGTTGCTTGACTAGCAAGACCTCTCAAGGTGAGATCTAATTGTCTCTAGGGCCAATAAACACTGACTTAAGAACTTTCTGTGGGGCTGGCAGATCTGAGAAGTGTCTCTCTCAGGCAGTAGGGATTTAAGGTCTCTGAATCTGCAGTACATGAATTCATGATGGGGTTAGAAATGCTCAGTTGCAGATGTAGCATCATGCAGTGGAGTGCAGAGCAAGACAGCCCAAGTTTGAGCAACACTTCTGCCCCTGGACAAGTCACTTCATGCTTCTGAGCCACATTTGTTCATTCTGCAAACGGTCACTGAGCATCAGTAGCACATGGAATCAATGAATGAGTTAACTGAGTACCTAATATGCCCTGGCACTGTGGTAGGTACCTTTCCCCAGTTTTCTTCTCTGTAAAATGTAGGTAATACTGTTCCTGCTCTCTATTCCTCCAGGATTGCCGTGGGACTCAAAACAAGATAATGTGGGAAAATACTTTGGAAGCAGCAAACCATATAACCATGTAGAGGCCTGTTACCTTGCTTTTTTTTTTTTCACGATTTTCCACTTCCTCTGTTTTCCCTTCCCATCCTTCCAAGTCTGTATGAGCTTGCCTGGGTGTGGTTTCACGGGGCTGATTATTCACCATGCCACCCAAGTCCAGTGAAGACACATAGCTGGGAGTGTAGCATTTCCTTCTAAACCCATGCCCTTAGGCACACGTGTCATCTTGAAATCTACATCAGTGGGAACACCAGCTTCCCACACGCTGTGGGAGATGAAGTTTGAATATGTGTGTGAATCACATGAAGTGGAAGGGTTGGGTTCTGTGGCTTTGTACTGTTTGTTCCCACATTATCAGAGACAAGATCTGAGTGATCAGGTGAACTTGATCTGCAGCAAAAAAAGCATGGGCTCAGGAGTCAGACCCTCTGATCCAGGCCTCTGTTCTGCCAGTTACTGATTGTTTAGATGGCTTGACCCAGCTAAGGCAAAAAAGGGAATCCAGTGGAAGGATTCTTGTTGTTCAGTCACTAAGTCATGTCTTGCTCTTTGAGACCCCATGGACTGGAGCATGCCAGGCTTCCAGGTCCTTCATTATCTCCTGGAGCTTGTTCAAACTCATGTCCATTGAGTCGGTGATGCCATCCAACCATCTCATCCTCTGTTGTCCCCTTCTCCTCCTGCCTTCAATCTTTCCCAGCATCAGGGTCTTTTCAAATGTGTCAATTCTTCGCATCAGGTGGCCAAAGTATTGGAGTTTCAGCTTCAGCATCAGCCCTTCCAATGAATATGCAGGACTGATTTCCTTTAGGGTTGACTGGTTTGATCTCCTTGCTGTCTGAGGGACTCTCAAGAGTATAGTACCACAGTTCAAAAGCACCAGTTCCTTGGTGTTCAGCTTTCTTTATGGTCCAACTCTCACATTCATACATGACTACTGGAAAAACCATAGCTTTGACCATATGGACCTTTGTTGGCAAAGTGACGTCTCTGCTTTTTAATACACTGTCTAGGTTTGTCATAGCTTTTCTTCCAAGGAGCAAGCGTCTTTTAATTTCATGGCTGGAGTCACCGTCCATAGTGATTTTGGAAAACTAAGAAAATAAAATCTGATCCTGGATATCTAGAATTGGGGATAACCAAAGTCAGGGACTTAAATGTTTCCAGGACATTCTTTTCTCTCTGGATTTTTTCTTTTTCCCTCTCTATGTGTGGCCTTTATTATTTCAGGTCAGCTTTTCCCCAGAGAGGAGCTCATGGGTTCTGGCAGCTCTTGCTCATATAAGCTAACAGAGCATAACTTTACTATGAGAGAAGGCCTGGTCTCTTCCTTCAATTTCGATGTCAAAAATACTGGAGAAGTCTGATTGTCCTGGCTTGGGTCATGTGTCTGGTCCTAGACCAATCAACCTTGGCAAAGGGAGGGGCAGAAAGGGTCATGTGGCAGAGATAAAACCATTCCTAGAGATTAGGAAATTGATTGTGAGCCTGACAGCTAACTTTTTTTACCCAGTTACTTCATCTCTCTGAGTCTTAGTTTTCTGACATGTAAGTGTGACTAATAATACTGTCCAATGTCACAGTGAGGTATACAACTCTCACATTTTGACACCTTCATCTTGCTCTTAGATTTAGCTAGTAGTGGAGGCTGAAAAACAATGAGACAAACTGGGAAAATTTTAATGTACTAAAACAAAAAATTTGGTGACATGCAACATTTACGTTCACATATCAGAAGTATGTAAAGCAGTTACTTTAAAAATTAGATTTATTTATTTATTTAGTTTTGACTGCTCTGGTTCTTAATTGCTGCTTGCCCTGGGCTTTATCTAGTTGTGTCGAGCGAGGGCTACTCTCTAGTTGCTGCGTTTGGGCTTTTCATTGCAGTGGCTTCTCTTATTGAAGAACACAGGCTCTAGAGTGCATGGGCTTCAATAGTTGCGGTACATGGGCTCAGTATCTGCAGCTCTTGAGTTCAAGAGCATGAGCTCAGTAATCATGGCACATGGGCTTAGTTGCCCTGCGGTATGTGGGATCTTCCTGGACCAGGAATTGAACCCATGTCCCCTGCATTGGCAGGCGGATTCTTTCCTACTGAGTCACCAGGTAAGCCCAAACCAGTTACTTTTAAACTCAAATTTGTTTCCTAGGCAAGATCTAAATTCTGGAATTCAGTGTCTAATTAAACCATATGGGGGGAATCAGGAGGAGTAACATACACACACTACTGAATATAAAATAGGTAACCAACAGGAATTACTGTACAGCACAGGAAACTATACTCAATATTTCAATATTTCATAATAACCTATAAGGGAAATAACCTGAAAAAGAATATACATACATACATATATATATGAATCTTTATGCTGTACATCTGAAACTGACACGATATTGGAAATCAGCTATACTTCAATTAAAAATATAAATAAACAATATCTTTAAAACAGGTCTTTCCTGGTAGCTCAGATAGTAAAGAATCTGCCTGCAATTCAGAAGGGTTCAATCCCTGGGTTGGAAAGATCACCTGGACAAGGGAATGGCAACTCACTCCAGTATTCTTGTATAGAGAATTCCATGGACAGAGGAGTCTGGTGGGGTACAGTCCATGGGATCGCAAAGAGTTGGACATGACTAAGTGACTAACACTACTGGTTAATGAAACTGTGTGAATATTAAAAAATATAAATTGATCCGAAGAGTATTATAAATATTACATAACTCACAAAAAGACAAAAAACACTAGTGTAGGCATAAAAGAACCTAATTCAAAGGGAAATTTTTCTGTTTTATGAAAACCAGGTTTACAACTAATAAAGGGAAAGGTAAAATGTAGAAAGTTAAATGGATAGTTTTTTAAATCAAGAATTCAAATTATAATAAATACATTGATAATATATCATTCTACATATACAACTTTTAATATACAAGAATATGCAATTTATGTCTGTCTTTTATATTTACAGTAATAGCTGAATGACACCCAAAGAGCATGTTTCTGTATGCTCTGCAGAAAGAAAGATCTCCTTTGAGAAGGGATGTTAATAACCTGAGCATCATTTCCGAAGTGGCCAGAGAGTCAGTGTCTTGATCACAAACCTGCTTGAAATTTACAGGAAGCTGTGAATGACTGTGCCAAGCCAAGGCAACTGGGGACAATATGCCTCTTAGACGGAGTTGAAGGATACAGGCCTAAACCACCGCTGCTCAAATTTACTCCTGAAAAGCAGTAGAAATTGGAGGCCCTATCAGTTGAGACCTGGCCAAATGGCCTGGCTGACCATCTCCCCACTTCCCTGTATCTTGCAGATCCTACCTCCTGGGGTTGTGATGATAATGACTAAAGTATTATTATACCCCTATCACACTATCACATGGACATCACCAGATGGTCAACACCAAAATCAGATTGATTATATTCTTTGCAGCCAAAGACGGAGAAGCTCTATACAGTTAGCTAAAACAAAACAGGGAGCTGACTGTGGCACAGATCATGAACTCCTTATTGCCAAATTCAGACTTAAATTGAAGACAGTAGGGAAAACCACTAGACCATTCAGATATGACCTAAATAAAATCTCTTATGATTATACAGTGGAAGTGAGAAATAGATTTAAGGGACTAGATCTGATAGATAGAGTGCCTGATGAACTATGGATGGAGGTTCGTGACATTGTACAGGAGACAGGGATCAAGACCATCCCCATTGAAAAGAAATGCAAAAAAACAAAATGGTTGTCTGGGGAGGCCTTACAAATAGTTGTGGAAAGAAGAAAAGTGAAAAACAAAGGAGAAAAGGAAAGATATAAGCATTTGAATGCAGAGTTCCAAAGAATAGCAAGGAGAGATAAGAAAGCCTTCCTCAGTGATGAATGCAAAGAAATAGAGGAAAACAACAGAATAGGAAAGACTAGAGATTTTTTCAAGAAAATTAGAGATACCAAGGGAACATTTCATGCAAAGATGGGCTTAATAAAGGACAGAAATGGTATGGACTTAACAGAAGCAGAAGATATTAAGAAGAGGTGGCAAGAATACACAGAAGAACTGTACAAAAAAGATCTTCACGACCAAGATAATCACGATGGTGTGATCACTCACCTAGAGCCAGACATCCTGGAATGTGAAGTCAAGTGGGCCTTAGAAAGTATCACTATGAACAAAGCTAGTGGAGGTGATGGAATTCCAGTTGAGCTATTTCAAATCCTGAAAGACGATGCTGTGAAAGTGCTGCACTCAATATGCCAGCAAATTTGGAAAACTCAGCAGTGGCCCCAGGACTGGAAAAGGTCA
Organism: Moschus berezovskii; assembly: GCF_049115385.1. NCBI lineage: Eukaryota > Metazoa > Chordata > Mammalia > Artiodactyla > Moschidae > Moschus > Moschus berezovskii. The sequence continues at coordinate 55,431,656 of NC_142479.1, forward strand.
GTCTTCATTCCAATCCCAAAGAAAGGCAATACCAAAGAATGCTCAAACTACTGCACAATTGCACTCATCTCACGTATTAGTAAAGTCATGCTCAAAATTCTCCAAGCCAGGCTTCAGCAATATGTGAACCGTGAACTTCCAGATGTTCAAGCAGGTTTTAGAAAAGGCAGAGGCACCAGAGATCAAATTGCCAACATTCGCTGGATCATGGAAAAAGCAAGAGAGTTCCAGATATTTTTGCTTTATTGGCTATGCCAAAGCCTTTGACTGTGTGGATCACAGTAAACTGGAAAATTCTGAAAGAGATGGGAATACCAGACCACCTGACCTGTCTCTTGAGAAACCTGTATGCAGGTCAGGAAGCAACAGTTAGAACTGGATATAGAACAACAGACTGGTTCCAAATAGGAGAAGGAGTACATCAAGGCTGTATATTGTCACCCAACTTATTTAACTTATATGCAGAGTACATCATGAGAAACGCTGGGCTGGAAGAAGCACAAGTTGGAATCAAGATTGCTGGGAGAAATATCAATAACTTCAGGTATGCAGATGACACTACCCTTATGGCAGAAAGTGAAGAGGAACTAAAAAGCCTCTTGATGAAAATGAAAGAGGAGAGTGGAAAAGTTGGCTTAAAGCTCAACATTCAGAAAACTAAGATCATGGCATCTGGTCCCATCACTTCATGGGAAATAGATGGGGAAACAGTGGAAACAGTGTCAGAGTTTATTTTTTGGGGCTCCAAAATCACTGCAGACGGTGATTGCAGTCATGAAATTAAAAGATGCTTCCTCCTTGGAAGGAAAGTTATGACCAACCTAGATAGCATATTAAAAAGCAGAGACATTATTTTGCCATGAAAGGTCTGTCTAGTCAAGGCTATGGTTTTCCAGTAGTCATGTAAGGACGTGAGAGTTGGACTGTGAAGAAAGCTGATCGCTGAAGACTTGATGCTTTTGAACTGTGGTGCTGGAAAAGACTCTTGAGAGTCCCTTGGACTGCAAGGAGATCCAAGCAGTCCATTCTAAAGGAGATCAGTCCTGGGTGTTCATTGGGAGGACTGATGCTAAAGCTGAAACTCCAATACTTTGGCCACGTCATGTGAAGAGTTGACTCACTGGAAAAGACCCTGATGCTGGGAGGGACTGGGGGCAGGAGGAGAAGGGGACGACAGAGAATGAGATGGCTGAATGGTATCACCGGCTCAATGGACATGAGTTTGAGTGAGCTCCGGGAGTTGGTGATGGACAGGGAGGCCTGGCGTGCTGCGATTCATGGGGTCGCAAAGAGTTGGTCACGACTGAGCAACTGAACTGAACTGAACTGATCACACTATCATATGCCTACCATATCATTCAGTAGGTACTCAAAACCTACTGAATCTTTTTCCTATGGCTCAAAAAAAAAAAAAAAAAAAACTTTGGAAAATCATGGGCACATAAACAAGAATGGCTATAGACATTCATTGTGAGAGCAGGCCACATGGCTCAAATATTGACCACGGTATCCACTGATTTGTTTAAAATTGTTCTAGAGGATCCCACAGTGATTCTCAATTTGATTCAAGCTAGCTCAACTTGAAAAATATCTCAGTATTCTAAGTGCTTTCTGGCCCCTAAGGAATCAGGCAAGTTAGAGCATGTTTGGATGAAGATTCACATTTAGCGCATGAAACTATATATTGCAGTAAAATGCTTCTATTTTATCTTGTATTACACAGACACATGATATAATTATACTCCATGGTATGCCAAAGGCTCAGAATAGCAGAACACTTATTTAAATTGCAGTTTAGAATTTCTCAAATCACTACCTTTTCCTAAGAAGTCCATGTCCTCATGACATTGTCAGTCCAGTTTTAAAAAAAGCAGGAAATATAGTTTATCATTTGAAAATGCTGTCTCCAGCTTATAGCAGAACATCTAGCCATGTGGCTTTGGGCAAACCATTTGATCTCTTCAACTTGAAAAACATTTTCATGCCTACCACGTGCAAGGTTTGGGGATGGACTTCTGTGGGATGACTCAGACATGCCTTTGATGAGAAAGACATGGGATCTTCAGTAGAAGGAAGTAGAGAATCTGCAATAGTTCTGGAAGCAGAGTATTTAGGAGGGGGAACTAACAAGTGGTTTGGTTTGGTGGAAGCATATGGACATGTAGATGTGCAGGGGTGCTAACTAAGGTTGTTGGGAAGCTTATAATAGGATAGAGGGCTCCTAAGTGAGGCAGGCATCCCAGATTTGGAGCCTGGATGACTTGGAGCAGTGGATGTCTTTTAAGCAGCATTAGGGAAAATGGCAGGAAGTGTTAGTGTGAGGGAAAAGAATGATGCTTTTGGTTTTAAACATGCTAAGCTTAAGATCCTATTTGGATATCCAGCTGGAGCTTCCAACAGGTAACTGAAATAGAAGATCAGAGTTTGAGAGTTGCAGGGGCTGGAGATAGAGATCTGCGAGTTGCCAGAAGTGATAGCCGAATTTGGTTGGATCCATGTTGATTAGTCAGAGAAGGCAATGGCAAGCCACTCCAGTACTCTTGCCTGGAAAATCCCATGGATGGAGGAGCCTGGTAGGCTGCAGTCCGTGGGGTCGCTAAGGGTCGGACACGACTGAGCGACTTCACTTTCACTTTCCACTTTCACACATTGGAGAAGGAAATGGCAGCCCACTCCAGTGTTCTTGCCTGGAGAATCCCAGGGACGGGGGAGCCTGGTGGGCTTCCGTCTATGGGGTTACACAGAGTCGGACACGACTGAAGTGACTTAGCAGCAGCATGTTGATTAGGACATGGGTTCAGCTTATATAATAGCAACACCCTAATATGGTGATTTCAAACAGAAGTGTATTTCTTCCTCACATAATAATTCAGTAGAGAGGAGCCTAGGGCTGGTGTGGTGGTTCTGAGAGGTCAGAGATTAGGATGCTTCTACCTCTCTGCTCCAGGAACCCTAGGGTCATGACCTTGTTTACACTGTCTGAGATGACTTAACACTATCACATCTGTACTTCCAGGGAAGGTGGGATAACGAGGAAAAGACAGGACCTGAAAGTACTATAGGACTAGAATCAGGGGAGTCGCTTGTGGTTTAGTGGTTAGGTCCTGATGTTTTCACTGCCACAGCCCAGGTTCAATCCCTGGTCTGGGAACTAAGATCCTGCAAGTTATGTTCAGTTCAGTTCAGTTCAGTCGCTCAGTTGTGTCCGACTCTTTGTGACCCCATGAATCACAGCACGCCAGGCCTCCCTGTCCATCACCAACTCCCGGAGTACACTCAAACTCATGTCCACAGAGTCAGTGATGCCATCCAGCCATCTCATTCTCGGTCGTCCCCTTCTCCTCCCGCCCCCAACCTTTCCCAGCATCAGAGTCTTTTCCAGTGAGTCAACTCGTCGCATGAGGTGGCCAAAATATTGCAGTTTCAGCTTTAGCATCAGTCCTTCTAATGAACACCCAGGATTGATCTCCTTCAAACATAAACTATAGGACCAGAATCCCAGTCTTAGCTAGATGTGTGGCTGCTCACAATAAAGGTTACATTGCTTGTCCTTCTTGTAGATAAGCAGCCAATAAGAGGTGAGCAAAAGACATATGAACCACTTTAAGGTCTGCTCTATAAACATGTTTTAAATATCAATATGTCCTTGCATATTGAATCAGAGAGTGCACTGTGGTGAAAGCTGAATTAAAAAGGAGTTTCACAAGGGTGGCTCAGCTGGTAAAGAATCGCCTGCAATGCAGGAGACCTGGGTTCAATCCCTGGATTGGGAAGATCCCCTGGAGAAGGGAAAGGCTACCCACTCCAGTATTCTGGCCTGGAGAATTCCATGGAGTATATAGTCCATGGGGTTGTAAAGAGCTGGACACCTTCGACCTTCACTCACTCACTCACTTCACAAGGGCTTCCCCGATAACTTAGTTGGTAAAGAATCTGCCTGCAATTCAGGAGACCCTGGTTCAATTCCTGGGTTGGGAAGACCACTGAAGAAAGGATAAGCTACCCACTCCAGTATTCTTTGGCTTCCTTTGTGGCTCAGCTGGTAAAAAAATCCGCCTGCAATGAGGGAAACCTGGGTTTGATCCCTGGGTTGGGAAGATCCCTGAAGAAGGGAAAGGCTAGCCACTCCAGTATTCTGGCCTGGAGAATTCCATGGACTACATTCCATGGGGTTGCAAAGAGTCAGACATGACTGAGCGACTTTCACTTTCACTTCCACATGTCAAGGAAGATGAAAACTGAAGATATTAGGGCAGTGGGCCTCAACTGGGGTTGGTTTTGCCCTTCAGGGGACATTTGGCAACCTCTGGGGACATTTTTGGTTGTCGAGACTAGGGGCAGAGGATGCTATTGGCTTCTAGTGGTAGAGACCAGGGATGCTGCTAAACAACCTATGCTGCTGCTAAGTCACTTCAGTCGTGTCCGACTCTGAGTGACCCCATAGACGGAAGCCCACCAGGCTCCCCTGTCCCTGGGATTCTCCAGGCAAGAACACTGGAGTGGCTTGCCATTGCCTTCTCCATAAACAACCTATAGTGCATAGGAAAACCCCACTACCAGCAAAGAATGATCACTGCCTAAAAGGTCAATAGCATTAAGATGGAGAAATCTTGTATTAGGGGATTAGGGCAGTGGTTCCCAAACGTTGCTACACATTAGGAATCACCCAAGAAGCCTTAAAAGATCCTGATGTCCAGGTCACACCCAGAGCAATGAACTCAGAGTATCTCAGAGTGAGACCCAGACAGAAGTAACTGGTAAATTCTCTGAACAGGGAGTTTTAGCAGTGACTGACAGAGTGGGTTCTCAATACACATCTGTTGAAAAAATGAATACATAAATGAATAACTTCAAGAGGGTGGAAGCAAATGGCCAGGAGTTGAGAGGATGAGTTGGAGAAGGAGGCAGGCAGGAGGAGGGGGAACAGAGAACTCTGAATATAGTTTACATTTCTCAGGGCTCTGGTTATATCAGGAGATAGAGAAAGACAGTAGGATGAGCAAAAGCACATAGAGAAAAGATTTCTTATTTTTAGGTCAGTGGGGACTTGAACCTGTTTGTAGGAAGAAGGTAAGAAACAAGGAGAGAGAAAGGGTAAGGATGCAAGAGATCAGAGAGGTTGTCAATGGGGGGGACAAGATGAAGAGCATCGCGGATGCATGAGCTTTGAGGAGGAGAAAGGATGCATTCCTAGAGACAGAAAGAAATATCAGGTGAAAGTATGGACTGATTCTGAGATGGAGGTGAGGGCAGGGATGGGAGGGAAGTCTTGAATGGCTTTCTTTTTCCCTGTGAGTAGGAGGTGAAGTCTTCTGAAAATGATGGTGGTGGGTGTGGGTTTGGGACTTCAGGAGAGTTTAGGCATCTTGAGTCATGCTGTGTGGGAAACCACTGTCCAGAAGAGCCCTAATGGGGCCCAGGTGAAGTTCAAGATTATGAATTTATACTGGGTTGAACCAGCTTGACCTTGGGACTTCTAGCAATACCCAGCAGTGTGGGAGGGAAGAAGCAGGGTGACAGGGGCCACTTGGGGTTGGCAGATCAGGACAGCAGAAAACCAATGGAGGGAGGGATTCCTTGACAATTGTGAGCATATTTCCAAATGTTTGAGAGAATATGAGTGAAATTGAGAGAATGCTGATAGATTGGAAGCAAGGATAAATGAAAGATTTAGAGGCACCTTGAAAATTAAGAGAAGGTCCAGTGATGGAAAGTATGCACTGGGTTAGAGAGAGGAGTTTTAGGTATTGAGGTCAGGGGAGTAACACCATTTCAAATAATGATGGCCTTTAGAGAATGGATTTGATGACATTATCTCTTAAATCTTGTCCAACTCTAAAACTTCAGGAGAAGTATACATGATTGAATATTGCCTTTAAACCCAAATATGCAAGTAGCTGATAATGTGACCCCAATCAGTCTTTGTCACAAGTGAAGTTTAATTAAGTCCAAGTCCATGGGGATAAAACAGGACAGGGATTTCTGGACATGCTCAGTAAGAGAGGTTGATCAACCAATATGGAATCTCTGTGTCCTGCAAAAATTTTCAGATAAGTTCTACCCACACCGCTATTCTAGAGTTAATGGAAGATTAGAGTCTTTCTGGGTCATGTAAAAGCAAATCTATGGGGGGGTAGTTCTCTGGTGGTTCAGTGGTTAGGACTCTGAGTGTCCGCTACAGGGGGCACAGGTTCGACCCCTGCTGGTGGAATCAAGATCCTGCAAGCTGAGCAGTACAGTAAAAAAAAAAAAAAAAAGTTATAACTAAGAAGAAACACTATATTTGCCCCACACAAACCCATGTGAAAAACCTTTATCCTCACTTTTTCCTTTCCTCTCCCTCAGCCAATTTGCAACAAAAGAGGGTAAGATGTTTTGCTGTGTGGAACAAATGAATTTATTGGAAAGGTGAAACCACAGGCTGGAGGTCTCAGACTAGGAACACTATTGAGAGGCAAAGGGGATGCTCATTAGGATGTGTGATCATTATTGAACCAAGCAGGGAACCAGAGGCCCTGAACTCTGTCTTTTTTCTTCTTTGCCCTGGAAGCCAGAGCCCAGCTCCCTAATTGCCCCATATGCTGGTTTTATTCGGTGGCTCAGCTGGGTGGAGTGAACCCTAGGAAGAGATGCATTCATTTTTAGTTACCTCACCAGATTGCTAATTTTCACTCTGGAGGCATCAATCACCATAATGACTATAATCCCAGGACGAAGAGGCATCTATTTTGGCACCAGGGCAGCAGCTCTTGCTGCCACCAAAGATCATCTGAGGCTCAGGGCCTGGAGAGTCCGGGGAGGAGTCCCACAGGGCTCTTTCTGCTGGGCACTCTCAGACTTGGGATGGAGGACACGCTGGGAATTCATCCTTTTTTTCTCGGGTGAAAAAAATGGAGTTTTCGGAAGAACAGTTTCTGTGGAGTTAGTGGCAAGTGTACAGATTAACACAGACCTTTGGCCCCAAACTAACTGGACAGCTGTTTACATCCCTGACTTGTAAACAGAACACCAGCCCCTCTGTTCTCTCCTCTTTTCCTATCAACATTTTTCTTGGTTTGCCTTTTTTTTTTTTGTATCTCTCCTGAGGAAAGCCTTAAGTTCCTAAAGAATGACCTCAAACAGAAACCAGAGGGTAAAGAAATACCCTCCTCCCAGAGATGGGGGCTAAATACCACTAGAGGAAAAAAAAAAAAAAAAGCTCTCTGTAACTTATCACTTTGTTTCCTAGACTTGTAATATTCATTATTTAATAATTTTTATTTTTAAAGAAAATCAACCTAAATGAAGTCTACAAAATATCCAGTAGATCCTGAAGCTCTCAGTCACTTAAAGGATGATTAGCATTTAAACATTTCACGATTAAATAAACATGTGAAAATGTGTTATCACTCCCACAGAGGGTGAGGAGGTAGAGATGGGGGAATAAATTCTCTTAACAAGTTCACATCCTAAGGGTGTCTGATTTTTTTTTTCTTGACATTTTAAAGACAGCCCTTAAAGCCTTTAAAGAGAGAAAGGAGGAGACTTGACTGTGACAAAAAAAGAAAAAGCCTGTTAAGGAATTTTTTTTTTTTTGCCTAATATTATAAAACTTTGGAGAATTTAGAGCTCAAAGTATCCATTATTAATGTGGATGGTAGGTTGATGGCCTGAAAAGAGGGGAAATTTAAGGTCGGGGACATTTGGGGCAAAATGGAGGTTGTGCTTGGGCATTGGAAGATAAGGCAGACAAATAAAGGATTGCAACAGGAGGAACAGTCCTATGAGGTGGCCCTGGCCCCATCCGCCCCCTTCCTTCCCCCGGCTGCCATCAGCTGACCTGACGTGCTTTGACTTTTGTCTCCCAATCACCTGCCCTCCTGTTCAGGCAGCACAGAAACTGGAGTTATAAACACAGCTTTGCCACCAGCCACGAGTGTAGCATTAAGAATATTCTAGTTCTTCCTTGATGGCTTTCCACTGCCTTTCCAATCCCTAATGATACTTTCCAGAACCTATCACAGTGCCTGGGCACAAAGTAGATGTTCAGTACATCATTGATGAATTGATTCAAATTTGGAGAAAATTTGGGGGAAGAGTGAAAAAAAAAGAGGGGTATTTCACTACTTCACTCTCTCTGGGCTTCTGTCCCTCTCAGCAAAGGCCTCAGATGAAAAGGTTCTAGCCACTGGCATCAGTGTCTTTCAGTTGGTTCCCAGGCTCTCTGATTAGGTCAGGCCACAGTACAGCAGTGAAAGTGAAGCCGCTCAGTCATGTTCGACTTTTTGCTGACCCCATAGACTGTACAGCCTACCAGGCTCCTCTGTCCATGGGATTCTCCAGGCATCAATACTGGAGTGGGTTGCCATTTCCTTCTCCAGGGGATCTTCCCACCCCAGGGATCAAACTCAGGTCTTCAGCATTGTAGGCAAATGCTTTACTGTCTGAGCCACCAGGGAAGTCACAGAGCAATGAAGCAGGTGCCAGTTTTTCCTGAAGTCTCACTGCATTAATAACAGTGACAGTTGAGTGGCAGTTATATGTGTGTGTGTGTGTGTGTGCTTAGTTGCTCAGTCATGTCTGACTCTTTGCAACTGCCTGGACTGTAGCCCACCAGGCTCCTTGGTCCAAGGGGATTCTCCAGGCAAGAATACTGGAGTGGGTTGCCATGCCTTCCTCCAGGGGATCTTCCCAACCCAGGGATGGAACCCAGGTCTCCTGCATTGCAGGAGGATGCTTTTACCATCTTAGCCACCAGGGTAGGCCCAAGCAAATCATTCCAATTTTGGCTTCCAGAGCAGAGGTGTTTCCCCTAAGGTCCCAGCAGAAAAAGTCAGGGCTGTCTTGTTTGCAGCAACACCATTTTGTTTTGGTGACAGGAAGTCCGGTGGTTTTTTTCACCAACTTCCCCAAGGATGCCATCTATCAACTCCACACACTTATGTTCTTTCTGCCCTCCCCTATCTAGTCTAGGATTGCTCAGCAGCTCAAGACTTTCTTCTCTGCTTCCTACTTTCCCTCAACCCACAAGTTCTTATCCCAATGCCAGCAGCTGGGACCAATCTCTTGGACAAAACAGATATAATGTGGGAATTGTGGTGAGAGTTGAATATATACGTCAGTCTTCAGTTCAGTTCAGTTCAGTTCGGTCGCTCAGTCGTGTCCAACTCTTTGCGACCCCATGAATCACAGCATGCCAGGCCTCCCTGTCCATCACCAGTTCCCAGAGTTCACTCAAACTCACGTCCATTGAGTCGGTGATGTCATCCAGCCATCTCATTCTCTGTTGTCCCCTTCTCCTCCTGCTCCCAATCCCTCCCAGCATCAGAGTCTTTTCCAGTGAGTCAACTCTTCACATGAGGTGGCCAAAGTACTGGAGTTTCAGCGTTAGCATCAGTCCTTCCAATGAACACCCAGGACTGATCTCCTCTAGGATGGACTGGTTGGATCTCCTTGCAGTCCAAGGGACTCTCAAGAGTCTTCTCCAGCACCACAGTTCAAAAGCATCAATTCTTCAGCAATCAGCTTTCTTCACAGTCCAACTCTCACATCCATACATGTGTCAGTCGAGGAGTAGGCATAGAAGCAAAGCCCTTGTCACTATTGGATCAGGGTGGGAAATCATTTCTTATCCATGATGGGTGGTGGTAGTGATTAAGCATAAGCTGTTTGTTTCAATATTTTAAATATTGTCTTCTGAAGGCAGGTTATTTACTGGGAACCATCAATAGCTGTATTAAAGAAGCCAAATGGAGGCTGTCCAAGGAAAGTAATATAATACTGATGAGCAATTAATTATACCTGGTATAATATTTCTTTCTTTTTGTTTTTTTTGGCCACACCCTGCAGCACATGGGATCTTAGTTTACCAGATGGAACCCATACCCCCTGCAGTGGAAGCACAGAGTCTTAACCATTGGACTGCCAGGGAAGTACTTACCTGGTATAATATTTGGAAATATATTCAAAGGGTGATCCAGAATATATCCAAATACATTCAACACAAATTAATTCACTTTTGTTTTTTGGCCACACTGTGTGACTTGAGGGATCCTTGTTCCTGGACCAGGGATTGAACACAGGTTCTTGGCATTGAAAGCGAGAAGTCCTAACACTGGACTGCCAGGGAATTTCCAGAATGAATTCACTTAAAAATTTATTTTATTTTTTATTGAGGTATAGTTGATGTACATTATGTAAGTTTCAGACAAACAGCATAGTGATTCACAAGCATAATTTTTAAGGGTTATACTCTATTTAGAGTTATAAAATATTGGCTATATTTCCTGTGCTATACAATATACCCTTGTAAGAATAAACTCACTTAAAAAATTTTTTTTTTTGGAATACGGTTAATTTACCATGTTGTGTTCATTTCAGGTGTACAGCAAAGTGAATCAGTCATACATATACCCACTGTTTTTTAGATTCTTTTCCCTATATAGTAGGCCCTTATTAGTTGTACCCTTGCCTGGAAAATCCCATGGATTGAGGAGCCTGGTAGGCTGCAGTCCATGGGGTCGTGAAGAGTCAGACAGGACTGAACGACTTCACTTTCACTTTTCACTTTCATGCATTGGAGAAGGAACTGGCAACCCATTCCAGTGTTCTTGCCTGGAGAATCCCAGGGACAGCGGAGCCTGGTGGGCTGCTGTCTATGGGGTCACACAGAGTCGGACACAACTGAATTGACTTAGCAGCAGCAGCAGCAGCAGCAGTGTGTATATGGCAATCCCAATCTCCCAATTTTTCCCTCCCTGCCGTGGGGTTATAGCAACTGCCATTGTACTGCCATTGTACTCACTTCTATACTGCGTTTGGTTCAGTGTCTTTCATGGGGAGAGAGAGGAAGACTCCACATGTATGTGTGTTTGGGCAATCAATTTATCAGTCACTATCAATGGTTTTTCCCGTGGTCATGTATGGATGTGAGAGTTGGACTGTGAAGAAAGCTGATCGCCGAAGAATCGATGCTTTTGAACTGTGGTGTTGGAGAAGACTCTTGAGAGTCCCTTATACTGCAAGGAGATCCAACCAGTCCATTCTAAAGGAGATCAATCCTGGGTGTTCATTGGAGGGACTGATGCTAAAGCTGAAACTGCAATACTTTGGCCACCTCATGCGACGAGCTGACTCACTGGAAAAGACTCTGATGCTGGGAAAGGTTGGGGGCGGGAGGAGAAGGGGACGATGGAGAATGAGATGGCTGGATGGCATCACCGACTCTGTGGACATGAGTTTGAGTGTACTCCGGGAGTTGGTGATGGACAGGGAGGCCTGGCGTGCTGTGATTCACGGGGTCGGGGAGAGTCGGACACGACTGAGCGACTGAACGGAACTGAACTGAACTGATGTACTTAATGTTCTCCTATGGCTTCACAAAGCATCCTTTGGTATTATAGGGTATATGTGTATTGCATAAAAAACTTTGACTTCTGAAAATTTGTACTTAATGGAATACACAGATAAAATCAATGTTTTGTTGTTACTGTTTACTATTGAGATGTGTGTTCAATAATTCCCCCCCAAATTAAAAAAGTTTTTCTAGTTTTCCTATAGTATTGTTACCACCACTACATATTATGGTTCTATAGCCTTTTTTCCCTCAGAGCTTTTAAAACAAAACAAACCCCATGTTTTCTCCCCCCCATCCAGTTAAATATTGGAGGAAAGCAGAACATAAACGTATACATATTTTGAAAGGCAAAGAGGCACAAAGAAAAGAATTCAGTGGAATAAGCCCCAGGTAGCCCTGCTCCAAGCTGGCAAGTTGAGTTTGTCGAATCAGGTGCAAGATTTTCCATCCCGTTCATGTAGGAACAGAGGAAGAGAAAGGGGAATGGGAAGAACATGGAGGGTACAGTGTTGATCCTTACGATCCTGGAAACATGGAGCTCTTGGAGGTGATGAGAACTACAGTAAGATGATAAAAGAACAGAGTTCAAAGATGCAGTAGTGTAATGTACCCTGAAGTTAAAAGCAAAAGGGTCTGACTCCCTCCCTTTTGATGAGAAGGCCATCAACAGGCACTTGGGGGTGCCTCCTGTTTCCTCATTCATCATGCAGAGTGGTGGGGTGTGGTTTAGTTGCTGCTGCTGTTTAGTTGTAAGTTGTGTCCAACTCTTTGCGACGCCATGGACAGTCACCCCCCAGACTCCTCTGTCCATGGCATTTCCCAGGCAAGAATACTGGAGAGGGTTGCCATTGTCCTTCTCCAGGGAATCTTCCAGACCCAGGGATCAAATCTGCGTCTCCTACTTGAGGTGGATTCTTTACCACTGAGCCACTTGGGAAGCCCCTCACCTCACCATAGGAAAGGGGACCTGAAGCAGAAGCTGGGAGACCTGAGCTTACTGACTTTGGGTTCACAGCGCAGCTGATATTTGCGGGACCAAGTTCTGAGAGGACTGAGGGTATTAGCATCTGGAAAACTGGGGATGGAGAAGTGGTTTTCACAGGAGAGGAGCCAGGTGGCTCTCTGGTGTCTCAGACTTTGGGGATCTATGCTTGACAGACTTGATGGTGACCACAGTCTCAGCTTTGGGGTTATAGCAACTGCCATTGTACTGTGTTTACGAATCAGGATCCTTGTATAGTTATCTCATTTGGTCATCACCTAAACCCAGTTAGAGCAATATTATCCAAGTTTACAGACGAGAAAGCTAAGGCCCAAGAGATTAAAGACACTCAGCTAGGTAGTGGAAGTATCAGTTTCTTCATTTGTAAAGTGAGTTAATGACAGAACCAGGCTCCATCGCCTGTTGATTTGTTACAGAATCGCTTGGAATAGTCAAGATCCGAGCAGTTGCAAAGCCCCGGGAATATAGGGGTCTCCTGTTAAGCCAATCTTGCCTTTTCCAGGGTTGAATTCAGGTTCATTTTTTTTTTTTTCCCAAGACTTCTAAAGCGCAGGCGCAGCGGGTGTTGGGGGGGGGCGAGGGGGGAGGAGACGCAAGGAGGTGGCGGCGCCCCCCTCCTCGGCTCCCCCTGCGCAGGCCACGGTCGCCCTCTGCCGACACAGGGCGGAAGCGCGTGGAGAGGGCATGTTTTCGTGCCTGAAAGCCGGCCAAGAAGCTCGCTGACCTATAGAGGGCGCCCGTCAGCGTGTTGAGTAACCCATTCAGCTGTCCCTTCCTCGAGCACTTCCTGTCTGATCTCTATGATCCATCCGGTTACGTCAAGAAAAGTTCCTGGAGCTTTCGATTTATCGTAAACAAAAGAGAGGAGCGCCGACCCGGAAGTTGAAACTGGAGCAGGGGCGGGAGTAGCTCGGAGGGCGGGCAGTGAGGGGCCCAGGTGGGAGTAGCTCCGAGGGCCAGCGGTGAGGGGCAGGGGGAAGCCGTAGCCATGGCGGTGGCTGTGGCCATGGCGGGAGTCGTACCCGGGACAGAGCTAGGCCCCGCAGAAGAACTCGCCAAACTCGAGTATTTGTCTTTGGTGTCAAAGGTTTGCACTGAGCTGGACAATCACTTGGGTATCAACGACAAGGATTTGGGTGAGTCTGAGGAGGTCCGTGCGGCCTCTGGGTTTGGGCTGGAGGAAAGCGGAAGGAGAAGGATTGATGGGCCGAGCGTATGTGTCTGTCTGTCACAGAGACTTGGCCCAGGGCACCTGCGGCCGTGGCCTCCTCTTGAGAATTCTCCAGGCCGAGCTGTTAGAACGCTTTTCCCAGAACTGTCAGTGAAACCCGGAGCGGCCGTCGCTGCTTGCTTCCCCCCCAGCCCCCCAGCTCCCCAGGCCCCCAGCCCCTCCATCCCCTGATAATTAAACAGCGTTAACTGCAACAACGCAGAGTCACATGATGATGATGGTGATGATGATGAGGTTTTTCATGGCAGCCACTTACTGAGTTCTCACTACGTGCCAGGTATTATGCTTAGTGTTTTACTTTGTCTTATTTGCTCTTCATACCATCCTGTAAGATAGTATTTTCTGTTTATAGATTACGAAAACAAGGCTCTGAGTAATTAAGTAACCCCCCTCAAGATCACATATCAAAATGTGAGGTGAGCCTGGTCTGGAATCCAAGTCTGTAACTTTAACCGTGCTCATAACCGTTCATGCTTACACTGTCTCTGAAGCACCAGTGTATAGTGTTTCTCAAACATTAGACGTCTTAGGACAAAATGCACATGGGGCGAATACAAACTGAGGAAATGGAAAAGACTTGGTCATGTATGGATGTGAGAGTTGGACTGTGAAGAAAGCTGATCGCCGAAGAATTGATGCTTTTGAACTGTGGTGCTGGAGAAGACTCTTGAGAGTCCCTTGGACTGCAAGGAGATCCAACCAGTCCATTCTAAAGGAGATCAATCCTGGGTGTTCATTGGAAGGACTGATGCTAAAACTGAAACTCCAATACTTTGGCCACCTCATGTGATGAGTTGACTCACTGGAAAAGACTCTGATGCTGGGAGGGATTGGGGACGACAGAGAATGAGATGGCTGGATGGCATCACCGACTCGATGGACATGAGTTTGAGTGAGCTCCGGGAGTTGGTGATGGACAGGGAGGCCTCGCATGCTGTGATTCATGGGGTCGCAAAGAGTCGGACATGACTGAGTGACTGAACTGAACTGAGGGCCCCGCAGCTCAGGCTGCAGGCAGGTGGAATCCCCGTGGAGGCAGAGGGATGGATAGGGTCTAGGGCATGGGTGGAGGAATTGACTTGATAGGCATAGGGATGCTTCATTTTAACCGGAAGGAGGGTAGAATGTGATTTTAAATGCAGATGGGTTTAGGGATAGGTGGTAGGGAGATGAGGGAGAGAGTTCCTTTTTGACAGTTCTGTTTTCTAAATGAAGATAAAGTCATCAGTTGGAGAGATGGAAGACACTGACCCATGCATGAGGAAGAGGGGTCAGGGAGGTTAGAAGTATGATCTAGGGTAAGATACATAGTTTCTCTGCAGCAGTTTTTCTTATCTGTGAAATAGGGATGATACTGTGTTCTTCACAGGGTGTATTTTAGTTCACTTTTCTCTTGCTTGTCATCAGGGTGTGCCTATCTTGTGTAATTTTTTGTCAGTTTACTCTTTTTTTGATAATGAGGAGATAGACTGGTCAGTTTGCTTTCTCTCTGGGTAATATGTTCCTTCATTCAGCAAATGTTCATTGAGCTGGGGGATTAGGAATACAGTAGAGTACAAGATAGATTCCCTCAATGGGCTTACATTGTTTCTCTCTCTCTTTTAAACTACAGAGTATTAATGCCTTAGCCCTTTTTAGAGGAAACAAAAAGTTCTTGAGACCAAAACTGCCCCACCTCCACCTTCATAGGCCACTTGCAAGTCCAGGTTGTCACCTGCTATAGATTGGAGGTTTCAGTGACCCCCCTCCTTGGGTTTGGTTAACTTATTAGAGCGGCTCACAGAACTCAGAGACACATTTTACTAACTGATTTATTATAAAAAGACGTAACAACTAAATGGAAGGTATGTAACAGAGAGGAGCTCCCATGCTCTCTGAGTGCCCCACTCTCCCTGAACCTCCATGCATTCACCAACCTGGAAACTCTCCAGACCCTCTCTGGGTGTTTATGGAGGCCTCATTGTATGAGCACTCATGCATTGTATAGGCACAGCTGATTAAATCATTGGCCATTGATGATGATGTTCAGTTGCTAAGTCATGTCCAATTCTTTGTGACCCCATGGACTGCAGCACGCCAGGCTTCCCCATCCTTCACTGTCTCCCAGAGTTTGCTCAAACGTGGATGAGTGATGCCATCCAACCATTGATGACTGAACTCCAGCCTCTCTCCCCTTCCAGAGATCAGGGTGGGGCTGAAAGTTCCAGCCCTCTAATCTCTTGATTGGTTTCCTGGACAACTAACCCTCATCCTAGTTACCTAGGGGCTTTCCTAAGGTTATCTCAAAAAAGTAAAAAAAAATAATAACTTATTCTCTGCATTTTGGAAATTCCAAGGGTTTAGGAGCTCCACGCCAGGGATATAAACCAAATATGTGTTTCTTCTTATAAGTCACAGTATCACACTGTTAAACACAGATTTATGGAACCAATAACATTAAAAATAGTAATATTGGAAAAGTGTGATTGCCAGAGTTGGTTTTAGTAACAAAAAAGTTAAATTGCCAGAGTTTGTTTTAATAACAGAAAGTTATATATTTATTTCTTGGGTGTTTTACTTGTTGACTTGATTTTTTTATTTTGACCTTGATGTATTATCATTTAAATCAGTGTTATTATTTTTCCTGTTTCCAACAATGAGCTTGTTTTTAATTACTGATTCATTTTTGATTGTTCAGTTATATGATGTCCTCATATAATTCTGAAAATTAAAAATAAATCCTCATAATGACAGCTACAGTGTGAATGCTGGTGACTGCTTTAGTTGGCTCGTTTGAGCGTTGTATGACTAGCACCATGTGATTTAGTTCTCTGTCCACATTCTCTAAGGAATTTGGGCTCTGAAATCAGATTTCTGGATTCCAGTTCTGGTTCCACCAATTATTTTTGGGTAGGCCATTGTCTCAAACCCTCAGCCTCCTCATCTGTGAAACAGGGACAATAGTACTACCTACCTATAAGGGTGGTTGTGAGAACCATGGGGGTAACCATGTGAAGCACTTAGCATAGTGCCTGGAATGTAGTAATTGCTTGAGAAGTCTTAACCATTGGCACTGTTGTTGTTAACTTGTTATTAAATAAAAACCTGATGGCATCAGACTTTCACTTAACATCATAAAAAAGGTAAAGGCAAATTTCAGCATGGAAATGGTATGTGGTACTAGTTTATAAGTTTGTTATCCAGATCTTCCATGTTATCATCATTATTTTTTAGGATTAAAATCCAATGAAGGGAATTGCCTGGTGGTCCAGTGGTTAGGGCTGCATACTTTCCTTGCCTAGAACCTGGGTTCAATCCCTGATTGGGGAACTAAGATCTTGAAAGCCATATGGCATGACCAAAAAAAAAAAGTCCAACTGAAATCTTTAGAAGTTGAGGCTATTTTCTCAGTCTATCATGAAGTGGACTTTTCTCTTGCAAGTCTTTTAATTAATAAATAGTTCTAATATTGGACATTTTGAGAACTAGGCAGGTTTGTGAAATTTGGGGGCGGGGAGCAAGTGAGTCTTTCACCAACTTGGATATTGTAGCACCCAGCGGCTGCCTGGACCTCATATATATTATAGATCGTGTGTGTCCTTTCAGAAACTGTAGAAGGCTTCCTGTTGTGTCCATGTGTGCATGCCTGTGCACATGTGGTCGGCTCATGACCTTGGACAGGCTTGCCTCTAGAATCTGTATGGTGGAATAAATACCTAGTAGTTTGAGGAAGAGTACAGTGTGACAAGGAGGTCTTCCCCTCTCAAATACACTCAAAGGCCTGGTGATCCATGTCTTCTTTTTATTTATGAAGATTATACATGGATAATCTTGATAATCTAAATTCTTTCTCTACTCTTATGAATGGTGCTTTTCGGTTTTTATGAAGACTGAAGGCTGTTGGATAACCAAACTGGTTTTATTTTTAACATACTTGAAACTGATTTCTTCTTCAAGTCTCCATTCTCCTGGTTTTAATCCCTTTTCTCATTTGCAGCTGAATTTGTGATCAGCCTTGCTGAGAAAAATACCACCTTTGATACTTTCAAGGCTTCGCTGGTCAAAAATGGTGCAGAATTCACGGTATGTGTACATAGAGACCCCTGTTTTGTTTTAATATCACTGTTGGATTTTGATAGTACATGCCAATAAAGTGAACCATTAAGTATGTGATGTTTTCATGCCACTAAGCAGTGGTGATATAACTGAATTGCCTGTGATACCTTTCTAGGAAAATGGGGCAGAATTTCCATTATTAAGTCTTTATGGGTGCTTCCATTCTTGTTCTGTGAATCAGGAAGTCAAAAATAACAGTCTGGGTGTGAAAGGTAGTTCTAAACCATGGGAAATAAAATAGTTGAAGGGAACTAAGTTACATCCCTGCAGAGTCATAAATATCAGTTTTCTCTGAGGCTGCATTAGTAGGTTCAGGCCACATCAGGTTAACACTCGGCTTTATTTGTCCCAGTTAAATACAGGTGCATTACCACTCTTTCTAAGGGACACCCTTTTTCTTAGTGTTTTTAAGCAGTGATCCAAGGGCTGATAATCTTTGTTCTGTTTCTTTTCAAAGGATTCACTCATTAGTAACTTGCTGCGTCTCATACAAACCATGCGGCCTCCAGCAAAGCCTTCTACTAGCAAAGGTAAGCAGAGCTTCTAGCCAAGCTTCGTCTCCAGTATGGTTTAGGTTGTGAGCATCTGTAAATTGCATTTGTTTACCTTGCTGCAGCTGCTGAACAAGTAGATTAAAGTAATAAGACATAACCAATCAAATGCATACTGAATCACACTCCCCATCCCAGTGCCAGTATAGTTGTTGAGGGTTTTGTAATCAGTTTTTTTTTTAGGACGTCGAATTATGTTTATAGTAATGTATAAGAGTAATATGTAGAAAAACGTTTTTAGTTTGATGCAAATCTAATGTTGAAGTTCTTTTGTTAATCACTAAGAATATTAATTATGTCTTTTTTGTTTTACCCTTTCATGCTTTTAATGAATTAAGATCCAGTGGTTAAGCCCAAAACTGAAAAAGAAAAGCTGAAGGAACTCTTCCCAGTCCTTTGCCAGCCAGACAACCCTTCTGTTCGGGTACTGATACCATTTTGAGCTTGTCTACTGCAGCTACATGTCCCCCCACCTCACCCCTTTTCTCTGTCTCATTAGTTATTAATTTTAAGTTTGCCTTCATTATAGCATATTAGTATTTTTCAGAGAAGAGTGTCTGGCCACTCCCTGAGCACGTACTGTGTGTAGAGTAGTGTTAAAGGGTTTAGAGAATGATATTCCAGTGAAATGAGATTGGGAATTGTGGGAAGAATGATTAAGGGATATGGAATAGGTATGAAATAACTTAAAGTTCTGAAACAACTGCCTGTTGTGCAAAATTAGATTTTTTTCTTTGTTACATATTGTGTGTATGTGTTCAATCATGTCTGACTCTTCTACCCCATGGACTGTAACCCACCAGACTCCTTTATCCATGGAATTTTCCAGGCAAGAATACTAGAGTGACTTGCCTACTCCAGGGGATCTTCCCTGACCCAGGGATCAAACCTGCATCTCCTGAATTGGCAGGCAGGTTCAAAGTGTTTTGATTTTTTAATTTCACTAGTACCTACTGTATGCCAAGCTGTTATATAACTATCAGGGTACAGTGGTGAACAAAACAGACTAGAGTGTCTGCCCTCTTGGACATTGCATCCTGGTACTGGGGCAGGGAATGAACATGTAAACTTCTCTAGTGGGGAGGAGACAGGCAATACCCAAGTAAGTAGATGATATAGCTGATAGCGATGAGAACTATGGAGAAAAATAAAGAGGTGAAAGAGGGAAGGGAGTGTAGAGGGAGACTGCTGTGTAAAAACTTTGACGTCTATTTTCTGTTCATAATCACCATTTGCATGCTTTCATGGGAGGGGTGGTACCTAATTGCCACCATAAGGCTTGTATTAAGGACAAAGGGGATTTGCCAAGTGTGGAAATGACTTCCAGAAGCCTTTGCTCATTCCTTATCCTTCTGTCTCAAATTGTGTTGGAAATCTCTGCCCCCTCTGCTTCCCTCACATTAGTGGTCAGAACTGTAGGGACCGTTAGATTTGCAGATGACCCTGAAGTACAGATTCTTGAGAGTGGACTTTTCTTGTCCCCTTTTCTCCTGACGTGGCTGCCTCTGTCTCTCTAGACCATGCTGGACGAGGATGACGTGAAAGTCGCTGTGGATGTCCTGAAAGAACTGGAGGCCTTGATGCCCAGTGCAGCAGGCCAGGAGAAGCACAGAGACACCGAGCACCGGTTTGTCCCTAGCGCCCGATCCTTTGCAAGTTTGGGATATAGTGATAGTTGAATTGTGGACCAGCCAAGCAAAACTCTGGGCGAGTTTACAGAATCTAGACTGGCCATGTACCGTACTGGTGGATCTATTTTCATTCCTCCCTGGTGAGAGTGTTCAGGCAGCAAGTGCTGAGATGTTCAGAAGATAGAAATCTGGGTTGAAAGAGGGCTGAATACATTTGTGGTTTCCTCTGTTATTGGCCTGCAGGGATGTCAGTCACAGTTACTGAAACTCCAGTTCAGCATTTAGTGGGTACCGTCCATATGCATGGCACTGTGTTAGGTGCTTGGGAAGGTGAGGATGGAATTGGGATGGTTTTGTTTTTCAAACAAGTATTTGTTGCTAGGGACAAGGCCAAGAAGAAGAAGCGCAGCCGGAGCCGAGAGCGGGAGCGAGACCGTGACCGTGAGCGAGACCGTGATCGAGACCATAAGCGGAGACACCGGTCCCGCTCTCGATCACGTTCCCGGACCCGGGACAGGAATAAGGGGAAGTCTAGATACCGGTCCAGGAGCAGAAGTCAGAGTCCCCCCAGAGATCGGAAAGACCGAGACAAGCATGGGGAGCGGAATCTGGACAGATGGCGGGATAAGCACGTGGACCGCCCTCCCCCAGAAGAACCCGCCATCGGGGACATTTACAACGGCAAGGTTACCAGCATCATGCAGTTTGGATGTTTTGTGCAGCTGGAGGGGCTGAGGTAATGACACCAGCAAAGGGCAGAATTGCTTTTATCACTGGGGATTTTCATATTTTAAAAAGTGACTGTGTCAGGCTGTTAGAAGCTGACCTTTTATTTGAAATGTCATAGAGCCATTTATTCCTTCCTCTGACTTCAGGAGATCTGCCCTTTAGCTAGTTGACACAGATGAGAATTTGTTGCCCCCCACCTCCACCCTAACCCCCAACTTTTTCCTTGGGAAGGTTGTAATTCTAGTTTATTGTTTGGCCAGTTTCTTGGAAATTTGCTCTTGAGTTTAAGACGCATTTCTCTTAGTTCACTTACAACAAGGGTGGAAAATGGTTGGGGGAAAGGTATTTTAGGCATCTTCCTGATGTGTCTGACTCCCTCAGAAAGCGGTGGGAAGGCCTGGTGCACATCTCTGAGCTCCGGCGGGAAGGCCGTGTGGCCAATGTGGCTGATGTGGTGAGCAAAGGCCAAAGGGTCAAGGTCAAAGTGCTGTCCTTCACTGGGACCAAAACCAGCTTGAGCATGAAGGTAGGTGAGATATGCAGCTGGTTTCCACATCCGATGGTCAAGGAGGCATAAGAGAAGGGCACGTAAACGCTCTCCCTTGTTTTTGTGCCTTAGGATGTGGATCAAGAGACTGGAGAAGATCTAAACCCAAATCGACGGCGGAATCTTGTCGGGGAGACCAACGAGGAGACCTCTATGAGGAATCCGGACAGGCCCACCCACCTGTCTCTCGTCAGTGCCCCTGAAGTAGAGGATGACTCATTAGAGCGCAAGCGCCTTACCCGCATCTCTGACCCAGAGAAGTGGGAGATCAAGCAGGTTGGGGCCCTTGCTTTTATGGCCACAGTCATTCAGGGTGTAGCACGATGGTTATGAGTGTGGACCCTGGGCTTCAGACCACTCAGCCAAGTTATACTACCTCTTTGTGCCTCAGAGCCGCCATCTGTAAAACAGGGCTAGTGTTGGTATTGTGGGGATTAAATGAGTTAGTAGAAGTGACGTTCTTAGATTAGTGCCTGCATGTGGTAAGTGCTGTTTGAATGATCGTTCATGTTTTCATCGTTTGTCGGTAAACATCAAAACCCTAGTGTGCCAGGCCACTGTGCGAAAACAAGGGCTGTGAGGATAAAATGTATCATGGTTCCTACCCTTGAGGAACTCCAAGTCCAGTGGAGGAGACAAATTGAAGCAGATAACTGGGAACGTTTACCTTCTACATAATATCGAATGTACAGAGTGCTATGGAGTCAGGGAGCAGATAACATGTCCTGGGAATGCGACTCTTGAGCTGTGCTTTTGGGCACGATGTTGTGCCCCCAGGGGTGGGATATATGGTGTTTGAGGCCCTGCAGTCTGGGGTCAGCAGAGGAAGAAACCTTGGTTTCCTACATGAAGTCTTTGTATAAAGTTAAAAGAAGAGTGTTGATGTAGCAGGCAACAAATGTTTCCTTTTATCCTTTGGCTAGATGATTGCTGCCAATGTCCTTTCCAAAGAAGAGTTCCCAGACTTCGATGAAGAGACTGGCATTCTCCCTAAAGTGGATGATGAAGAAGGTAACCAGCCGCTTAGATGGAGCCGGATGATGGATTGGGAGGACAGTTGGCAAGCTCAGTCATGGATGGGGTTTATTTGTAGTTTAAACCAGTGGTTAAACTCATCTGTTTCTTGGGTCTTGCAGCTCTTCTCTCAAAGAACAAGGGTCCTTTCACTGTGGAGGCAAAAAACCCCTTATTTTTCTGATAAATGTTTATTGCTATACTTGTTGCTTATGATCAGTTCTTAGGATATAGGGTGCTTACAATCAGTTTTTAAGATACAAGAAGTTCTAGTATTTTGGGGAGTGAATTTGATCTCATATTTTTAGTAATTGTTCTCTAAACCTTGGATCCACCTAGATTACCTCTGAGTTGCTATGGAAACAATTTTTAAGCTTAGCTCATTGGCAGTTTTATTTTTAAATTTGTGAAATAAATTCCTTAATGACGTGTATATGGTTTATATAACAATAACAAATGAAACCTGTGTACCCACCACCCAATTCAGTTTAGTCGCTCAGTCATGTCCGACTCTGCGACCCCATGAACCGCAGCACGCCAGGCTTCCCTGTCCATCACCAACTCCCAGAGTTTACCCAGACTCATGTCCATCGAGTCGGTGATGCCATCCAGCCATCTCATCTCATCCTCTTCTCCTCCCGCCCTCAATCTTTCCCAGCATCATGGTCTTTTCAAATGAGTCAGTTCTTCGCATCAGGTGGCCAAAGTATTGGAGTGTCAGCTTCAATATCAGTCCTTCCAATGAACACCGAGGATTAATCTCCTTTAGAATGGACTGGTTGGATCTCCTTGCAGTCCAAGGGATTCTCAAGAGTCTTCTCCAACACCACAGTTCAAAAGCATCAATTCTTCTGTGCTCAGCTTTCTCTATAGTCCAACTTTCACATCCATACATGACTACTGGAAAAACCATAGCCTTGACTAGACAGACCTTTGTTGACAAAGTAATGTCTCTGCTTTTTAATACGCTGTCTAGGTTGGTCATAACTTTCCTTCCAAGGAGTAAGCGTCTTTTAAGTTCATGGCTGCAGTCACCATCTGCAGTGATTTTGGAGTCCCAAAAAATAAAGTCTGTCACTGTTTCCACTGTTTCCCCATCTGTTTGCCATGAAGTGATGGGAAGAGATGCCATGATCTTAGTTTTCTGAATGTTGAGCTTCAGGCCAACTTTTTCACTCTCCTCTTTTACTTTCATCAAGAGGCTTTTTAGTTCTTCTTCACTTTCTGCCATAAGAGTAGAACTTTTATCAGCACCTTTGAAGCCCTTACATGCTTGCTCTGATTAGACCTTTCTCTTTCCTCTTCTGGATAATCACCATCTGGAATTTTACCTTATTTCTTTGTTTTCTTTAGTATCTTACCACCTGTCTATCCCTGAACACTATATTGTTTAGTTTGTTTTTGAAATTCCTATTTTTTCTTGAGTCATCGTTTTTCTTTCAGTATATATCTGTGTTGATTTTTATAGTTAAATTTCGTTCGTTTTCACTGCAGTAGAGTTTTTCTGTGTATAAATTTGCCATAATTTATTCATTTTACTTTTGATGGGCATATGGGCTGTTTTCTGGGGGGTTTTTGTTTGCCTTTATGAAAAATTCTATTGTGAAATTCCTGTACTTGTCTCTTAATGCGCGTGTGCAAGACTGTCTCTTTTTCCTGAATACGTAGGAGGAGAATTACTAGGTAGCAGGACATGGGTGTATTCAACTTTACCAGGCAGTCCCCATTGTTTCCTAAAGTTTTTGTACCAGTTTACGCTACAACTATAAGTGTGAGTGAGTTTCTGTTGCTCTGCATCCTTGCCAACATTTGATGTTATTCAGCTAAATGTCCCCCCCGCCAATCTGTTGTAGGCTAAGAGTTGTTATTCCACATAAAGTTGAATGGCAAATGCTTTAGTACCATTTAGAATATCAGACAACAATTTTCCACAGGCTTAACTTATTTTGAAAGAAGCTCTGATCCATTCTTAGGCTGGAGCACAAATGCCTTCGAAAATGGCTGGTGGGCAGGGTAGACAGTCACCCACATTAGAGTTTTGACCTTGGGAGGTATCTTTGATAAAGATTGCTGGTGCCTGTGGATATTAATGGTTTATGTGAGAACGATTGGTCATTTACGCCTTTTGTTTCTGGCTAATTCTTCTTTTGGGGGATTTCCAGATGAGGACCTTGAGATTGAGCTGGTTGAGGAAGAGCCTCCATTCCTGAGAGGGCACACCAAGCAAAGCATGGACATGAGCCCGATCAAAATCGTTAAGGTGAGAAACGCTGGGACTCTAACCTGGATGTGTCAAGTGAACTTTTTTCCTAAAGTAATGATTCAGTTTTTCAGAGCAGGTTACTAGATCTGAGTAAGCAGAACTGAGGCCACAGGAGGCAGTAGTGACTGTTGGTTGGGGTCTAGAATGTTTTTGTTATAGAGGAAGATTGACTTGACTTTGTTGTTTTTGCCTTTTAAATTCTTACAGTCTCATTTTAGTGTGTTTTGGGAGGAAGCAGACATAGATATGAGTGCTGAATCTATCATCACTGCCTTTGTCCAGGTTTTAGGGCTTGAGTCATCACCTTACAGGTTCAAGTGCAATTGTTAATGGATCACTTGACCAATTGGGGTTCCCAGGAGAAAACTATAGCACTAGATGCTGTGCAGGGTGGAGCTGTGAAGAGAATTCATGGAATCATTATAATAAAATTTGGGGTTTGGAAGAAGGTATCTTAAAGGCCCAACTGTTGCTTATAATCCAACCATATATCCTCTGCAGTTCACCTCACATGGTCTTCTCACATCTGCTTGACAGTGTTGGTGACAGGGAATTCACCAGCTCTTGAGGAGACCCACTGCATCCCCAGATGGATCTGATCAGTAGACTTCTTTAGATAGAACTAAATATGTCTTATTGAGGCATCTACATTGGTCTTAATTTTAGTTCTCAGGATCATACACAAGTATACGGCTTTTCTCTTGGGGTTCTCATCTTCAAGCCAAAAATCCCCAATTCTTTCAATGATTTATCACTGTCCTTGTTCATGTGCTTTGAATTTGGTACAGTTGATCCAATCATGAAGTCTAATATGTTGATAGGAAGTTTCTTCTGGGTGAGTCTCTTTTTTAGATTTGAGTGGCTTAACTGCATTTTATTTCCTGGATATTCAGTGCATGCTGAGATCCCTGTCTGCTGTTGCCTTGTCCTCTGTTGCACTAGAATCC
The DNA here is from genome assembly GCF_049115385.1 of Moschus berezovskii. Lineage (NCBI taxonomy): Eukaryota > Metazoa > Chordata > Mammalia > Artiodactyla > Moschidae > Moschus > Moschus berezovskii. Next base: position 55,457,002 of record NC_142479.1, read on the forward strand.
AGATGGCTCCCTCTCCCAAGCAGCAATGATGCAGAGTGCCTTGGCCAAAGAAAGGCGGGAACTTAAGCAAGCACAGCGGGAAGCTGAGATGGATTCAATTCCCATGGGACTCAACAAACATTGGGTTGATCCTCTGCCTGATGGTAGGACTCTGGGGGTGGGTGGGTATGTGGACTTAAAGAAAAAAATCTGAACCTTCAAATATACAGGGAGAGGGCACTGCCATCACGTAACTGAAGATTTAGCCTTGACTTCGGTGATTGAGTTTTTCCCTTCAGTTAGAGCATGTTTTTGTTTGTTTTTGTTTTTTAAATGTTTTCATAACTGTGGTCAAATCATTAGACTGGCTGTTTTCTTTTGAATAACTTAAAAAAATTTTATCCTAAAGATAATATATATTCATATAATTCTTTGTGTAGTAAATATTAACTGATTGTTGGATATAGTCATAACAAATGCTGTTTGTGTTAAGTACGTGGGGATACAGCTGTGAAGAAGACAGACATGGTTCCTGCTCTTATGAGGTTTACAGTTTGGTGGGGAAGATGGATATTAACCAGATAATTACCAAATAACTAATGAATTAAATCACGAACCAGAGCTAGATGAGAAGTAGATGTGGTTGGCTGTTGTGGGTCACGTCCCTGGGAAAACGAAGGCCTGAAGGATAAATGGGACTCAGTCTGTCCATGGGGATGGTGTGGGGTTGAGGAGTATGTTCCAGGCTGAGGAGTAGCCTGTGCTGAGGCTGTGATGTCGGAAAGAAAACCTGTGTGACTGTAACGGAGCGATGGGTGGAGTTCTCGGGGGCAGGGGTGAGATGTGGCCGCCAGGATTTTGTAGATGGCATTAGGAATTGGGGCTCAGTCCTGGCGTTCACTGGGAAATGATGCAGAGTTCTAAGCTGGGGAGTGGCAAGATCAGAATGGAATTTCAAAAGGATTATTGAGGGTGCCCTGCAGAATGGATTGGATGGGTTAATGGTAAACACATGTGGTGAATTCAGAGGCTTTTATAATAGTTCAGAGGAGAGACGATGGCTTAAAGACAGGATGCAGAGAGGAGGAATGTACTGGAGAAATGTGATCTGCTGAGGGTTGGGAAGGGACAGTGAGGTTGATAAGAAGTTGCCTGTTTTCCTTCGCAGCGGAAGGCAGGCAGATTGCTGCCAACATGAGGGGTATTGGAATGATGCCCAATGACATTCCCGAGTGGAAGAAGCATGCCTTTGGGGGCAACAAAGCTTCATATGGAAAAAAGACCCAGATGTCAATCATTGAACAAAGGGAGAGCCTGCCCATCTACAAGCTGAAGGAGCAGCTGGTCCAGGTGAGAAGCTCTTTATGACGTGTTGGTGGGGAAATCAGGGTGTTTTCTAAAAATGACATGTCTTAATTGAAATCAGTGCATTTGAAGTGGCTTTTCTGAAGGGAATAGGAAAAAAAACATTTCCAGCTACTTAAAAAAGACACATATATATTAGTCTACATATTTTTTCTATGAGGAAATATATCTATTTGAACTGGGGATCCCTGGAGCAATTACAAGTGGGCAGAGTATTGTGTTGAGTAAGAAAAATGGGGATGCTTGACTTCCCATTGAGGCAAGTCTTTGCTTCAGATACTTATTTCCATTTTCTTGTGATCTAAGATCATGAAACCTTCCTGAGGCAGCATACTTTATTAGTTTCCAGCAAATCCTTTCAATGATCTCTTATACAAGCAAGTACAAATATATGTATGTACATATACCCATAGGTATCATACGTTTTATGTGAACAATGTGTGTTTCTAGATGGTAGCGTATTACATATACTGTTCTGTATTTTGCTTTCTCCCCATCAGTGACACAGCTCAGCATTGTTGCCTAATTTTTTTTTAGTGCTTTGTTATATGGGTGTACTGTGGCTTATTTAACTAGTCCTATGTTAATAGACACGTAGGTTGATGGGAATCCTTTGCTGTTATAAACAGTGTGGAAATCAAGTGACTTTAGGGGGTAAGGTACTGGAGATTTGAGAATGACAGTAGAAAGGAACTCTGTATTTAGCTTTTTTATTTGCTACTGAATTCTTTAATCATGTGCATATAATACTTGAAAAAACATACATATATGTATATAAAATATCAGGGTGAGCTGGATAATTTATGCTTTTAGCATCATTGTATTTTTATGAGTTTAAGGAAAACAATACGTTTTTAAATAATTAAGTCAGTTTAAAGAAAAAAAGAATACTCATGGAATTCTCTGGTGGTCCAGTGGTTAGGATTTCATGCTTTCACTTCAGGGGGCCCAAGTTTTATCCCTGGTTGGGGAACTGAGATCCTGCATGCTTCTTGGAGCATCCAAAAATGTAAATAAATTAAAAAGTTTAAAGTTTTTAATTTGTTATGCGTGCGTGTGTTCTCAGTCGCTAAGTCATGTCCGACTCTTTTGTAATCTCATGGACTGCAGCCTTCCAGGCTCTACTGTCTGTTGGATTTCCCAGGCAAGAATACTGGAGTGGGTTGCCATTCCCTTCTGCAGGAGATTTTCCTGACCCAGGGATCAAACCACATCTCCTGCATTGGCAGGCAGATTCTATACCATTGAGCCATCTGGGAAAGTGTTGAAAGTGAAAGTGTTAGTCATGTCCGACTCTTTGTGACCCCATGGACTGTAGCCTACCAGGCTCCTTTGTCCATGGGATTTTCCAGGCAAGAATACCGGAGTGGGTAGCCATTCCCTTCTCCAGGGGATCTTCCTGACCCACATCTCCTGCATTGCAGGCAGATTCTTTACCTACTAAGTTGAAAAAGAACATCACTCACAGACAATCAGTATTAATATTTTTTTCTATGCATACTTAAAAATTTAAACCCTGGTTGTCATCTTACATATGTGCACCACTGTTTCCCCTTTTTTCCTTTAATATTAGAACTTAATCAATCATTTTACTCCTGAGTAATGTGTGGGAGATTTTAATGACCTTCCTTACATTTGGTTGCTTTCAGGCTGTCCATGACAACCAGATCCTGATTGTTATTGGAGAGACCGGGTCTGGGAAGACCACGCAGATCACCCAGTACCTGGCGGAGGCGGGTTACACTTCCAGGGGCAAGATTGGATGTACCCAGCCTAGAAGAGTAGCGGCCATGTCTGTGGCCAAAAGAGTGTCAGAGGAGTTCGGTTGTTGCTTAGGCCAAGAGGTGAGTGGGTGATGATGCTCTTCTGGGAATAATACTACCTTTTTTCAGGTTTCTCCTGAGAGAGAGAGGGTTTCTCATGTTCATCAGATCTGTTCAGGATCAAACCCCAGGCAGATTTTACTTTGAGGAAATCACTGTACATCTTGGTCAAATTCTATCTATTAAGATTATGGGTGATAGTCTGGGCTGAAACTGTGAGTGAAGATTACAAAAAGGAGAGGTTTGTGTCTAAGGTTTTCCACTTCTGTTCTGCCTTAGGTGGGCTACACCATTCGATTTGAGGACTGCACCAGCCCTGAAACAGTCATCAAGTACATGACAGACGGGATGTTGCTCCGAGAATGCCTAATCGACCCTGACCTCACTCAGTATGCAATCATCATGTTGGACGAGGCGCACGAGAGAACAATTCACACCGATGTGCTCTTTGGATTGCTGAAAAAGGTAACTAGGTGCTCTTCAGTGACCCTTCTGCCTGTTGGGAACTGAATTCAGGGAATAGAAGTTGTTTTTTAAGGTTTACTTTCTTTATCATTTATTTATTTTTAGCTGTGCAGTCTTTGTTGCTGCCTGTGGGCTTTCTCAAGTTGCAGAGAGCAGGGGCTACTCATTGCAGTGGCTCCTCTTGGTGGAGCATGGACTCTAGTCGTTGTGGCACATGGGCTCAGGGGTTGTGGCGTGTGGGCTTAGTTGCTCCGCGGCATGTAGGATCTTCCCAGACCAGAGATTGAACCCATTTCTCCTGCACTAGCAGGAGGATTTCTAACCATTAGACCACCAGGAAAGCCCTGGGAATTGGATTTGAGTTCCTGTGCCTTTTTTAGTAACCTGCATTGCATTTCCCTTTAGACGGTTCAGAAACGGCAGGACATGAAACTGATTGTCACCTCAGCCACCTTGGATGCTGTGAAGTTTTCTCAGTACTTCTATGAAGCTCCCATCTTTACCATCCCAGGTCGAACATACCCAGTGGAAATATTGTACACAAAGGAACCTGAAACCGATTATCTAGATGCCAGCTTGATCACGGTCATGCAGATCCATTTAACAGAACCACCAGGTAGGGGGAAAAGAGCATTTTTCCTCTTAGGCCAAAAGTCCTGATATGGGTATTTTTGCTTATTTTTTTAAAAAATGCCTTTTAAATATTGGTTGGTCTTTAGGTCTCAGGTTTGCATGTTTGAAGTGGTGGTGATGAAAATATAAATAATAGTATCCAGGGTATAAATGCATCTATTTAAACATAGACACAAATATTTAAAAAATTTAAAAAACCAAACAACAAAGAGAATAAAAATAAACATGGATAGAGGAAAACCTCTTGATTTGTTCGAGATCAGAATATGAGAGTGTTTTCCACCTTTTGGAGTTCTGTGAATGTCAGTGTGGCCTTTGTATAGAGCACACGCCGAGGAAGTCCATTCTCATGCTCCTTTCTCCTCTTAGGTGATATCTTGGTATTCCTGACTGGTCAGGAAGAGATCGATACTGCTTGCGAGATCCTGTATGAAAGAATGAAATCCCTGGGACCTGATGTTCCAGAGCTGATTATCCTCCCAGTGTATTCTGCTCTCCCCAGTGAGATGCAGACCCGAATCTTTGACCCAGCTCCACCCGGCAGCAGAAAGGTAACACAGGCGCTTGTGTTCTGAAACCACGTGGTGTATGCAACTGTTCCTGACGCGGATTGTTTATGGTGTATGTGAGTCTTGTGTATTTTATTTTAGGAAGTAGTCCATCCAGTTTGTTAAGGAATGAGGGTCTTGTATGTGATCCCTGCTCTTCTCCCTCCCTTTGCCTTCATTTGACAGGTCATTTTTTGAGCATTTCCCAGACTTTGGGGTAGACACAGGGCTGCCGTCTGAGGACAGGATTCTGTCTGCTGTGGAACATCCACCAGTAGACAGGCCTTTACCATAGAGTGTGACGGTGCTACTGGTGTGCTGGGTCCCCAGAGGGGGAGCACCCAACCCAGTGTTCTTACTGGAAGTTGGATCTAAGCTAGTCTTGAAGAACACGTGGGTGTTCACCTAGACGGGCAGGACAACATGCATTCCGAGTTGGCAGAACAGGCCCTCCTAGCCAAGAGCTGTGAGGGTTTTCAGGGAGATGTGTAGTTCCAGCAGCTGGAATTGACTGTGTGAGTGTGTGAGACAGTGGAAAAGGAGACAGATGGAATTTACAATAATAGCTTTATTGAGATATGTGATTTACATACCGAACAATTACCCCTTTAAAGCATAAAATTCAGTACACGTTAGTATAGTCACAGAATTTTTTTAGTGTATTCACAGAATTGTGCAGCCATGAATTACCATTATTAATCATTCATCAGTTCAGTTCAGTCGCTCAGTCGTGTCCGACTCTCCGCGACCCCATGAATCACAGCACGCCAGGCCTCCCTGTCCATCACCAACTCCCGGAGCTCACCCAGACTCAAGTCCACAGAGTCGGTGATGCCATCCAGCCATCTCATCCTTGGTCGTCCCCTTCTCCTCCCACCCCCAACCCTTCCCAGCATCAGAGTCTTTTCCAGTGAGTCAACTCGTCGCATGAGGTGGCCAAAGTATTGCAGTCTCAGCTTTAGCATCAGTCCTTCCAATGAACACTCAGGATCAATCTCCCTTAGAATGGACTGGTTGGATCTCCTTGCGGTACATTCATCACTAACCATTAATCACTACAACTTAATTTTTAGAACAATCTCATCATCCCCAAAAGAGACCGTTTAGAAATCATCCCCCATTCACCCCTCTGCTCAGCCCCTAGGAACCACTTTCTATCTCTGGATTCACCTGTCTGGACATGTCATATAAATGGAGTCATTATAATTTATGGTCCTTGGGGACTAGCTTCTTTCACTTAGTGTGTTTTCAAGATTCATCCATGTTGTAGCGTTATAAACTCTTCATTTCGTTTTACTGTTGAAGAATACTCTGTTGTAGAACAGAATGCATCACATTTTGTTTATCCATTCATCAGTTGATGGACATTTGGATTGTTTCCACCTTTTAGCTATTATGAATAGCGCTGCTGCGAAGATTTGTTTACAAGTTTTCGTGTGGACATATGTTTTCTTTTCTCTTGAGTACATACCTAGGAATGGAAGACAGATGGATTTTCTTTTTTAATTGAAATACAGTTGATGTACAACATTATGTTAGTTTTAGGGGCACTACAAAGTGATTTGATATTTGCATACATTATAAAATGATCACCAGAATGAATCTGGTAACCATCTGGAAGACAGATGGATCTGAATAACATTGAAGAGGTAGAATGGTCAAGACATAGTGGGTGCCTGGAGATTTAGGGAAGGGCAGTGGGGAGAAGTCAGGAATGACTACTAGGTTTCTGGTTTGGGCAGCTAGATGGAAGATGGTGCTGAGGAGGCAGATGAAGAAGAGCAGATTTGAGAGGAAAACGATGACTCCTACTCTGTTCCTGGTGATTGTGCGTCTCTCCACGGGGCAGGTCTCTGGCAGGTAGAAGCCTTTCAGGGCCAGAAAATGCTGGTATGAGGTGAGATGTTCTGGTGCCTCCTGGCAATGATTTTTCCAAGCAGTTGTGTTTATTGTCTGAACCTCTGAGTGGAAGAAGAGTGGCAATACCAGGCTGAGACCAATAATCTAGATCACATATGCTGCTTTTTACACACAAATTGTGAAATTCCTCTGTTGCCTCGTGGCTCATTTTATGATCAGAAAAAAAAAGTCTCCCTCTTGTTCCACATACACAAACAGCTCATTTTCTAGTACAGATGTCCGTGTGGGGGAAGGAAAATCTCATTTTGCATTGGCACATGTGATACCAGGAAATCTCTGCTTTCCCAGGGTGCTAGAAAATTAAAATTGTAGTAATCAGCATTGGATCTAGAAAATGAGGGATGTAGCCATTTGCACAAATGAAATTGGCTTTGATTGGCCATTGCTTTTTCCTATTCCACTCCTCTCAGGTACCACTCCCTCCCCAGCCTAACACTTAAGATGAAGGTACCTCCCCTTCCACCCATCTGGGGCCAAACAGAGATTAAGTGCTCTCTAACCATCTAGAGAGAGGGAGAGAGCTGCACAATCTCTTTGGAAAGATGTCCAAGTTCAGAAGTCTCATTTCACACCTCAGGACTGAGGCTGGGCAGTTCAATCCAGCTATGTCCCTCTTGCCTGCAGGTCGTGATTGCCACCAACATTGCGGAGACATCGCTGACTATTGATGGCATTTACTATGTGGTGGACCCTGGATTTGTGAAGCAGAAGGTGTACAATTCTAAGACAGGGATTGACCAGCTTGTGGTGACTCCTATTTCTCAGGTAGGGCAACTTCTTCTGGCAGCTTTTCTGAAAATCTTGGTTAGGGCTCTTCTGACATTTTTTTATGGTTTTGTATTTTGAACTTTATTGTTTTAAGATACTGGCTTCTTTGTTGAGATACAGGAGATTTTGTGTTGTTTGTTTTTAATCTTCAGAATAGTGTTTCAACATTAAAAAACCCCGTAAAACTGCAACTTAAAAAAAAAAGAAGTTTAATCTTAGCACCCTTGATTATCTTAAGAATATATGTTTTTTAAATATTGCACGTAGCTACAAATATCTGAGATAGTAATGATTCAAGAAATGATAGTGTTTCTTTGGTAATTATGGAACAGTTTCCTGCCTAAATTATATTTTAAAATGAATATCCTGATCATCATTTTTGAAGGCAGTTCGGCCTCAATGTATCTGAAATTTCAAAGTTCATTTCTTGAACCTAACAGTTCTGCTTCTGGAAATAAATCTGAAAGTTAGAAATGACTGAACTCATACCCAAAGGTAATGGAAAAGGATGTTCATAAAGCATTATTTGTATTAGAGGGAACCTGGGAAAATTCTAAATTAGCTCCAAAAGGGGAGTAGTTGAATAAAGTATGGTAAATTCATGCCATAGAATGTTTTGTGACATTAACATAGTGGTATGTATCTATATTTAATGACATAAGCACATAACTGTGATATATTATTTGAAAAAAGTGAGCTCCAAAATAGCATGAGTAGTATAATCCAATTTTTGTTTAAAAATAGATGGTGTGCGCCTGTGCACAGCGTCTGTGAACGTACCTGCGACTGAAAGCGTAGTGTAGGCAAAACGTTAGGCAGGGTTCTTTCTCGGTGGTGCTGCTGGTTTCTATGCTGATGGTAAAGCACATTTTCTTCCCTATACTTTTATATATTGTCTTAATATTCTATAAGAGGCATGTATTACTCTCATAATCTATAATTCCATAAGGCTATTTTCATTTTGAAACTTAAATAATAATAGCTAACACTTGCAGGGTACTTCCTATGTGCCAGGCACTGTCCCAGGTACTTTCACGCACATGAACTCATTATATTCTCAGTTCATCTTTTGTGGTAGATGTTACTATTATCCTTATCTCACAAGTGAGACTGAGGGCCAGAGGGGTTAAGTGACTTGCCTAAGGTCACATAGCTGGTAGAGCCAGGATTAAACCTGGGCGAGGGAGTTCCCTGGTGGTCGTGGTTAAGATTGCATTTTTAATGCAGGGGGCACGGGTTCAATCCCTGCTCGGGGAACTAAGATCCCATATGTCTGCTCTGCATGCATGCATGTATTTGTATGTGCTCACTCACTTCAGTTGTGTTCGACTCTTTGTGACCCCGTGGACGGTAGCCCACCAGGCTCCTCTGTCCAAGGGAGTCTCCCGGCAGGAATACTAGAGTGGGTTGCCATGCCCTCCTCAAGGGGGTCTTCCCAACCCGAACCCATGTCTCCTGAGTCTCCTGCATTGCAGACAGATTACCCACTGAGCCACCTGGGAAGCCATGCCTGCTGTGAGATGTGGCCCAAAAAGAAAAGAAAAAGAAATTAAACTTGGGCAGTGGTCCCAGCATGTGTGTTCTGTACCAGTTCTTCTGGGGGTGATACGTGCAACTCGCAGTGATGGAGAAATTATTTATATCTGCCTCTGTAATTTGAGAAACATCTGTAGAATGTTGTGGAATCTGATTGCTGCCTCCCTCTGAGTGGGTGTTACCTCTCATACTCTTATCTTTTGGTTTGGAGCTGGCAGAGAAATTCGTAAACCCTGATACTATTTATAAGACAGATGGTTTTGTCAGAAAATGGCCCTCTCCAGATTGCTATTCACTGGTTTCCTAGCAACCTAGGGCTAACCTACATATTGTTTTTAATTTTAAAAATTAGCGCCCCTCTCCCCTGAGTACAGAAGTAATATAACATTATTTTGAAAATTGCCCATAGTCCTATTGCCACCAACCACTGTCTTCATTATGATGTTTTTTCTTGTCCATCTTTTTTCATGTTTATTTTAGATTGCAATTTTAATAGTGTAGTAAGTATGTGGGTTTTGATTCATGTTTAACTTTCCTGATAATTAAGGTAATATATGTTCATTATTGGATATTTATTAAAGAAAATAGAACTCATCTACAAGCCGAGCATCAGAGTTAGCCAAAATTAACATTTTAGGGTATTTTTTCCTAGTTTTTTTTTTCTGATAGTTTGTATATTTACATTAAGATTAAAAAAATAAAATAATATTGTTTGGCAACTTGCTTTTTCACCTCTATGAGTGAACTTGTTCATCTGTCATTGAGCATCTCAAAAAACTTGATTTTTAAAACAGCTGTAGACTCGTTCACCGGTGTGATTACATTATATTTATTCAGTTCACTTACATTTTTGGTTATGGTGGAGGGTGGGTTTTGTCATTTGGTTTTATGCTTTCTTATTTATGTTGTGCCACGCTAGTTTGAAGGTATATTTCTGTGATCTTTTCAGTATTTCTTCTATTCACTTGCTTGTATTAATATTTGGCCTCACTTGAACAGACTTCCCTGAGTGGGGATGATTAAGTGGTAGGAACTCTTGGAAATAGTCCTAGAGGAAGTGAAATAAACCCCATTTTAGGTTTTGCCCCATTGCAAAGTGCCACCCTTTCTACAGATTTCCTGGGCGAAGCCGTTAAGAAATGTTTAACAGATCTGTTACTTTTATTCTCACCCCTCTAGGCTCAGGCAAAGCAACGAGCTGGCAGAGCTGGGAGAACAGGCCCAGGGAAGTGTTACAGGCTGTACACAGAACGTGCCTACCGAGATGAAATGCTGACCACCAATGTGCCAGAAATTCAGAGAACCAACTTAGCAAGCACAGTGCTCTCACTCAAGGTAGAAATCACTGTCTTGTTAGAATGGGCTGGTGGAGCAGTCCAATTCTATGGCCTTAGTGAATGGATCTCGGTTTTATGAATCTTGTTAAATACTTCAGTAACCTCATGGAACCCATCCCTTTGGGTACAAGGCAAACGGCTGTGATAACAGCCTCTCCACCACGGGTCTGGGGCTAAATTGGCATGTGTGCTGTAGTGCTTTTTTTCTTGCCATCATAACCAGCAGGATATTTAGTTATAAAAGATCTTAGTTAGGAGCATTAACTTTCTAACAGGATATTAGAAAAATCGAGCCAGTGCCAAACCGTGGACAAACTCACTTCCCTCAACCCTTTAACTTTCACATCCAATTCTGTTCTTTTAAAACGGAAGCAAAACCCCCAATCCAAAAGCTTTGCGAGGGAACAACTGTTAGTACAGGTTTCAGACTAGCCCCCTGGGGCTGGGTTTCATTCTAAATCACTGCTCTTCCTCTCTCAGTCCCCAGTGAGAACCTTCAGATTCTCTTGGCAGGGGGAACCGCATGAGTAATTTCCCAGATGATGGCACCCCTACCCAGCGCCGCCCCCGCTCCAGTGCTGCCCTGGAGCCCTGGCACTTTACTAATGCACAGTGTTCTGCTGTAATTTATTATTCATTCCCTGTATGAAAGGCTAAAACAGAGCTTCAGAGAAAAAAAAAAGCCTGCTCGTCTCTGAAGTGAGAACAGAGAGGCATCTGTGGCTCAAAGTTCTGCTCTGAGCTGTGTGTCTTTGGTAAATTTACCTGCTCGGCTCTCTGCTCTGTATTCTCCTCTCAAAGTGGGGGGCTGTTAATAGTCTCTCCTGCGAAGATAAATGAGATAGTGCAGGTAAAGGCCCTTGGCACAACACTTACTGATTGCTAACATAATTCCTTGTTCTTATTCATACAGTAAGCAGTTATTGAACACCTGCTGGGTTTATGGTCACCATCACTTCTGTGGGAAAGAAACAGCTTAGGTCCTGCCTTTATCACATTTGGATAGTGCATCATTTGTTTCTTTTATTCATCAAATTAGCTAACAGATGTATCAAATGCCCGCTCTGTGGCAGGCAGGTGATTGCATGTGGTTTTGTGTGTCACCATGGTGAACTCAGAGCAGGGGCCATATCTTAGTCCTCTTTATATCCCTCCCACCTAACCTGGCACACAGGGCACTTTCTAGATACACAGGAGATATTATGTATGCAGGAGACAGGGCAAGCTGGTTGTTTTTTTTTTTTAATTATGATGAAATATATAACACATTGTCATTGTAATCTTTTAAAATGTCTAGTTCAATGGCACTAAGTACATTCATAGTGTTGAGCAACCGTCACTACTATCCATTCCCAGAACTTTTTGATCATCCCAAATTGAAACTGTACTCATTTAGCTAAACTATCCCCTTCCCCCTCCCTCCTGCCCCTGGTAACCAAATTACTTTCTGTCTCTATGAATCTGCCTAGCCTCGGTACCTCAGATAAAAGGAATCACACGTATTTGTCCTTTTGATCTGGCTTATTTTACTTGTTGTTTTCAAGGTTCATCATGCTGTAGCATGTATTAGAATTTCATTTGTTTTTAAGGGTGAGTAATATTCCATTGTATGTATATAGTGTTTTGTTTATCCATTCATCTATTGATGGACTTTTGGGTGGTTTCTACCTTATAGCTATTGTGAGTAATGTTGCTGTGAACATTAATGTACAAGTATTCGTCCTGAGTCCCTTCTTTCTTTTTTTTTGAGTGTATATCTAGAAGTGGAATTCTTGGATCACCTGGTAACTCTGTGTTTAACTTATTGGTGAATCACCAAGCAGCCACACTGTTTTATTCCCATCAGCAATGTATGAGGATTCCTGTTTCTCCATATCTTGCCAACACTTATTATTTTCTTTCTTAAATTGTGGCTGTTGCCATCCTAGTGGGTATGAAGTAGTATTTCATGGTGGTTTTGATTTGCATTTCCCTAATTACTAGTTATATTGAGCATCTTTTCTTGTGTTTGTTCTCAGTTTTATATATCTTTGGAGACATGTCTACCTTTGCCCATTTTTAAATTTTTGTCTTTTTGTTCTTGAGCTGTATATTCTGAGAGTATTTATTTTTTTTTAAATATTTCCCAAGAAAGTATATGTTTTCTAACAGTCTTGAGGTTTGTGTGACCCAGCCCTCCTGCTAATTGCTCTGGTAGCTTCTCTGGTAGCTTCCTAATTTCAGTTGAAGAAATAAGATGACAAGTAGTCTCCCTCCATGTGAGCACTGGTGAGGCTGACCCTGCCATCTTCACATTGTTCCCTTCTATTCTAGGCCATGGGCATCAATGACCTGCTGTCCTTTGACTTCATGGATGCCCCGCCAATGGAAACCTTAATCACAGCCATGGAGCAGCTGTACACGCTGGGGGCCCTGGACGACGAGGGCCTGCTTACTCGCCTGGGCCGCAGGGTAGGGGACAGCCCTAAACCTCTGGTGCTTTGGGGAAGATTCCCTGGCTAGCCTTCCATTCTTTCTGTTCTGTATAAAAAATTAAGCTCTGAGGCCCTGGATAAGCTTTGGCTAGAATTCTGCATGCCTGTGTTTAACCTGGATTTTCCACTATTACTTGAAACTATTTCTTCGTTACAGAAAAAGAAATTCTATCCAACTAACCTTATCTCATGATATGTAATTGAGTTTAACCTTTGAAAAGATGTCTATAAAATTCCCACCTACCCCAACAGTAGTTATAATCTTGGTCATATACATTTGGTTGAAATTTATTTGGGAAATTTAAAAAAAAATTATTCCAATAGAGCGAGGCATCCCACATCATCATGCTTGGGTAAACTTCCTGCGGTCTGATACCCACTCTGACCGACTCCAGGTGGCTCTTCCCCAGGGTCACAATTGTAGTTTCTTCTTCTCCCTCTAGATGGCAGAGTTCCCTCTGGAGCCAATGCTGTGCAAAATGCTGATCATGTCTGTGCATCTGGGCTGCAGTGAGGAAATGCTGACCATTGTGTCCATGCTGTCTGTGCAGAACGTCTTCTACAGGCCCAAAGTAAGGAGTGCAGGCCCGCGTTCGAGTAGGAGTCAGGCGAAGTTGGGCAAAGTCAGCCCATTGCCACCCGAGTGCTTAATGTGCACACTTGATTGGGCCATGGAGGGTGTCCCGGCAGTGCCAGGTGTTCAGTCAATAGCTGTTGGGTGGGAAATGAACTTCTCCCCACTGCTTGCAGGATAAACAAGCCCTTGCAGATCAGAAGAAGGCCAAATTCCACCAGACTGAAGGGGACCACCTCACCCTGCTGGCTGTGTACAACTCCTGGAAGAACAACAAGTTCTCCAACCCATGGTGCTATGAGAACTTTATCCAGGCTCGTTCTCTGCGCCGGGCCCAGGACATTCGCAAGCAGATGTTGGGCATAATGGACAGGTAACACCTGGTGACTTCTCCTGTTCAAGTTGAGTCTCCCTGTATGCCGTGCCGTGTACATGTATTTATGAAGCTGTAGGCACCTGTACTCTTGCTCCTCACATAAAACTCTTTTTTCTCCAGCTTTTCCCTCTCTGTTGTACTCCTTCCCAGGTGAGGATGGGCTGAGAGTCACTTCAGGAAGTTCCTAAGAGGAAGAGGATATATTAGTTGTTGACAGTGCTCTTTGTTTACGGCATCTGTGACATTATTAGTTGGGTTGAATTATAACCCAGGCAGAGTGTCTGGCTCTTGTGGCATCCATCTTGCCCACTGTGTCGAGCTGCCCCTGTGGTGCACTTAGGGCTAGAAGGAGGGTCCTAGTGCCGACCCTGGGGGCCCCACGAGGCGGGTGTTGGGGACTGTTACTCTGGAACGTAGAACCTCAGAAAACAGAGTAGTCTCCCATCTTTGTCCTCTTATTCTCCTGCAAGACACAAGCTGGATGTGGTGTCCTGTGGTAAGTCCACAGTCCGAGTGCAGAAGGCCATCTGCAGTGGATTCTTCCGGAACGCTGCCAAAAAAGACCCACAGGAGGGTTACCGGACACTGATCGACCAGCAAGTGGTCTACATCCATCCATCCAGTGCTCTCTTCAACAGGCAGCCCGAGTGGTAGGTGGACAGAGAGGACTTGGGAACCAACTGGCCCTTTGTGTTTGTGTCCCCACTCACAGCCAGCACTTCCTAACGTTGCTTGTGTTTCTAGAGCAGCAGAAGCCTGCTGCTGACACAGTATCAGGCCCTTTTGAGAGAAAATCACAGGGGTGAGAGCTAGGAAGGATCTCAGAGATCTAGTGAGGTGATTAAATTTTTATTTTTTCAAATAGTATTAAAAAAAATTGAAATCTTATTCGCCTGCACATAAAACTGATTTAAAACCACTGTGCCACCGAGGTGGTAGAAGAGAGCTGGAGACACAGAGCCTGGCCTGCCTGGCTTTCCCCGTTCCCGTGTGGCAGCCTCGCAGGTCCCCTTCGGAAAACCACCCTCCCGCTTCACAGAGCAGGAAACAGGTCCGGGGAAGGAATGTGATTGGTTCTGTGTCACTTAACTCATTGGAACCGGCAGCTTTCTTGTGGTGAGAGGTGTGCAGGCGCCTCAGTATTGGGGTGTAGCTGTCATAAACAGAGACTTCAGTCTCCTCAGGGGTCAGGTCGGAGAGGTAAGAGGGTCAAGTGCAAGCACAGCTGAGGCCCACCAGGGACCAGGGTGGCTTGCCCATGGAGCAGGTCCTATATTGGAGGCTTGTGCTCTCTCTCTGCCTCCCTTAGGGTGGTGTATCATGAGCTGGTGCTGACCACGAAGGAGTACATGCGTGAGGTTACCACCATCGACCCCCGGTGGCTTGTGGAGTTTGCTCCGGCCTTCTTCAAGGTCTCTGACCCGACCAAGCTAAGCAAGCAGAAGAAGCAGCAACGGCTGGAACCCTTGTACAACCGCTATGAGGAGCCCAATGCTTGGAGAATATCCCGAGCCTTCCGGCGGCGCTGAAAGGCAAGAATCTGTTGGCCTCACCTGCAGCCCTGGGCCAGGGCTCAGCCTTGATCTTATTGATGAGAAGCTGGTCCTGAGGATACAGCTGTCTGGTGGCTGAATATCTCAACTGGGCATTTCCTAAACTTGACTCTCCTTCCTTCCCTGGTGGTAAAATAGAAACAGGGATTTACGCCTGGTGAGATCAGAGCCTCCAGGCCCCACCACCCCAAGGTGGGGCCAGCAGGGCTCACACCTGACATGGGGGTACACACTGCATCATCTCCAAGTTAGGGGAAACTTCTGCA
Organism: Moschus berezovskii; assembly: GCF_049115385.1. Classification (NCBI taxonomy): domain Eukaryota; kingdom Metazoa; phylum Chordata; class Mammalia; order Artiodactyla; family Moschidae; genus Moschus; species Moschus berezovskii. The sequence goes on from NC_142479.1 coordinate 55,472,619, forward strand.
GCTCTCGGATGGGAAAGGGGAGCCACGAGCGTCTGCTTCATGGACTCAGTGAGGGCCCTGGCTGGTACTCTGTAGAGGAGAGAGCCATGAAGCTCACCCAAAGTGTTGATCTCCCCCTCTCCTTCATACCCCTGTCCAGCCCCTGTCCTTTTGCTTAACCTGCAAATATTTATTTTCATAAGGAAACAAAAATGGTTCTCTGTGGCTACTTCTATTAGCTGAAAGGTTAGGCTGTTGGCCTGGGCTGAGGGTGGGGAGATTTAGTGTCTGAGGCTTCAGTGGAGAGTCCCCTGAAACCAGAGCCAGAGGCTCTTTGGGCTGAAGGGTGACACACACCCAGACCTCCAGTCATATCTCTCAGCATCAGCACTGCTCCAGAGCTGCATGGACCGCACCGTGATTAACCACATCCACTGCACAGGCATTCTGCTCTGGGAGCCTGAGTGATTACAGATGCCACATATTGAATACAGAAGGCTCTCCCTGGCTCCCTCTCCCACCTGCCAAACTCACAACATGTAGTGCATCCTATTTCCTCTTGAAAAACACAAGTAATGACACAACTTTCAGCTTATTTTTGGTTTTAATTTTACCCCCAGATCTCTTTAACAGAGTTTTCTCTGGTCAAAGCTTCTCTTCCTCTGCCTCAAAGTGAAAATCACGGTCACACCTCTCAGAACCTGTTAGTGCTGCCCAGGACCTGTGCTCCTGGCCGTGTGCTTGGTGGTTTTCTCCTAGCATTTGGTTGGGGAATGGCCACCTCCCAGGGCCCTGCTCACATTTCCTGAGAAGCCTCTGGACTTGGAAGACCATCAGGCAGATGCTGCCAGGCCAGGCTGTGGAACTTCCGGGAAGTTGGTCTGGTGGAGAAACCCCTGGCAGATTGGGCACATCCTGTGTTACGGCCCGAACTGCCTCCATTCTCTCTACACTTTAGAGTTCTGAAATGATATAAATACTAGAACTACTCTACATGGTACGTTGGACACTAAAGGAGACTATACAACCTACTAGGATGTGAAGGAATATAGGCTGCTGTTGGGCAGCAGACCAGCCTAAGGACACAATTCAGAAACAACCCAGCAGAGTCTGCTGATGGTAGATCCCTGCTCCTTCATTTAGCTGGGTGAGCTCCCGCGAGTCTCAGTGTGCCTCTCAGGAAACCTAGGCCAGCAGCTGAAGTCAGGATCTAAAGATCCTTTAAGGCCTTGTGGGGAGACGGAGGAAACTGAAGCAGAAGCAGAGGCTGGCTGCTGCTGCTGCTGCTGCTGCTAAGTCACTTCAGTCGTGTCCGACTCTGTGCGACCCCACAGACGGAAGCCCACCAGGCTCCCCCGTCCCTGGGATTCTCCAGGCAAGAACACTGGGGTGGGTTGCCATTTCCTTCTCCAATGTGTGAAAGTGAAAAGTGAAAGTGAAGTCGCTCAGTCGTGTCCGACCCTTAGCGACCCCACGGACTGCAGCCTACCAGGCTCCTCCATCCATGGGATTTTCCAGGCAAGAGTACTGGAGTGGCTTGCCATTGCCTTCTCCTAGAGGCTGGCTACCCAGTCTTAATTCCAGGCCAGGTCTGTCTGGTTTAGGAACAAACTTGGCTTGGCAGCTCAGCTGTCCCAGCTGGGTGACCAGCATTGACGGCATTGGCACTTCTGAAGTCATCACTGCCAAGAAAGGAGGTTTGGATTTTAAGCTGAAGTTGAAAAGGGGATGTTTAACAGGCCAAGGCTGAGAGACAGCGGGCTGGTCATCTTTCTGAGTTAGGTGAGCAAAAAAGACCCAACCTCTGTGGGTGTTCTTGAACATCTCCCCAAAGAGCTGGGGTCACCGCCTCTGCTGTGACAACATGGCAGGGGTCTGACCTTTTGACTTTCCATGAGGAAACAGCATGTAGGCAGCATTGCTGAGCCTTCCTAGAGGGAACAGGGGGCTCCCAGCCAGATTGGGCAGGAGGACTTGCCTGCTGCTCCTACACAATGGGGCCCTTGTTTCTCTTCCTTGAATTAATATTTCCCGAGATTGAGTGATAGCCCAGAAGAGGATGTGGGTCTCGTGCAAGGAGCTGGACTCTTCTTGTTTATTCCACCTCTGCGGGAGCCTAGCTCCAGAGTTTCCTGCCCCTGCACTTGTGCTGAGTCTGTGCCTGTGTGTTGGGGGACCGTCCCTATGGGCCATGTGTCAGCTCTCCTGTTGGATCAGGCACCTTGGTCCAGGGTTTCCCACATCCAGTCTAGAGCACGGTTCAGTTTTGGCTGTCTCTCCTTCAACCAGAGAATTCCCTCCTGTGGTCGTGGTTGTGGTGGTCTGGTAGCCATCTCCTCCTCAGAGCAGTGCCCTCCACATGTAAGGATTTGAACAGTTGTGAGGAGTGGCTTGTTAGCATTCCAGAGGACAGAGGTCACATGTCTCAGCCCATGGAGACCTTTCCAGGACCCTGTCTCTCCTCATAATGTGCCTACTGAGACCTCAGGGTTTCCACTTGACCTTTACACCTCTTCTCACCATGATAGCCTAGGTTTCATGTACAATTACAGGCTTCCCTGGTGGCTCAGACAGTAAACAATCTGCCGGCAATGCAGGAGACCCAGGTTTGATCCCTGGGTTGGGAAGATCCCCTGGAGGAGGAAATGGCAACCCATTCCTGCATTCTTGCCTTGGGATATCCCATGGACAGAGGAGCCTGGCGGGCTATAGTCCATGGAGTCACAAAGAGTTGGACGTGACTGAGCAACTAACACTCAAGTACAATTATGTATTTTTAAAAACTTGTTTTTAAAAATTTTCTATTGCTGTAAAGTTAGCACATTGTTTTTTGTTTCTGGGGGAAAAAAATAACATTGATTTTTATCTGTGGGTAGTGGTCAAGAGGCATTTCTTCCTGCAGTCTTGGCCTGAGTACTAGACAGGGGCTGTGGGTGAAGTGTCAGTTGTGGTTGAGCTGGCCCCGCCTCAACGCAGAGGTTTGCTGCAGATCTGATGTAGTTGGATGGAAAGCACCTGTTTTCACCTGAATCTGGATCCTAGGAAGCTGTTTACACAGGGACTGCCCATCCTGTCCCTCCCTCCTCCATTGGCCCTGTCATATCTCCTATCACACTTCCTTTCTAGATGTCACCACTTTTTCAGCCTGGGCTCCCACCTCCCAACCCTGAAAACGTGGCCCAGGGTTCTGTTCTCCCCCCAAATTTGAGCAAGGAGAATCCATGCTGTTTCCCTTCCCTTTTCCTGTGAAAATCTGGCATGTTCTTCCTCACTGGCCAGGACCCAGGGCTCAGGGCTGCTCCAGCCTCCCTGTACTCTCTTGCCTGGGTGTTGCCTTTTCCCGCTCCCCTCCAAACTCTGTCCCCACCTTCAGCAAAAAAGTAACCTGAAGCCACAGCAGGAGAGGGGACACACAATTGGGGTTTGTACACAAGGGTAGCATGGTCATGGGAGTTTATCTGTGATCACAGAAACCACAGACCAAACCCTGCCTAAGGAAGCCCCAGGAGGGCTTCAAGGCTCTCATCAGTTCCCCTTCCCCTAACCTGGATGGGGAGATAGCTGCCCATCAATACATGAGATATTTCAGACAATCCTCTTGATAATCCTGGGAGGGAGAAGTCTGAGCAGCTACCACTGAGCCCATTTTCCAGAGGAAATAGTCAGAGGTCATTTGTTTTTCCTAAACCCGAATGGGAGGTTAAATGTCAGGGCCAGGGCCCAAACTCTGGTTATGTGTCTTTCAAACCCCAGACCCTTCTCCCATGGCAGCAAAGAGGACACAGGAGAACTCACAGGAGAAGCAGGGGCCTTTATTAGGGTCTGGCAGATGTAGTGGAGGTGAAATCCCAGGCCTGGGCCTAGGAAAAGGGAGAGGAGAGGCAGAGGCCCCCGGAGCAGAGGCAACCCCCCCACACCTCTACCTGGCAAGCCCTCCCCTACTGCAGGTTCCTCACTGCAGCCTCCCCCTGCCTCTGGGAACACAGAGCACCAAGAACTGCCAAGAAGGACCCTCTAGGGCCACAGCTTGGAGGGAAGCACAGGATCCAGGCGGCTGTCTCCCTACCATGAGAGGTCAGGGGAGCTCAATGTCCCCGCCTCTCCAACGGGATGAAGTGGGGAAGCTCCTTCTCTGTCCCCCAGAAGAGAACGAACACGTTCTCTCTAGTAGGGGAAAGGGAATAGGGCTTGGCCTCTAAGCAGGACCTAGAAAGAGGTCAGAGGTGAGGCTCCTGATGGAATTTCCCAGACACTACCTTCACACTCGAAGTCTCCCCTTTCCCTTCCCATCAGTTCTGGGGAGCAGCTCAGAGTCTGGGCCGGAGTGACTGATGGGCAGAGGAGATCTACTCCAAAGACATCTGTGGGTTTCAGAGTGGGGGTTTCCCCGACACCAAACTCAACTATGTACACAGGCAGCAGCCCCGGCGGCAGGGGAGCAGCTGCAAAGGGCTAGTAAGAGTAGCCACCCTTGGGGCCAAAGGGCTGGGCGGGGCCAGCCAGCTCTGGGAGGTAGGAGGGGCTCTCGTCCAAGTGGGACAAAGGGACTGTGTCCTCCTCACTGACCGGCCGGTCAAACTCAGCCTTGAGAGCTGGACGCTGATTGTCCGGGAAGGCCAGAGAGAAGAGGGCCTCGGGCTCGCACACAAATTTGTACACATAACGCTCGCCAGCCACCTGTAGGGGGAGAGGGCTGGGTCAATGTAGGGCTGGGAAAGCAGCCCCCCTGCAGGCCCAGGCAAATGCGTGAGTTCCTCCTGCTGCTTCGTTTAAGATGCCTCCCTTCACAATTCTTTTCCATTACTGCTCATCACATTTTTGAGAGGAAAATCTTAGGGTTGTCCATAATTTCTGGACTTCTCTGGTTCATTGTCTGCTCCTTCAAACTTGCTGAGAGATGCTCTCCTACCCCCAGCACCTTCCCACAGCCACTGCCCCCAACTCCCGTGTCTTTTTTAAAATTTCTTTTTGGCTGCACCTCACAGCATACAGAACTTCCCCAACCAGGAATCAAACCCACCCTCCTACAGTGGACGTGCAGAGTCTTAGCCACTGGACCACCAGGGAAGCCCACACCCACCCTGTCCTTGGACCCTTAACCCCTGACCTTCTGCATGATGCCTTTCTCGTAGTAGTATCGGAGTGAGCGGCTCAGTTTGTCGTAATTCATAGCTGGCCGGTTCTTCTGGATACCCCAGAGCCTGGCGACCTGGGGACAGGGGATAGTTGGGGGATGGCCATGGCACTCAGCAGAGGAAATATTGGGAGCAGGTCAGAAAGAGCACTTGAGATTCTTGGAGTACATGCTCAGCTGGCCCTGCAGCTAAGCACCAGCCCGCAGACCCCAGTTTGGCAGGAATTCAGGTTAAATAAAGCAGCAGTGCTGGTGAAGGCACATGTCACCAGTTCCCAGGGTTTCTTCAGCCCCCAACGCTGTTGGGAGGAGGGGTGGAGACATCCGAGAGGCCCACCTCCTCAGGCTCAATTAGTTTGAACTCCATCCCCCGGCCGGTCCAGGCAATGAAGTGGGCGTTCGTTGGGTCATCGAGCAGGGCCACCAGAAACTGCCACAGCTGCAAGGCACCCCGGCGCTGGTAGGGTGGACCCTCTCGGAAGCCTCCCATCCCTTCCTGCTTGATGTCTCCTGAGGAACATAGGAAACGAGGTGGAGGGCTTGTGCCTCTGGTGGCCCAAGCAACCCTGTCCCCTCTCCCCAGGGGTCTCTCCAGGCCCTTTCCCATGAAATGTGACGTGATTCCTGGGGGGACACAGAGGGCTCAAGCAGTCACTTCTCTGACCTTCAAACTTCTCAGGGACGACGCAGACATCATCTGGGAACGGTTGCAGAGGTTTCTCATAGCTATAGCCTTGAGGAGGAAGTGTGGGGGTCATTCAGATCTGGGAGCTCGCTGATACGAGACCCTAGAGGGACTCCTGGCCAGGAGCCCCTCCCCCACAGCAGGACTCTGTCCTCCAACTTGGAGGGCTTGGCAGGGGAGGAAGAGGGGTCTGCCTTACCCACGGTTCTGTCACCTGGAGAGGGCCCGGAGAAACCCTCTGTGTGAAGGTACATTGAGGCATATCCAGGGACATCTAAGGGGAGGAGAAGAAGGGAGATGTTGGAAGTGGCTGGGGTGAGGGCGGGGGCGGCAGTCCCCCATACATTCAAGAACATGCCAGCCTGCCTTCCGGTTCTTTCCCCAGAGGCCCGCCTACCCCCAGGTCCCGGGGGAAGTTCACCCAGAGGGAGTGTCAGGCTTGAAGCCCTCAACTTGAGGGCTGGGCCAGACAGCCTGGATGGCAGCAGCTGAGGCCAGGCAAAGCTGCTCCACAAGGCCCCGGATTCCAGGAGCAGCTGTTTCCTGTGAGTTTAGGGGGGAGGAGGAGGGTAGAGATGAACCTCCGGGGAAAGGGTTCAGTGTCCCAGGCTAAGATTCCCCTGGAATGGGCTGATGTCCGGTCAGCAGGGCAGGTTCCAGCCCATTGCGGGTGTGAGGGAGGGAGGAAAGGGGTGTGGGGGCAGGGAGAAGAAACACATATGCATCTATTTGTGGAAAATGCAGTGGGCACACCCGGCCGGGCCCTCTGTTTCCAGCTCTGACAGTAAGACAGTCCACTCTATTTGATTCCATTCCACAGGATTGACACCCCACCTGGAGGATGCTCTGGTGCAGCCAGCCTGTCAAGTGCCAGCCCCTTCCTGCCCTACCCCCTTCACTCCCACTATGAATGAGATGGTGAAACCCGACACCTCCGGGAGGAGGCGGGAGGGTGGGCTCATTCGTGCCTCCATTTTGTGAATGGAATTCCTGACTCCATTCAGAGGAAGCTGAAGGGGGAGGGGCAGGAGTTCAAGGACATGTAACTCGAGCTCCTCCGGTCTGCCTCCTTTGAAGGTCAGCGGACAAGAGTGTCTCCCTCCTACTTCCTCCTCCTCACTTCGGGACAGGGCTCAGGCGCAGGGCCCTGGGCTGGAGGAGAGGGGCTCCCTTCCGGTTCTGATTCAGGCAGCCTGGGGGATTTGGGGCTTATGCCCCTACCCCTAAAAGACTGACACCAGGAAAAGGGAAATTCAAACACTCTAGGCAGCTCTGAGCCTAATCTAGACTCTGAAATTTATTTTCTCTAATGCAAGTTGGCAGATAAACTCAAATTTGGAGCTGGTAACAATTAACTTGGGGCTTCCCTGGTAGCTCAGATGTTAAAGAAACTGCCTGCAATGCAGGAGACCTGGGTTCGAACCCACACCTGGGTCTGAAGATCCCCTGAAGGAGGACACGGCAACCCACTCCAGTATTCTTGCCTTGGGAAATCCCATGGACAGAGGAGCCTGGTGGGCTACAATCCATGGGATCACAGAGTTGGACATGACTGAGTGACTAACACACACGACAGTGTTAACAGGAGACAAGATTTCCTGGGCCTTTCCCTGGCTGCTTGGGCTTTTGAGCAGTAGCTGTTGTTTATGAACACCGTGGCTGAGTGCATCTCATTTCCATCAACAGCCAGGTGGAACTAGAATTTAAAGTAGTCCCTACTTCCAGTCCCCAGCTCTGGCCAGGATGGTGGGTTGTTTCAACCAGGAGGCTCAAACAGGATGTGGAAACCACACCTGAACCCTGCCTTCCAATTGGGAAGTGTGAGCCTGGCTAGTTCAAGTTCATGTTTCTCCTCATTCAAATCCCTTTGTATTTCTTAAGCTTCTGTGGGGACAGGGACCGATGACACGTCCTATTCATCCGTGTCCACCAACTGCACACACTCGCACACTCATGCTCCTGGCATAGTACTTCCGTCCCAGTAGGTATGTAAGCCCCCAGACACCCATTAAATAGAAATGGGAAAAAATGCCTTAACTTTCCTATCAAGTCACAAGCTATCTGAAGGCTAGGACTGGCACATCTCACTTATTGAATGTAAGTCTGCTGACTGAAAAGGGACAGTTCTTTTTGAATCTATGAAAAGAAGTGGTAGGTTCGTGGGTTAAATATATGAACTAGTAAAAGGATAGGAAGGGGAGACATGCTGTGTTTAATGGCCCTGTTCACTTGATCACATGCCACCCTACCCAACAATCCCCTTGAAACTCCTCCATCCCCTTCCCGGGAGCATCTCTTACCTGAGTCGTAGGAGAAGTCCGTTTGCTCCTGTTTGATCACCACCCCCGCCCCTGGGTACCTGTGCCCACTGACTCCACCCTGGCCCACTGCCGGCTGGCCGGCCTGTTCATACAGGGGGTCAAGGTATTCCTGCTTGAAGCTCTGCTGAGGGTAGGGTGGGCAGGGCTCCGACAGCTGGTGTTGATAGGGGGCAGGGAGGGGTTCCCGGCCCGCTCCCTGAGAGGGTGTGAAGGAGTGGCAGACATCCAGGGGCTGCTGGAAGATGGAGCTGCATGTGGTTGGATGAAGAAAGAAGAGAATATTAAAAGCAGTCCTCCAACCCTGAGGGATGGGATGGGGAGTGAGGTGGGAGGGGGGTTCAGGATGGGGGACACATGTACACTCATCACTGATTCATGTCAATATATGGCAAAAACCACTACAATACTGTAAAGTAATTAGCCTCCAATTAAAATAATTAATTAAAAAATAAAAGTAGGCCTCCTTGTGCCTGCTGCTCTCAGAGCTTACAGTGTGGGGGGCGGGGGTGAAGGAAGGGGCAGGGAGAGGTCAATATCCTCACCTTTCCCCATGCCAGGTCTCTTAAGGGCCAGTGAAGAACACTCCAGAGAAAAACTGGTGAGATGCGGGTCTCCCTCTCTCCTTACCTGTGCTCCCCGAGGTACCCGTGGCCAGGGTGGGGCTGGGAGGCGCTGGAGGATCTCAGGAAATTCCGTTGTTCTGCCCGGGGAAAGGGCTGCAGGGGTGACTGTCCGGGGGCACCAGGGGCAGGGGACTTGATGGCGATTTGTCTAGGGGGGTCATAGGCACTGGAGGTGAGGGGGAGGGAGACAGGGGTGAGGGGGCAGAGAAGCTGGGCAAGCATCTTTGAACCCTACATTCCCTGGGAAGTTAGGTCACAGGGATTATGGGAGAAGAGAGGGTGCCAGGGTACCAGACTCTGCCCCAAATAAACATTTTTTTCTTTCTTAATCCTAAAGCCAGGTGTAATCTTGAAAACACCTCTCCCCAGCTCACAGCAACTGGGTAGGGTCAGACAGTGGCTTCTCCAGTGGATATACTCTGCTCTTTTTAATATTTTGGCCACAACGTGAGGCACGTGGGTGGGGGGCTCTTAGTTTTCCAACCAGGAATGGACTCTGCACCACCTGCACTGGAAGTGCAGCCTTAACCACCGGACCACCAGGGAAGTCCCTGCCCTCGTCTTAATATACATCCCTTGAACCTCCTGTTGTATTTTTCATCCTAACTACTCCGGGAAATCCTGAGCTATATTACCCTATTACAGGAGCTTGGAAATCCTTTCTATTGTCTAATCTGCATCTCAAATGCCGCCACTGCTCACCAGGTGCCCGCCCCCACCCCTCCATCCAACCCTTCCTTCCCCAGGGTGGGGCTAGGGCTCACCTGGAGTAAAGGCACTGCTCGCCATGGTGATAGGGGAGGGGGGGCTTCCTGCTGCAGGACAGGGCCGGGTCTGTGCGAGGACTCTGGGGCTCCTTCTTGATCCTGGTGGTGGGGCTGTGGAAAGCTACTGTGGGGGTTGGGGGAGGCAGAGCAAGGCCTGAGAATGTCACAGGAGAGGCAGGAAGAGCTTCCGATGCCTTCTGACATCTGCTCTTTAACCATCAGTTGGATGCTGGTATAGCCTCATCCCCCTTCTCTGGGTCACAATTGTCAGAAGAATCATAGACACTTCTAAGAACAGTCTGGCTATTTATATTATGTCTAGTTTTATACTTTTGGCTCATGTCCAGTATGAACCAAAGAAACTGTCTAAAGTTCAACATTTAGTGCAACCCAACCCACCCCCACCCTGCCCAAAACACCTTTGTAGGAGCAAGCATCTCCAACCAAAGGCCTGTGGTTTTCCTGACCGTCCTGGAAAATTCCAAGGGAGAGAAATGTTTTCTTATTTGGGGCTATAAAGCATCTTTCTTTTTCTGGTTAAGGCTGGATATTAGCCCACTTGCATGTCAGCTGACTAGCATCATACACACTCCTAATTATCCGTGAAGAACACTGGCCTTTCCTGTGGCCCCTGCTGGGTCTGCCAACTCCAGTCACCAGGCCGAGCAGCAAAGAGTTGGTTTCAAGACTGGGAGTGTGAGTCAAAACCCACAATCGACTTCTCTGTTGTTGATTATTTGTGCTCTGTTTCATTTCATTGGTCAAGACCACTGAAAGCTAAGTATCAGACATTAAAGCAGGGTTTCTCAACAGCAGCACCAGTGACATTTGGGCCACATAATTCTTTGTCATGGGGGCTGTCCTGAGCATCGCAGGATGTTAGCTCCCTGCTTCTATCCATGAGATGCCAACAGCACCCCACCCTCAGCTGTTAACAGGCCCAAATGTCAACAGACATTGGTCTCCTGAGGTGCCAAGTCATCCCTAGTTGTGCACAAGTAACTTAGAAGGGTAGAACTGGCCCCCACTGCACTGGTCTAAGCCCCTCGTTTCAGAAATAAGGAAAGGATCAGAGAGGTGAAGCGTCTGCTTCAAGGTCACACAGCTAGAATGGGCAAGCCCCGATGTGCACCAAAGTTTTCATCTCCCAGTTACTGCTGGGCCTTTTGAGTCCAAACCCAAATGGGGAGCTCTGCCCTTCACCCTTTTTTCAGAGGACAGAACAAGTTGATCTTTTGCGATCCTCTATCCCTATGACTCATTTCCTGCCCTCCCCCATTCCCCATCCCCTCTACCCAGGGCCCTCTACTCACAGTTTTCCGAATGGAAATCAGGAACAAACTGCTCGTCACTGTCTGGTACCTGAGCTGCAGAGAGAGGTCAGAGGTGAGTCTGGGCTGGGGGCCCTGGATGGCAGCCCCTGGCAGACTCCATTATTGCAGCCCTGCAGATTAGCACCAGCCCGAAGGGGCAAACAGCTTTCCTAGGGCTGAAAGTAACTCCACCCAGGTCCTAGCACCCTCCCTCTCGGGGCTCCCTTAACACCCTGGAGGGAAGGCTGCAGTTCTCAGAACCCGTCTGAGCAGATTCCAGAGTTGTGTCTTAGGTGCTTTGTCTTTTTTCCCTCCATTTTTCTCAAGTGAAGACAACCCAGCCCCTCAGAGTTTACAAAGTTCCCTGAAAGCAGAGTCACATCTGGGATGGGCAGGCATGACAAGGAGTGAGAGTCTGTGGACTTAGAATCACATGGGAAGATTCTGAATCTGGGCTGGGCCCAGAACTTCGCAAGTGAAATCTAGAGCCTGGGAAAGGAGATGGAATGGAAGGAAAAGACTGATTCAAGAGAGGTGATGAGAGTATGACAACGGGGGAGGAGGAGGCTGGGGTCACTGGCCGTCATGGTGCTTTATCCCTCTGATGTGCAACTAGGAGAGAGAAGGGCTTCCTAAACTGGAACTCTGAGGAGCACTCCCAGGGTGCCAGTGTGGGTGGAGCTGGGTTTGGGGATTAGGCAGGAAAACTAAAATAGCACAACAGCTCATCCGTGGCCCCCAGGCTGGATATCCGGGCTCTGATTTGTAGTTCTTATTCTGGTCTCGCCAACTCCTTCAGGTGGGATCCAGCTGAGTACCTCTCCTGACCCGAGAATCTTTGCCCACTTTTTGCCCCTTTCTCAGGAATAAATAGATAACAGCAGGAAGGGAAAGGGTAGACACCAAGAAGGACTTCCCGATAGTCTGGGAAGAGAGTGGCTTGAAGGTAAGGCAGTGGAACCCACAGAGACAGGTCGCTCATCCCCTGTAGGCTGCTCTCAATGGGGAATGGGAAAGGTCATGGATAAAATGACAGCAGAGTTGGAAATGGCTGGTAAGGGTGAGGGATACAAGGAGATGGCTGGAGAACACTGTCACTCATCCCAGTCTATACAGGACACACCCCAATCTCTATGGCTTCCCTGCTGGGCCAAGGCTCCACTGTCTTCCTTGGGTTTCAGCCATGACCTCAGATCAGAACTCCCTACTTCTACTCTCCACATGGCTGTCAGAGGGATCTTTTATAACAGAAATCCAATCACTTCTCTCCCTTGCTTAAAGCATGAACCCCAAACTCTTTGCCCTTGGCCTCCGTGGCCTCGAAGGTTCTGGCCCTTGCTTATCTCTCCGACCTGCCTCTCCTTGCCTGTTACCCTCCAGAACTCTGGTCTGCTTTTGGGTCCTGAACAGCTTGACCCCTCTTCCCTACATCCTGGCCTGTTATTTTCTGGCCTCTGAAGTCTTAGCTCACTTTGCCCTTTCAGAGGCCTTCTCTGACCACCTAAACTGAACTGGTCCCTCCCGGCTCTCGATCACATCACTGTTTTATTTTTTCCCGAGCACATATGACTTCTTGAAAGTATTAACTTAATTTATGCATATGTAATTTATGTGTTATTTATTATCCATCTCTTCTAAGAAGAAGTTAAGCTTGCTGAGGGCAAGGGATTTATCTGTCTTGTTTGTCTGACTCCCACGCACCCCTGAAACAGGGTCCCATTCAGAATAGACACATTATTTGTTGACTATATGAATAAACATACAATGAACCCCTGGCGAGCAACATGGGCCTGGGAGCAAGAACTAAGGAGATCCTAACCAACCAGCCCTTCCTTCTCCTTGAGGGCTCCCTCTCCACCACCAGGTAATATTAGAGGCAGGTCCTCCAGGTAAAACATATCTCACAAAGGATGCTTAAGGCTGTCATCAATTGCTTGGGAGGTGGATTCATTATCAACTTGCTTTAGACATCAGAGGTGTCAAGTGCTTTAAAACACACATTTATCGAGGGGAGGGATAAATTGGGAATATAGGATTAACAAATGCACACTATCATTTATAAAGGAAACAGCAAGGATTTACTGTGTACCACAGGGAACTCTATTCAATATCTTGTAATAATCTATAAGGGAAAAAATTAAAAAAAGAATATAGGTATAGATACACATGTATATATGTATAACCAAATCATTTTGCTTCACAGCTGAAACTTAACACAATATTGTAAAGAACTATACTTCAATAAGAAACAATAAAATAAAATACACACTTATAGACTGGTGACTTCTTGACAGAGGGAACCCAACAGCTGAAGGGTTTAAGAATCAGGAACCCCCCAGCCCCTAAAGAACTTATGGAAGAAACATCAGCACAGAACAATTCTGAAGTGATCAAATAGATCAGTAAGGCATGAAATCCCTTGGCAAAAACAAACAAAAACCAACACAGTACATCTTTTTAGGAGCGCAACTAGGGCACAAAGGCAACCGTTCCCAAACTGGCCCCAGTCAAGAAGCCTGGGACACTCTTAGAAACAGATTCCCAGGCCCCACCCTTGGAGAGTCACTCCAAAGGCCCAGGGTGGGGGTATCTATCTCTCTCTATTTTTTTTTTGGCTACACTGTGTAGCAGGCATATGGGATCTTAGTTTCCCAACCAAGGATCGAATCCTCACCTCCTGTATTCTGCTCAGTCAACCACTGGACCACCAGGGAAGTCCCAGGCACCTGTATTTTAACACACGCCCCTGGTAGCCCCTAAGAATAGGCAGGTTTGCAAAACTGGATAAAGGGAAGGATGCAAAACCTCAACTGCCCAGGTGGGTAAGACCCAAGCCCATCCATGGTGTGCCCTTTGGCACAACCATAGGTGAGAGCCCCCCAGACGGGCAGAATGGGGGTGACAGGAGCAAAATGAACACTTTTTCCCTCCCTGCCACCTGGGCAAGAAGGGTCCCGAGGGTGGGAGAGGTGCAGCACATGCGGGAGGCTGACGCACTCTGGGCCCCCTCTGGGGCTTCATTAACTGCCAGTTTCCATTGAGGTAATGGGCTGGGGGCACCTCCTGCTGGCGTCACAAGTCAGGTCACATGGTGGTAGAGAACCCTGGGGTCGTCTTGACCTTCTTCTTGCCTCAGGCCTGAAGGTTTGACCCGAACCCCCAATCCCCAAGCAGTCCAGGAGGCCACCCCCGGCACCCCGGTAATACCTCAAAAGGGGTGGTGCTGTCCTCATCCCAGGCCAGGAGAGATCAGCCAAGGCAAGAAGGGGCTGTGGTGTGAACCCTAGTGCCTGCCTGGCCCCTCCCCAGAGCACCAGCTCCTCCTAGAAGGGCAGGACAGGGCCTCCGTGGCTCAGGGACTATCAAGGATGGAAATAGGAACACAGAGCCTCGCGTTCCTGGAGAGCAGGAGAATTTCTAATGACCATGTTTGGTCTCGAGTGTCAGCCACTCCTTACTTATTTGTTGACTTGGCTGAGCTTAGGCTGCCAAGCCAGTGTGCCAGGGTCTGCCCCCAACTCCATCCTGGCACTAAGGTGGAGTTTATCTGCCTGGGGACATGGCAGAGGATTAAGGAGGGGACAGGAAAGGTGCCAAGCCAGCATAATGCCCAGAAAGAGAATTTCAGGGAACATCCCTCCAGTGGGAGGGGAGTCAGCAGAAAAGGGGCTTAGGGGCTTCCCACCTGGGCTCCAGGAGGACAGGTAGGTGCAAATAGCCAAGTAGCGAAGCCCATCCCAAGTAAACCACCCACCTATACAATATATACTCCATCACCTTCTCCCTCTCCGAGGGTCCAACTACAGGGCAGAGGGGCCTCTTAAGGAGCCCCAGTGGAAATGGGGGGAGGCATCCCCTGGAGCTCCTTCTCCATTTTGTCACCACTGGCCTCTCCCCCTTACCCCGCCCCCACCCTGGCAGCATACTGGAAGGAACCAGTTCTCTATCTATGGAGGGGACATTTGTCCCCAAGAGCCTTCTGGAAGGGGAGGAGACAGAAAGATATAGAAGGAGGCACTGTAGCTGGGGAAGACCAGAGGAAGGAATTAACCCCATCTCTTCTCACAGACAGACTGAGCCCCAGCATGCACACACATGGATTCACACACACCCAACTGCCTTTTACTTCACGGCTTTACACGGGTGAAACACATCCACATGGGATCTCTTCTTGGATTTACAAATACGAACAGGAAAAACCAAAGGACGAGGGGGCTGCAGACCTCAGAGGAAGACTTGGGACCGATGGTTCTTATGCAAAGGGGAGCACAGACCCACCCCTTTTAGAATCTCATAGGAGCTATGGATCCTTCTCTTCTTAGAAACATTCACAGTCCTTTGTGTATGTTGCACCCCTAACGATTTTATACACATATCAGAGGGCTCAAGGACCCCTACAATCTATCCACAGAGCTTGTGGGAATCCACAGACCCCGTTATGGACTCCTGCCTCATACAAAGAACATACATGACCCAGAGTCAATGTTCCTTATCACCAAGAGACCAAAGTCATTGCCTCTGAGGGTTCCAGAGGGCTCCCCACAAACCCGGAAAGGAACCCTTGACCAGAAGCACATCTTTGACAATAACCAGACACAGCTTGGGCTCAGCCGGTCTGAGCCCGGGGTTTCCCTGCAGTAGCCTGGTTCTTTCTCCAGCAATTCAGCAGATTCCCAGGCACCCCGAAAATAGACACACCTTCTTAGCCTCACATCACCCCACCCCTCTATCCATCTGGAAAACCCCCAATTCAAAGATGTCTGAGCTGCCTCCACAGACCCCCACTCACCCTCACCCTCTATGTTGCTGGACACCAGATGCTGAACCCACAACCACCTCCACCGGAATCCAACCTGGTGTTCCCCTATTTCTTCACAGCCCCACCCACACTTCAAGGACCCACAGCTTCAATCCAGATTGGGGCTTTAGGGAGAAATCAAGCTCCGGTCCCCAGTCCTACGCACCCCACCACTGGCAAGTTTCCAAATGAACTGGTCCCTCCCTGCCACCCCAAAGCTCCCTCTGGGCTGCAAGGGTCACTGACCTGGTGGGAAGAGGCAGGAGAGGAGGCTGGGGTGGTGCTGGGACGGTGCAGGGGGACAGGGCCCCGGCAGCTGCATCTGTCTCCGCAGAGAGAGCGAGAAGGAGCAATCGGCCACAGCATCCCCCTCTCAGGCCTGGCCATCCATCGCCAGCTGGGAACCTGAGCTGCTCCCTCAGAAGGAAGGAGAGGGAACCAAGGAGATCCCAGCGCCTCCCCCCACCCCAACCTGCGTCTTGCGATCCCCACCCCCACCTCCCCACCCACTGGATTTAAATGTACAGGGACTTCCAGGGCAGCAGCGTGAAACACACACTGGCTGTCACGCTGACACATGCAGATAGACACAAGTACAATTTCTAGACCCTCACAGCCAAGGGGTGGGGCTTCCAAGGTTGACAGAAGATGAGAACATTTTCCTCCCCTTCCCATTCCAAACCCCGCTGGTTCCGAAACGCCAACGTCTGAGCCTACCCCTAGATCACAAGCCCCAGGAGCTGCCCACTTGGAGGAGCCTAGGGACCCTCAGCTGGACAGACAGGAGCCTGGCGAGCCAGACAGAAATCAGGCGTTAGGAAAGGAAGTCTTTGAGAGACCCTGGAAACTGACACCACTGCGTTCTTTTAGCTCCAGCCCAGCTCCGGAACCTTGAGTGGAGGATGGGCAGGATGGGCAGACTGGGCATAGCTCTGCTTGTAATTCACAGCTGGGCACACAGGGCTTGCAGAATCAGGAAAGGCGGCCACAATCGCCCTAGAGCCCCCAGATCTCTCCAGCATCCATGAGGACATTGAGCCATGAATTCCAAAATGTCTTGAGTGCTTGCTCCATGCTAGTCATTCTGTTAATGTATATATTTAGGGGGATACTACAGCGGTCACAATAGATCTAGTCTGTCTAGTCAGAGGTCTTTCCCTTTTACTCCAGGCTTTTAAAGATGGTTCTAGAGAAGCTGGGTTTGAGTTTTAAGAAATCATCCAAGAGACACAGGTGGAGGGATGGGGAGATCTAAAAGAAGAGAAAAGCCCTTAAGAAGGGGTTCTTAGTGCTGTGGTTTCTTGGGTTTCAGTGTTACAGTGAAGGGACCCTCAGATGGGGGTAATAACCCTTCCCTCTCAGAGATTGTCTCAACACCAAAAGCCGCCTACCTGCAGTCCTGCTAGTGACACCCTTCGTCTCCACCCAAATACACCAAGGGATTCCACTAGGAGACCTCCTAGAACACACCTCCCTACGGAGAGGCCCACCTACTGACCCCACTCCAGCCAGCTCGAAGCTCACCCCCTCTGCCACCACCACCGAATCCCGCCCCTAGCAAACTGGAGGAGCAGTTTTCCTAGGGAAGGAGGGAGGATCGACTGCCATTAGAATTACAATCAAGGCGATTTGGGGGAGAAGCCCTGGGCAGCTTTGCCAAAGTGATGCAAAAAAAGAAAAAAAAAATTATTTAAACTTTTGTTGTTCTTTTGGCTCAGCCAGTAAATCGTTTGGCGCTGGGGGTTGGGAAGAAGAGAAACCAAGGGGGTAAAAATGAATGTTTCGGCAATTCCAGAAGATAGGTAACAAATGAATTGCTCCTTCTGTTTCTCCTGTTTCTTACACTCACTCCCCCGCCCCAAAACCCTAACACACACCTCAGCCTGGGGGCTGGTGCCAAACAAACTTTGCAAATGAAAATTTCAACCAGGAAAACGGGCCTGGGGCCAAGTTCCATTCAAATAAGCAAATACCCCACACAATGGTCTGATTCATCCCCAGGCCTAGTTACACAAGCCTGGCTCAAGGCAGAGAAAATAAATATCAATATAAGTATCCACACAGGGCGCTGGAAAGAGTGGAAAGGCAGGAGACTTGGGGAAGGGGCCTTGCAGAGGCCCTGGAGGCCAGCGAGAGAGGAAGTGAGCTAGGTTGGAATACTAGGGGTAGAGAGCACCCCCCACCCCAATAATAGTTTTAGGTCACAGAACTACTCACCTTCAGCGAGCCACGTCTCCTGGAAGTGAGTTAGATCCTGGAAGAGATCTGAGGGTTGAATAATGGAATGGAGAAGGTGAGGTGGAGTGGCGGTGAAAGAGTGGGAACCCTAAGGAGCCCGGTGACCTCCCCCTTAGGGGTTGGGGGAGAATGAACAGTCCCTTGGAGGGCAATTTTTTTGGGGGGGAAAGGGCAAGGGCTTCAGGTTCAGCCCTCAGGGTGTGTGAGGGGAGGAGGGTCGCGTTTTGTCTCTCTGTCTGTTTACCTTCGGAGTCGGGGGGCGGCAGGGAGCCTGGGTCCATGAGCTTCCCCTGTGGGACCGTCAGAGCTTCGCGCAAGCTCCCATTTCCGGGCGATTTCTGCGGGGAAGGGGAAGAATGTCCCCGAGTCACCCTGAGGCCGCCTGGTCTGGGGGCGGGGCTGGGGTCCCGGGGTGACTCTGGGGCGGGCAGCCCTGGACCCCGCGGGGTGGATTGGGGCGGGTGCAGGGTGGGGGCGGGCGTGGAGGCCGGCGCGGCGCTCACGCTGCAGAAGGTGTAGGGCACTTGCTGGTCCAAGTATCCGCCTTTCATCCTCCGCTCCATCCGGCCGCTCCCTCCGGCCACACGGCCCGGGCCCCGCGCGGGGGCAGAGACCTGGGGGCGGGGGGGCTGCGTTCGCACACCGTCTGGGGAAGGCAGCAAGGTGGGGGTGGGTAAGGGCGGCGGGGAGGGGCAGTCCCGAGGCTCCGGGTCCGACGGCAAAACTTCTCCGACTCACTCGGAGGTTTGGGGAGGCGATGGGGAGGTTTCCGCCTGCAGAGCTTAGCGCCGTCACACTGCCCTCCCGCCAAAGGAGGTCCCACCTGCTCCTGGGAACCGGGGTCGCCGTTTCGGCTGCTTTCTGCAACCCTGCTTTGCCCAGACTTGGTTACATAAGACGTGTGTGTGTGTGTGTGTGTGTGTGTGTGTGTGTGCGCGCGCGCGAGTATGCGCTCGCGCGCGGAGGAGCAGGCGAGGCGCGCACCATTCGCACGCCCACAACTCGGGCGCCCCCTCCAACCCTGAATCCCAGCGCCTCCCACCCCTGCCCTGGAATCTGCGGAGGCGGCGGTGAGAGTGTGGTGAGTGTTGGATGCGAGGCTGGGAATCACACTCTCCCTCCCTCTCCCTCCCGTAGCCTCACCTGAGGCCCGGGCGTCTGCACTGGAGCCGCGAGGGGTCCCGAGCATCCCCCCCGGGTGGCACCGAGGGTCGCGGGGCTAGGCCGGAGCTAGGCGACCCCGGCCCCGGGTCCCTAGCGCACCGGCTTGTTTTCCGGGCGCCGCCGACAGTTGTGAGCCCGGGGGAGCCGCTGATTGGTGCATTTCCTTCGCCTCTGCCTCGGCTCTGTCTACCCCCCACCCCGCTCCCTTTGTTTCATTGACTTTTGTGAATGAAACCCCAGGGCCCGGCACGCCCGCCAATCCCGAGACTCGCCCTGCCGAGCCGGAGGGGCGGAGTTTCCCAGCAGCAGGGGCCAATGAGAACTCAGGGGTTGGCTCCCGGTTTCATTCACCGCTTGGGCTCCCATTCATAAAAAAATAAACTCCTTGCGGCCGGAGTTCATTCATAAAGAGCTGAGAGAAAACTGGGGAAGCCAAGGACCCGACGGCTTCTCTATGGGACTCGGTGGTGACCCTGACGCTCTGCTAACTCCTCCGGCTGGCGTCTGCATACGTCTCTGTGCATCCGCGTGTACGTGGGAGTGTGAATGTATCTGTGTGTGAGCCCTGGGGGGGAGGCGAGCGGACTTGCATGCCCAGAGGAACAATAATAACGAGCATTTATGAAGCTCTCTGCTTCCACGTGCTCATTTCATTCCCATAAGCTGGCGAAGGGGTTCTATTGTTTCCATTTTACAGAGACTGAAAATGAAAACTCAGAGAGGGGCGGTGGCTTGGCCACTCGGGGCGTCTGGAGTTTGCAGCTCCCGACCCTCTACATTTTCCGGTATAGCCCTTTGAGGCCACAATTAAGTGAATTAAAGGTATGTGGCAACAACTGATACACAGTAGGAGCTCAATAAATGTAAGCTGACACGGAATCCAGGCTTTTCCTCAAGGGTCTGTTCTCTGCAGAGCTGTTCTGTGACCCACTTTCCATTGATTGAAGCAGAAACTAGAGGCCCGGCTTGGACCTCTGAAAGTGCAGTTCTCTCTCTGCTATCTTTCCTCTCATCCTGAGAGCAAGCACAGAGTATTAGGGAGCAAAACCCCAGAGATCTGATGATCTGAAGCAGGACTGCGTTCAGTTCTAGCCAGCAAGCTTCTCATAGTCTTTGTCACCTCATTCATTTAGTAATTCATTTGATAAACATTTATTGTGCCAGACAGTGCTGGGTGCCAGACAGGAAGCTGTGACCAAGACAGACACTCGATGGGAGCTGGACTGCTTAGGCTGGAGCCACGGGGGCACATAGAACTTGAAGTTCCCCAGGTCTTTTTTTTTTCTGTGACAATCTGGGTCTAGAGTCGATGCGTTCCTTTGAGGAGATATTGATTTTGTTTCCTACCTGTTTGTGATAAACATTAGAGACTGACCAAACCTCAGGCTTGCTTTCAAAATTCGTCTAATCTAACACCCCCACTTTCCAGATGTGGCTGTGGAACTTCAGAGAAGGAAATGATACGTGAAAGCTGTTGTCAGGGTCAGAACTGGGACTAGAACACCAAACCTCTAGCACCTGTTTGGGGCTCATTAAAGGAAATCATCCCGGGCAAATGAAAATAAACTTCCTCCTCTCTTTTTTTAAAAATTATTTATTTGGCTGTCCTGGATCTTAGTTGCAGGCATGTAGGATTTTTAGTTGCAGATCTAGTTCTCTGACCAGGGATCCAACCAAGGTGCCCTGCATTGGGAGCATGGAGTCTTAGCCACTGGACCACCGGCGAAGTCCTCACTTCCCTCTCTTTTCAGCTGAAATGTTTAAGTCTCATGCCTACTGCTGTCTTCTCCAGGAAGCCTTCCAGAGAGCCCTAATCAGTTCCTTAAAGACACTACAACATTCTTGCCTATATCTCTGTTGTTGGTATCTTTTTCTGCTACATGGTCATCAATTGTTTGGAGAGTTCTCCAGGGCCTGGAGAAGATCTTGTTTGATTTGCATCTTTAAATCTTTCCCTAGCCTACTACATGCTCATAAAGGGTCCCAGGAAATACCTGTGCAGTGAGTAGGTAATATTAATACAATAAAGACCAAACTAATTGAGCTTAACAGAAACCCTGCCCAAGAAAGGAGAGACAAGCCCAAGCAAATCCCAGCTTTAAGCTGGATGGGACCAGTTTAGGGAGGAGCTTATGCCTCTGAGTCAAGAGAAGTGGGGGAAGAGGACAGAGGGTTCTTCCAGGAAGGCAGCTCTGATGTAGTTTCCATGACAATGAAGAAGATTCTGGCAGATCCTGGACAGAGCTCTCCAGTCCCGGGATCTCTTAAGGATGCCCAGTGTTTCTGAGTTTTCCCATTTCTCTGGAGGGCCCCTGGCTCCCTGGACAGTAAGTGCTTCCTCTCCATTCCTCATCCAGGGTTGTGACTGAGGGGCCCTCCCCCTCTGGCTCTGGCTCAGAGTGCTGGCTGAATGGAAGAAGATACTGCTGCTGTTGCCATCGGCCTCTGATTCAACATCCAGGCTCAGAGCAGTGACACCTCCAAGGGAAACATTTGAGCCTCTTCCAGGGCTTGAGATAATTGGGGAGGGGAAGGAATAGAGGGGCTGGAAGTTTCTGTTGGAAATCTTATCACAATAGCCATTTAAAGACTTCCCTGTCAGTCCAGTGGTTAAGACCCTACTTTCAAAGTAGGGCACATGGGTTCGATCTCTGGTCAGGGAAATAAGATCCCACGTGCCATGAGGTTCAGCTTATAATAATAAAAAAAATATTTTTATTAACATTTCCACAATACACTGTGGAAAATTCTTAAAGAGATGGGAATACCAGACCACCTTACCTGCCTCCTGAGAAATCTGTTTGCATGTCAAGAAGCAACAGTTAGAACAGGACATGGAATAATGGACTGGTTTAAAATTGGGAAAGAAATACATCAAGGCTGTTTATTGTCACCCTGCTTATTTAACTTACATGCAGAGTACATCATGCGAAATGCTGACCTGGATGAACCATAGGCGGGAATCAAGATTGCTGGGAGAAATATCAATAACCTCAGATATGCAGGTGATACCACCCTGATGGCAGAAAGCGAAGAGGAACTAAAGAGCTTCTTAAGGTGAAAGAGGAGAGTGAAAAACCTGGCTTAAAACTCAGCATTCAAAAAACGAAGATCATAGCACCTGGTCCCATCACTTCATGGCAAATAGATAGGGAAACAATGGAAATAGTTGCCAGACTATTTTCTTGGGCTTCAAAATCACTGCAGATGGTGACTGTAGCACTAAATTAAAAGATGCTTGCTCCTTGGAAGAAAAGCTATGACAAACCTAGAGAGTATATTAAAAAGTAGAAACATCACTTTGCTGACAAAGGTCCATATAGTCAAAGCTATACGTATTTGGTTTTTCCAGTAGTTATGTATGGATGTGAGAGTTGGACCATAAAGAAGACTGAACATCGAAGAATTGATGCTTTTGAACTATGGTGTTGGAGGAGACCTTTTTGAGAGTCCCTTGAACAGAGAGGAGACCAACCAGTCAATCCTAAAGAAAATCAATCCTGAATATTCATTGGAAGAACTGATGCTGAAGCTTAAGCTCCAATACTTTGGCTAATTGTGAAGAGCTGACTCATTAGAAAAGACCCTGATGCTGGGAAAGACTGAAGGCAGGAGAAGAGGATGACAGAGGCCAAGATGGTGGGATGACAGAGGCCAAGATGGTAGGATGACATCACTGACTCAATGGACATGAGTCTGAGCAAACCCTGGAAGATGGTGAAGAACAGGGAAGCCTGGTTTGTTGTAGTCTATGGGGTCGCAAAGATTCAGACATGACTGAGCGACTGAAAAACATCAATAACATTTACTGAGCACATCTACATGCCATGACCTGCTGCAAAGACTTGACCTGTATTTACTCCTGAAACCTTCACAGCAGTCCTGTGAAGGGGCACCTTCATTTTACACATGGGGAAACTGAGGCCTTAGAAGCACATTTACCCTCAAGGATCTGCTCAACAGACTGAGGACATTCCAAACAGACTCATGGGCCCAAAGACTACATTTTGAGTGAACACACACGGAACAGGTGGAGGACATGCCTGAGCCACAGAGTATACATGGACATACCCAAATGAAGGAAGCTCACAGTCCCCTCCTGGACACACATCTTCATGGAGGACACACACAACATCCAGGAGATAATGAAGGACAGGGAAGTCTGGTGTGCTACAGTTCATGGGGTTGCAAAGAGTCAGACACAACTGAGTGACCGAACAACAACACACAGCATACCTCCTTCAGTTCAGTTCAGTTCAGTCGCTCAGTCGTGTCCGACTCTTTGTGACCCCATGAACCACAGCACGCCAGGCCTCCTTGTCCATCACCAACTCCCGGAGTTCACTCAAACTCATGTCCATTGAGTCGGTGATGCCATCCAGCCATCTCATTCTCTGTCTTCCCCGTCTCCTCCCACACCCAATCCCTCCCAGCATCAGACTCTTTTCCATTGAGTCAACTCGTCGCATGAGTTGGCCAAAGTATTGGAGTTTCAGCTTAAGCATAGTCCTTCCAATGAACACCCAGGATTGATCTCCTCTAGAATGGACTGGTTGGATCTCCTTGCAGTCCAAGGGACTCTCAAGAGTCTTCTCCAGCATACCTCCTTACACCCCCCATTATACCTTTGGTGGGGGCTGTGCAGGTAAATGCTTCCTTCTCTAGAATAATGGGGCTAGACTCTGACTCGTTTCCCAGGAATCTAAGTTGCTGCTGCTGCTGCTGCTAAGTCACTTCAGTCGTGTCCGACTCTTTGTGACCCCATAGACAGAAGCCCACCAGGCTCCCCCTTCCCTGGGATTCTCCAGGCAAGAACACCAGAGCGGGTTGCCATTTCCTTCTCCAGTGTGTGAAAGTGAAAAGTGAAAGTGAAGTCGCTCAGTCGTGTCCGACCCTTAGCGACCCCATGGACTGCAGCCTACCAGGCTCCTCCATCCATGGGATTTTCTAGGCAAGAGTACTGGAGTGGCTTGCCATTGCCTTCTCCGGGAATCTAAGTTATAAAATGTAAATAAGGATTTTAGATATGCAGATGTTCAACAAAAGCAACCTGGTACTTACCTGAGAGCTGAAAGTTTGGAGCACTGGAATGAGGAGTGAGAGACACTTGGATTAGACCAGCAGGTCCAGGAGCCATCAGAGAAGCAGGGTCCCCAGATGGCCTTTCAGAGTATAGGGTGCTGAGTGACCTACCCAGCCTAACTGATTGGGGGACAGAAACGTCTCCAGAGCCCTGGCTTCCTTGCTGTGTGAAAGAGCTGAGAGTTTCAGAGGCTTAAAGCAGGGAGCTAAGAGGGTAACCCAGCTTAACAGTAAGGCCAGATGGATGAGATAAACAGGGTCAAGTGGTAACCTATTGTCCCTTTATGTATGTGTGTGTGTTAGTCGCTCAGTGATGTCCAGCTCTTTGTGACCCCATGAACTGTAGCTGGCCAGACTCCTCTGTCCATGGAATTTTCTAGGCAAGAATACTGGAGGGGGTAGCCATTCCCTTCTCCAGGGGATCTTCCCAATCCAGAGATTGAGCCTGGGTCTCCTGCATTGCAGGCAGATTCTTTATCATCTGTGCCACCAAGGAAGCCCTTTAGTGTTTTCCAAACTGGAGATGTCACCAAGGGGGATGAATCAGAGAATAGGGTCTGGCCCTGGAGTTGGGGGAACATGGGGTCTTTCCCATGGGCTGGTGGCTTTCCAGGTGACCCTAGTGGTAAAGAATCTGCCTCCAATGCAAGAGACTTGAGATGTGGATTCGATCCCTGGGTTGGGAAGTTCCCCTGGAGAAGGGAATGGCTATCCACTCCAGTTCTTGCCTGGAGAATCCCATGGACAGAGGAGCCTGGCCGGCTATACAGTCCATGGGGTGGCAAAGAGTTCGCTACAACCAAAGTGACTTAGCATGAGCACCATGGGCCGATGGGTCAGAAAAAATGCTTCACTTTGGACTCTTGGACTGTCCTTGTCTCACAGTCTGACTTTCTCATATTACTTCGTCTATGCTGCAGGGGTTCTGAGCCCAGGGTCCATGGATATGCGACACCCTGAAACCAACCATCTGCATCCCTGTATTTTGCTGATGAGAGGTCGAGAGATTTTATCAGAGCCATCACAGATGAGTGTGTGATCCCCCACCTCCCCAGGTTAAGAACGACTACCCTAATGTCTTTTATCCTAGATATCTTCACAAAATGAAAGTGAAGTTGCTCAGTTGTGTCCGACTCTGCAACCCCATGGACTGTAGCCTACCAGGCTACTCCATCCATGGGATTCTCCAGGCAAGAATACCGGAGGGGGTTGCCATTTCCTCTTTCAGGGGATCTTCCCAACTCAGGGATCGAGCCCAGGTCTCCCGCATTTCAGGCAGACGCTTTACCCTCTGAGCCACCAGAAAGCCCTTATCTTCACAAACATATTGTCAGTTTATGTGATCTTAAAAGTGGTTGAAAAGGCAGCACTTTTGGAAACTCTGCTTGGGAGGGAGTGAGGCAATTGCTTCCCTTGTTCCTTTCTACCTTCTACTTAGCTAGAGAACTCTCTTGAGACGACACCCCCCCCCCCCACCCCCCGACCCCACAGAAAATGGAGAGGCTCTCCCTCCCTGCAGACAGTTGGCTGGGAGCACGTGGTCTGGCTAGAGGAAAGTTAGGGGTTAAGTGGATCTCTTGAGCAAGCCCAGAGAGTGCCCTGGTAGAGGAGAGCTGTCCCAGGAGAAAAGTCCTAAAGATGAACCTGTGGGTAGAAACCAGACCTCTCTTTCTCTTGGGTGTTGTAGGGATGGAATGTACTTGGGAACCTTGGGAGAAAAAGGAGGAGGTGGTAACCACAGCCTTACTCTCGTGAGATCTTGTGCAGCAGCTAG
Organism: Moschus berezovskii; assembly: GCF_049115385.1. Classification (NCBI taxonomy): domain Eukaryota; kingdom Metazoa; phylum Chordata; class Mammalia; order Artiodactyla; family Moschidae; genus Moschus; species Moschus berezovskii. The sequence goes on from NC_142479.1 coordinate 55,498,497, forward strand.
AGCCCACAGTCAGGAATCTGAGATAGGAGGTTCTTCTCCCCCATCTGCCCCCCGCCCCAACCCACCCAGAGTGATTCTCAGGAGTAGAGGGACAGACACAGTGACTTCCATGGGGCCAAGCCAGTCCCTGGGAGGGGTTGATTTTTAGGACTGCCCCCCTGGGGAGTCACCTTTTGGAGAGCTATATAAGAACTGGTCAGACACCCTATGAGGAGCATTTCAATATTTGTAAACAAGGTTAAATAAATCTGTCCTCCTTTCATCTGTAATATCGTCTGGGGAGAAAATTTGAGCCTAGTGGTGGGAAGAGTCTAGGAGGTCAAAGGGTGTCCCTGAGGAAAGTCGTTTTTATTTTCAGAAGGTGCTGTTGACTTCAGCTTTTCCTCTTGGCTGCTACAGCCACTCAGGACTCTCCTACGTAAAAGCCATGTCTTCCTTGTCTTGCTCTGTCTCTTCCCCTAATAAAATTAGTTTATTTATTTATTTATTGGCTGCACTATGCAGCATGCGAGACCTTAGTTCCCAGGGATCAAACTCAGGCCCCCTGCAGTGGAAGCACAGAGTCTTAACCACTGGACCACCAAGGAAGTCCCTCCCCTATTAGTTTAGATTTCAACCCTTGGTCTTTAGACAAGGCAGCCCTGCTCAGGAAGGAGCCGTCTCTGAAAGCTGCAGGATCTAACAATATCTTTTTTTTTCTTCCCCTTTTGAAATTTTTCCCTTTCTGTCAAAGATGGACAAACGGACAAATGTCAGCAGCCTGAAGGATGAGAGAGGAGTAGGTGCCAGTTGGGCAGAATCCATGATGATCCTTTTCCCTTTTTAATTAAGTGAGGATTTGAATTATGAGGGGCCATAGCTCCCGCTGGGCGGGGCGCTGCCAAGGGGAGGCAATTTCTCTCTTTACAGATTAAATGCCATTTATTCCACTTAGTCTCTCCTCAGTTCTCTGAGAGTGTCTATATTTGCTCTTGTCATCTCGAATAATGGAGCACCGAGTGGATGCCCCAGCTCGCTAAGGCAGTGGTAGGGAATTCACAGCGGGCTGAAGCCTGGATGCTTGACTTCCCCTGGACTCTTTTTGGAGGAAAGAGTGGTGGGGGTCGGGGGGGAAATTCATGATTTTATTTCTGAGTGTTTTTTCCCCCCAAATTAGAAACTCTTTTGTTACCCCACGCCCCTGACTCTCCCTGAGGCATCATAAGGGCTTCTCTGCAACTCGGGGGACTGCTGCTATAGATTTATTTCTCCTGTTGATTCTCAGCTGTCCTGGCTGGCAACCCCAGCCCAGATTTATCTGGTAATTTACAGCCGTGGTTGGTTGATTTATGATCTGGGGCCATGGAACCCGGAGCCCAGGAAATGATGCTTCGTTTTGGCAAAGGCGCTGCTTTCTTTTCACTCCATGGGACCAAACACCTGGGTGGAGAGAGGATGGCAGAAAAGAAGGATGTTAGGGGAAGGCATGTTGAGAGGACATGATACCTCTCCCAGGTATTCTGAATGGGGCCCAGGTGTTCTGGATCCCAGTTTGAGTTTCCAAAATGTGGTGTTTTCACGTGTGCTTGTGTGTTTTGCATTTTATTGTTTTCCTAAGCCTTTTCAGATAGGTTATCTAATTCCTTTTTCCCAGCATTCTTCAAAGTAAGTCTTTTTAGTTCCATTTTATAGTTGAGTACTCTAAAGTTCAGACATCAATCTGCCTTCTGTCACCTGAGGGTGGAGGTGGGGGGATGGGAGAATGGACCGGATTCCCACCTCCTGATTCTCTGTTCACGCTCCACTCAGCTCTAGGAGCATCCTTATCTGAGAGCCAGGTAAAGACAAAAGCATATTGTTCTTACCAGCCTGATCCCCAGTCCTCTGATATCCTGACCCAGCTGACCCTTCCCTCCCTGTCGTTTCTTTCTTATGTTCTTTTATTCCCCCTACAAGTCCCATTTTCTTGTTATTACCTGTTAGGGTCTTTTAAATTGTGTATCTTCTTAGGGGGTGGTTCAGTATTTTCTTAAATTGCACATCAGACATGAATGTCTCCCACAAAGGGAAAACTCATGGTGGGGGGAAGCATTTTGCTCCCTAGAAATTGAGAATGTAAAGTATATTTAATTAAAATGATAAATCTGATTTTCAGTTTTGTTTTTACTACTGCTAAAACTAATCTATTTTATGCACATTTGCAGAAGGCTGCAGCCATCAAATCAGAGAATATTAGAGCTGGGAGGCACCTGGAGATCTTTCTGGGCCAAACCTTTCATTTTATAGACAAAGAAACTGAGTCTTGATTGGGGAAGGGACCCCTGAAGCTCCAGTGATATGTGAAGGGCTGGTTCTTCACTATCCCACCTTCTTTCCCTACTTAACTGACTGGTGCATCTCAAGGGCAGGACCCTTCTAGCTGTGATTCTCTCTCTTTAAAATTTGCTCTCCGTACTCCCCCGTCCCCTTGCAAACTCCTGCTGAGTGGGGCTTGGCCACTGGAACTCCTCCCATGCCTTTCCAGATGGTACAGATCACTTTTCTACCCAGTTCTGATCTCTCTGACTTTCCTGGCTTCCCAGGCTGGATCCTTATTCTCAGAATCATTTGGTATGATTTTAAATTGTGTTTGGTTCTCTGTAATTTTCTCTCTGCTTCTTGAAGGTAGTAACCAGACTTTGTTTTATTTTTTATTTTTTGGTCCCAATTGTGTCTGCAGAGTTGAAAGCAGAAGCTATTGAATTGACTTTTTATGTTGATTTTGCTTAAAACAAGGTTGGTAAATGTTCCACACCATTATTGATCTGAATAGGTAAGACATGCACTTGGTACAAAATTCAAAATTCGTATAAGGCTCTGACAAAATTATATCATCTCTCCCCTGGCAACCCATTTTGTGTTACTAGAGGCAGCTGAGATGTTCAATTTCTTGGGCATTCCTGGTGAGACAAACACATATACACAGCACTTGCAGAATCTCCTCTCCTTCGTTCACACAAATTGGACATGACTACTCGATGGAGGTGAGTTTGAGTGAACTCCGGGAGCTGGTGATGGACACGGAGGCCTGGCGTGCTGTGATTCATGGGGTCACAAAGAGTTGGACACGACTGAGCGAATGAACTGAACTGAACTGAATTGAACTGAATATCAAGAGCCAAAGAAACTTCATCCTGACAGAGCCTGGACTAACCAGAGAACAAGTAGTTCAGTAAGCTGGACCAGAACTCCAAGAGGTTGTTATGTGTACTGTTAAGATGATTGTATCCCTCTTGCCCACCTCCCATACAGTTAACAAACTGTAGAACAAATTGAGTGGGCTTCACCGATGGTTCAGATGGTAAAAAATCCGCCTGAAATGTAGGAGACCCGAGTTCGATCCCTGGGTCAGAAAGATCCCCTAGAGAAGGGAATGGCTATTCACTCCAGTACTTTTGTCTGGAGAATCCCACGGACAGAGGAGCCTGGTGAACTACGGTCTGTGGACTTGCAAAGAGTCACACAACTGAGCGACTAACACTTTCACTTTCGGCTCAGGACTAAAGATAATGGGTAGAAAATGCCAAGTTAATGGGACAAGCCCCATTTCAATCTCTCTGTAAATGTGTGTGCAAGGTCTCTCTGGCTGCCTCCTTTCCCCAGTATATCCAGACTTTACAGCCTCCTCCACTTAGGCCTCTCTAGCTCCTGGTATCTGGGCTGATGTTTGGATGTGGGCATCAGATTTTCTGGGCAGAGCTAGGCTAGCTCTGGGGTCAGAGGCCCCCCCATGGAAAGGAGGAGGCTGAGTCCCAGGAACCTGGAAACTCCTCTCAGGGAGATCAGGCGGGGACGCTGCCAGGGTGAAAAGGAGAAAGCAGGTGAGGTGAGGGTGGGCTGCAGCTCTTTTCAGTCCTCCAACTCCTCCTTCACCTTCCCTGCATCTCTTCCAGGCTGCTGACCTGGGGACGCCTCCATAGCTGGTCGGCCGTGGATTTGGAGTTGCCTGCTCACAGGCACAGTGTCCTTTCTCATTTACTGGGTATTGGCGGCCAGGCTCATTTCAGGTCTAGGGGAAGAGGATTTGAGGTCCCCAGGGTCTAGTCTTTGGTCCCTGGGTTGGGCAGATCCCCTGGAGGAGGGTATGGCAACCCACTCGAGTATTCTTGTCTGGAGAATCCCTTGGACAGAGGAGCCTGGTGGGCTACAGTGTCACAGAGTCGGATGTGACTGAGCATGGCATGGCATGGGTCTAGTCTGCAGTGTCTGTTGAGATGCTATGCTTCTGGGGACAAGGTGTTCTGCCTTATTTGACAGAAAAGTGGGGATCTAACTAAGAGGCAGGAGGGAGGATTATGTGTCCATGTGTGTATATGTACATAAGTCATTGCTTAATTTCTCACTTCTAAGAAATCAGAAAGCTGCAGTAATTTCTTCAGAATGAGTTCCCCCATCCCACCTCTATCCCATGACTCCCCATTGTCTGCAGGATACAGTCCCAGTTCCCAAACATGGTCTCCAAAGTGTTCACACTCCCCAGTCCCATGCATTTTTTTTTTTTAAAGAAGATGCTGTTTAAACACATTTTTAAAAAATTTACTTAGACTGTTCTGTGTCTTCGTTGCTGCATGGGCTTTTCTCTAGTTGGGACAAGCAGGGGCTATTCTTCATTGCAGTGCATGGGCTTCTCATTGTGGTGCCTTCTCTTATTGCGGAGCATGGGCTCTAGGGCACGCGGGCTCAGCAGTTGAAGTTCCCAGGCTCTAGAGCACAAGCCCACCAACGGTGATGCACCTGCTTAGTGTTCTCCAGCACGTGGGATCTTCCCAGACCAGGGATTGAACCCATGTCTCCTGCACTGGCAGGCAGATTCTTTACCACTGAGCCACCAGGGAAGCCTCCAGTCCCTTGCTTAATACCAGGCTCATCACCATTCTGAGACACATGTTTCCTTTTGGGTTTCTGCCCCTTTTCAAATGCTACTTCTTCAGCCTGAAAGAAGCACAGATTCATCTGTACTTCCACAGATGTTCATCTACAGATGAAATTTGTTCATCAACAGGTGAAATCTCACAAGGCCCAGGTGAAGTGTTTCCTCCTCACTTTCCCAACAAATTGCTAACGTCTGCTGGATCGTAGAAAAAGCAAGGGAATTAAAAAATAAACATCTACTTCTCCTTCATTGACCATGCTAAACCCTTTGACTGTGTAGATCACAACAAACTGTGGAGAATTCTTAAAGAAATGGGAATACCAGGCTACCTTACCTGTCTCCTGAGAAACCTGTGTGCAAGACAAGAAGCAACAGTTGACCAGGGCATGGAACAATAGACTGGTTCAAAATTGGGAAAGGAGTATGTCAAGACTGCATATTGTTGCCCTGCTTATTTAACTTATATGCAGAGTACATCATGTGAAACGCTGGACTGGATGACTCACAAGCTGGAATTAAGATTGCCAGGTGGGAGAAATATCAACCTCATATATGCAAATGATCCTATTCTAATGGCAGAAAGTGAAAAGGAACCTCTTGATGAAGGTGAAAGAGGACAGAGAAAAAGCTGGCTTAAAACTCAACATTCAAAAAACTAAGATCATGGCATCCGGTCCCATCAGTTCAGTTCAGTTCAGTTCAGTCGCTCAACATGTCCGACTCTTTGCGACCCCATGGACTACAGCATGCCAGGCCTCCCTGTCCATCACCAACTCCCGGAGTTTACTCAAACTCATGTCCATTGAGTTGGTGATGCCATCCAGCCATCTCATCCTCTGTCGTCCCCTTCTCCTCCCGCCTTCAATCTTTCCCAGTATCAGGGTCTTTTCAAATGAGTCAGTTCTTCGCATCAGGTGGCCAAAGTACTGGAGTTTCAGCTTCAACATCAGTCCTTCCAATGAATATTCAGGACTGATTTCCTTTAGGATGGACTTGTTGAATCTCTTTGCTGTCCAAGGGACTCTCAAGAGTCTTCTCCAACACCACAGTTCAAAGGCATCAATTCTTTGGCGCTCAGCTTTCTTTATAGTCCAACTCTCACATCCATATGTGACTACTGGAAAAACCATAGCCTTGACTAGATGGACCTTTGTTGGCAAAGTAATGTCTCTGCTTTTTAATATGCTGCCTAGGTTTGTCATAACTTTCTTTCCAAGGAGTCAGCGTCTTTTAATTTCATGGCTGCAGTCACCATCTGCAGTGATTTTGGAGTCCAGAAAAATAAAGTCTGCCACTGTTTCACTGTTTCCCTATCTATTTGCCATGAAGTGATGGGACTGGATGCCATGATCTTAGTTTTCTGAATGTTGAGGTTTAAGCCAACTTTTTCACTTTCCTCTTTCATTTTCATCAAGAGGCTCTTTAGTTCTTCTTCACTTTCTGCCATAGGGTGGTGTCATCTGCAAATATGAGGTTATTGATATTTCTCCCAGCAGTTTTGATTCCACCTTGTGCTTCTTCCAGCCCAGCGTTCCTCATGATGTACTCTGCATATAAGTTAAATAAGCAGGGTGACAATATACAGCCTTGACGTACTCCTTTTCCTATTTGGAGCCAGTCTGTTATTGCATGTCCAGTTCTAACTGTTGCTTCCTGACCTGCATACAGATTTCTCAAGAGGCAGGTCAGGTGGTCTGGTATTCCCATCTCTTTCAGAATTTTCCACAGTTTATTGTGATCCACACAGTCAAAGACTTTGGCATAGTCAATAAAGCAGAAATAGATGTTTTTTTGGAACTCTCTTGCTTTTTCCATGATCCAGTGAATGTTGGCAATTTGATTTCTAGTTCCTCTGCCTTTTCTAAAACCAGCTTGAACATCTGGAAGTTCACGGTTCACGTATTGTTGAAGCCTGGCTTGGAGAATTTTCCGCATTACTTTACTAGCGTGTGAGATGAGTGCAATTGTGCGATAGTTTGAGCATTCTTTGGCATTGCTGGTCCCATCACTTCATGGCAAATAGATGGAAAAACAATGGAAACAGTGACAGACTATTTTCTTGGGATCCAAAATCACTGAAGATGATAACTGCAGCCATGAAGTAAAAAGACGCTTGCTCCTTGGAAGGAAAGCTATGACAAACCTAAACAGCATATTAAAAAGCAGAGATCACTTCGCCGACAAAGTCCATATAGTCAAAGCTATGGTTTTTTCAGTAGTCATGTACACATGTGAGAGCTGGACCATAAAGAAGCCTGAGCACCGAAGAACTGATGCTTTTCAATTGTGGTGATGGAGAAGACTCTTGCGAGTCCCTTGGACTGCAAGGAGATCAAACCAGTCAATACTAAAGGAAGGAAAATCAACCCTGAATATCCACTGGAAGGACTACTGATGCTGAAGCTGGAGCTTTAATACTTTGGCCACCTGATGGAAAGAGCTGACTCACTGGAAAAGACCCTGATGCTGGGGAAGGTTGAGGGCAGAAGGAAAAGGGGGCAACAGATGATGAGATGGTTGGGTGGCATCACTGCCTCAGTGGACATGAGTCTGAGCAAACTCTGGGAGATGGTGAAGGACAGGGAAGGCTGGCGAGCTGCAGTTCACGGAGTCACAGAGTCGGACACAACTTAGCGACTGAACAACACTTAACCTAGCAGAGCACCCTCTCTCAAGTCCAACAGGACATTCAGAGTAGGCCTCTCCTGGAGGGAGACCTGGTCTTCTGCATTTCTGGCATGAGTTTGCTCAGCTCTCTCCCCTTGGAACTTTCTAGTTCTATGACTTTGGAAAAGTTACTTAACTCCTCTGAGCCCCACGTGTTTTTGATATGGAATAACTGAGTAACACATGTTAAATGGTTGGCCTGGACATGGTGAGGGCTGAAAGAAAGATTTGCTGTTATTTTGGGCTGTCATTTACGATGTACTCCCATCTCCTAGCATAGCTCCTGGCATAGCTCCTGGCATGTAGCAGTTGCTCAATAAATGAATAAAATGGGTTTATTTATTAATCAATTGCATTCCATCACACCCTCCCACCTCAACCCCAGAGATGCTGTTATTTCTCCAAATTTGGAACCTCAGATGTAGCATCTGTTTGCTGTTTCCTTTAGTCTGGTGTTTCCTCTGGAAGGCAGGGCCTCTGGGGCTCCACACAAATTGACACCTGTCCCCACCCTGACTCCATCCCAGAAATCAGGTAGCAGAGGCTGTCCTGAAGTGGCAGTCAGCAAACCACGGTGTGAATATTTGTCCAATGAAATAGCATGAGACAGAGAATCGGAGGGATTCAGGCTCCAACTACTGTTCCTGGCTGTGTGACCTTGGGCAAGTTACTTAACCTCTCTGAATCCCCCGATTGAGGCATGAAAATGTAGAGATGGCTGAGACTCAGCAGTATAAAGCTGCACAGAGATTATTCCGATGGCCCACCTTCCCAGCTTTGGAAGACTAATATGGCAGGGTCAGAGTTTAGGGTTTCCAGAATTTGAAATTCTGAGGGGACCAGGAAAGAGGGGTGGACCAGAGCCACCATCGTTACCCTAGCCACAGAAAAACGGGTGACTTGGAGAGCATGGGCGGATACCCTCCTACTGGGGCCCCCATGGGAAAAGGCACTATGACTGTGGCTCAGGGCTGCCATGTTTCTCCCTTCTCATGGAGTTGTAGCAATTGGGTTTGAGCCCAAAGCATAACTCCCAAGACTTCCCAAGTGGTCCCATGGCTAAGACTCCATGGTCCCAATGGAGGGGACTTAGGTTCAATCCCTGGTCAGGGAACTAGATCCCACATGCTGCAACTAAAGATCTTGCATGCTGCAATGAAGACTGAAGAACCCATGTGCCGCAACTAAGATCCAATGCAACCATATATATAAATACACACACACATACATGAAGTGTTAGTCGCTCAGTACTGTCCGACTCTGTGACCCTATGGACAGTAGCGCACTAGGTTCCTCTGATCTGTGGGATTCTCCAGGCAAGAATACTGGAGTGAGTACCCATTCCCTTCTTCAGGGGAAAAGACCTGATTCATTGGAAAAGACTGATGCTGGGAAAGATTGAGGGCGGGAGAAGAAAGGGGTGACAGAGGATGAGATGGTCAGATGGCATCACCAACTCAATGGACATGAGTTTGAGCAAACTCCAGGAGATAGTAAAGCCTGGCATGCTGCAGTCCATGGGATCACAAAGATTGACACATGACTCAGCAAATGAACAACAAATATATTTTTTTAAAAAGCACTTTGAAAGCAATTAGGATTCTTTAAAAAAAAAAAGAAGCCCAACTCCCTCCCCACTGTCTGAACAGAGAAAGTAAGCTTCACAACTCCTGGGTGGGGAGGTCGCAAAGTCACCCAGGCCCCCTCCCTCCGCCCCAGGGAGGACACACACATATCAGTGTGGTTCTGGAGTCTCCATCCTCGGCACAGAGACCACGTAAGGGACTGAGATGCCAGACTGGGTGAGAGGGACCCGCTTAGAAGGACTTCCAGGGAAAACTGCTGCTGAGCGGAGCCTCTGCAGATCGGAACTGGGAAAACCCCCTCTGGGAAAGGCTCCCCCACCTTTGTGTTGACATATAGTTCCCCCAGATTGCCTCTGGTGCCTCAAACTTGAGCTATGAAAAATGTTGTTATTATTATAACATTTCATGGCCACTTCCCTCCCATCTCCCCGACTAAGCAGGAAGCCTCTGGCAGGTAGAGGCCTGTTCTGCACCTCCCTGAACAAACCCCTTCCCCCAGCACCCACTCACCTGCTTCCTTCCTTCACAGATACTTACTGAGCACTGATGTAGGTGCCAGGGACCCGACTTGAATGTCTGAGGCTCATCCTTTCAGGGTGTCAGCTGCTAAATCTTCCAGTTTGGTCTCCCAGGTTCCCCAAGGAAAAAATTCCCCTACTCCACCCCAGAAGGGGACAGTGGATCCAGCCTGGTAAGAAGCCATGAGTGGTGTGGTTGCAATGAAAACCAGTTTCTGCATTCTTCCTTCCCACAGTACCAGGGGTGATGCTCCCATGGAAAACTTTAAAATTATTTTTTTGTTTTTGGCTGTGCTGGATCTTTGCTGCTGCACTTGGGCTTTCTCTAGTTGTGAGTGGCAGTTCCTCTCTAACTGCAGTGCGTGGGCTTCTCCTTAGGGTGGCTTCTCCTGTTGCTTCAGTAGTCCTGGCTCAAGGGAGCCAGGCTCAGTAGTTTTGATGCATGGGCTTAGTTGCTCCACAGCATGTAGGATCTTCCCGGACCAGGGACAGAACCCGTGTCCTCTGCATTGGCAGGTGGATTCTCAACCAGTGGACCACCAGGAGAGTCTCCCAAGGAAAATTCACATGTAGTATCTGGAATCTCAGTGGGGAAGCAAGCTCAGGCTCCTTTCAGAACAATCCCTGTGGCCCAGACCCAGCCTGAGCCCTGGGAAACATGCCCAAGGTCATTGGCATGTGCAGGCATGGGCAAGGTCAGGGCCAATGGGAGCCTCTCTTTCTCTCACACTGGCTTAGGATTTCTCACTTAGCTCTGGGGACAGCCAGCTTAGACATCTGGCCTGGGATTACAGAGCTAAGATTCCAAAGAAAAAATTCCAGGGCAAATATCTCAGGAGTTTTAGTTTCCCTGCTTTCAACCTTTCCATGATCCCTTTCACACCATCCTGGAATCTTTTAACTTAGCTTCTTGCTTCCCAGGCTCTTGCCATTGGTCCTGATATCCTCAAAACCTGGAATACCCTCTTCCCAACCCCATACCTGAATCCTACATCCTCCAAGGCCAGATCCAATGCCACCTCTTCCAAGAAGTCTCCCTTGATCCTCCCAGGGAGAATGCATCTCTCTCTCTCTCACTGAACCAAATTCAGGCTGTGGTTAGGACTTTGGCTTTCAAAATCAGACAAGACTGATTCATAGGCTGGCTCTGCTCCTTCCCAGATAAGTTCTCCCTTCTCACCATGCCTGTGTTTTCCCATCTATAGTACTGTAAGTGCCCTACATACGAAGATTCAAGTTGAGAACTTTCAAAGATGCGAACGTGCATTTGCATATCCCATCACATAAGTTGTGAGTGAAATTGCAACTTGCCCTCTGTCTCCTATCGCTGACGATCCTTCAGGTCTACCAACTCCCTCACCTCCTCTCCAGTCAGTGACTCTTTTTGCCTGTTCACTTGATGCCAGCCCCTGTATGCCAGCTGCTGTACTGTACTACTGTACTTTTTGAGGTACTGTACACTAAGATTTAAAACGTTCTCTCTATTTTTTGGGTTTATTTTTAATGTGTTATTTGTGGGAAAAGTATTATAAACTTATTGCAATACAGTACTGGATAGCCAATTATGCTAGTTGGGTACCTAGGCTGACTTTGTTGGACTTAGGAACGTGCTCTCGGAACAGAACTCATTCATAGGGGGCTAATGACAGTACCTTTCCTTTCCCACATCGTTTTTGAAAGGATTAATTGTCTTCCCTGGTGCCTCAGAGGGTAAAGTGTCTGCCTTCAATGCGGGAGACGTGGGTTCGATCCCTGGGTCGGGAAGATCCCCTGGAGAAGGAAAAGGGAAGGCAGGTACTCTTGCCTGGAAAATCCCATGGACAGAGAAGCCTGGTAGGCTACAGTCCATAGGGTCACAAAGAGTTGAACACGACTGAGCGACTTCACAGACTAGTGTCTGATACCTAGTAAGTGATTTCCCTTTATTTATAACCTCCTCCCCACAGAGAATCTTCTCTACCAGAGGGTAAACTCAATCCATAGAAGGAATCCCATGAATATGTGTTGAATGAATGAATGAACCAGGAGGGACTGGACCAGCACTGCAGGTGTGAGCTTTCAAAAGAGTTGCTCTCAATGCTGTTCAAGATGGTCTCCTGGGGTTGATCCCAACAGTGACCCTTTCCACCTTGGTCTCAAGAAAATGCCACCCAGACACAGGGTCTTCTGCCCATCTGATTCTTGGCTGTTCCTCAGGGCAAGTTTCCCAAGTGTCTCAGGCTGCCTGGCCTCCTCCATGGGGGTGGAGAAGGAAGGTGGGAGCACAGAGCATGCTGGCTGAACCCTTTCTTCCCAGGTGGTAGAGGGCAGACCAGGGCCGACCTCTGGCACTGTGGCCGAGTTCTGCCCTGGGAGAAGCTGTCATTTCTTACCCAGCCTTCAGGACAGTGAGAGCAGGACGTATTTGGAGACCGTCTTCTCCTTGTGTGGATCCAGCTCTGGGAGGCAGCAGGGAACTGGAGCCAGATGGCTATGCCACATGGAAGGAAACCCCAAAGCCTCTGCCTCTTTGTCGCCTAACTCTCTGCTCTACCTCCTGGCTCTCCTGACGCCAGAAAGATACACCCCAAAGGTCCTTCTCAGTCTCCTGGGCAGGGTTCCAGCTGGGAAGACAGGTTGTGGTTTGCCTTTTCTCCTGACTTGCCCAGAAATACTTGGTTCCCTCCCTGGCAACGCAGCCTTCTACATGTACTCCTACTATTGGTGAATTAGATCTCGTATTTACACTTAAGAGCAAAGCTTGGCAGACTATAAAAGATCAGAGAGTAAATATTGTAAGCTTTCTGAGTCATACCATCTCACTTGGAACTACACAGCTCTGCCACCACAGCAGAAAACCATAGACAACATAGACAGCACAATCATAGACAACACTTACACAAATCAGCATTCCCAGGTGGCTCAGTGGTGAAGAATCTGCCTGCCAGTGCAGGAGATGGACAGGACCTAGCGACTAAATGCACACATATCCCAGGCAAGTTATTTATCAAACTTTACACTAAAATTTAAATTTCCTATGTTTTTCATATGATATAAAATATTGTTTTTTCTTTTGATTTTTTCCAATCATTGAAAAAGTAAGAACCCTCTGGGGCTTATGAACCTTATAAAAACAAGCATTGGGTTCAACTTGGCCGATGGGCCATGGTTTTCAAAGCTCTGGTCCTTCCATGCCTCTCAGGAGAGTATCCTCTGGCTGCAAACTCAGTTCCAGGGATGCAAAAAGCAGCTATCTTCCATTCAGTCTGAGCAAACTGTTCTAGGGGCTGGATTGAGAATCACAGGGGCCCAGAAAAGGAGTGAGGCACACAGCCTGCCCTCAAGGAACTTCTCATCCAATGGAGGGTGGATCCAAGACAAGTCCAAGGAACATTCTGATACAAAATCAAGGAAGGTTGCATTGTGAGAGAGACCTTGTCTTGTCCATTGAATTAAAAGTTTCTCTGTGGAATGTAAATTGGTGTAGCCACTATGGAGAACAGTATGGAGTTTCCTTAAAAAACTAAAAATAGGGGCTTCCCTGGTGGTCCAGTGGTTGATCTGCCTTGCTGTGCGGGGGATGCAGGTTCAACCCTTGGTCAGGGAACTAAGATCTCACATGCTGCCTGGAGCTACTGAGCCTGTGCATTCTGGAGCCTGAGGCCATGCCACAATGAAGAGCCCACATGCTGCAACTAAGACCTGATACAGCCAAAAATAAATATTTAAAAACTTAAAATAGATTTGCCACATAATCCAGCAATCCCAGTCCTGGGCATTCATAGAAAACCATAATTTTACATGAACTCCAATGTTCAATGCAGCATTATTTATAATAGCCAAGACATGGAAGCAATCTGTGTCCATCTCCACCAGATGAATGGATAAAGGTGTGTGTGTGTGTGTGTGTGTGTTAGTAGCTCAGTTGTGTCTGACTCTTCAAGACCCCGTGGACTGTAGCCTGCCAGGTTCCTCTGTCCATAAGATTTCCCAGTCAAGAATACTGGAGTGGGTTGTTGCCCTTTCCTCCTCCAGGGGATCTTCCCTGGGGATCAAACACATGTCTCCTGCATTGGCAGACAGATTTTTTACCACTGAGCCACCAGGGAAGCCCAATAGAATATTACTCAGTCATCAAAAAGAATGAAATAATGCCATTTGTAGCCACATGGATGGACCTAGAGATTGTCACACCAAGTAAAGTAAGCCAGACAAAGACATACAGGATATCGTTTATATATGGAATCTAAAAAATGATACAAGTGAACTTATTTACAAAACAGAAACAGACTCACAGACTTAGGAAACAAATGGAGAAAGGTGGGGGTAAATTAGGAGGTTGGGATTATCATACACATACTACTCTATATAGAATAGATCATCAATAAGGACCTACTGTATAGTACAGGGAACTCTACTCAATACTCTAATAACCTATATGGGAAAAGAATCTGAAAAAGAATAGCTATATATACATACACATGTATAACGGAATCACTTTGCTGCCCACCTGAAACTAACACAACATTGTAAATCAACTATACTCTAATAAAAAGTTCTCTGCAACTTGAGTTGAGAGGGTTGAGGGAGAGTAATGGGCTCCCTGGGAGAATAAATGTGGCGTGAAAGATTTCATGGAGGAAATGGCATTCGAGACAAACTTGAAGAAATCAGACCTCTAGGACTGCTCTTCACCCCTGGTCTCACTCCAGTGAAACAGAGCCTTCTGACTTCTGCATAAAAGCATTGAGCACATGTACTACTCTGCACTCTCCTTCCCCATAAGCCATCCTTTGGTGGTGGGCTCCTCAGGACAGGTGCAGGGGCAGGGGCTTGTCTCATTTCTGAGCCTCTGGACTCCCAAGAACATGTTTTTTGGCACTGTTTATTTTGGTATTAGTGTTAAGTCGCTCAGTCATGTCCAACTCTTTGCAACCCCAGGGACTGTAGCCTGCCAGAGTCCTCTGTCCATGGGATTTCCCAGGCGAGAATACTGGAGTGGGTAGCCATTCCCTTCTCCAGGGGATCTTCCCGATCCAGGGATCAAATCCAGGTCTCCTTCTTTGCAGGCAGATTCTTTACCATTTGAGTTACCAGGGAAGTCCCTTGCTAAAACTAAACTGAAGTTGGGATTAGGAGGGGGAGGATGAAAAAGATTTCTGAGGGAAATTGGGCCCAATAGATTGGGTTGTTTCCTCTATTTTATCCAGTTCTCCAGACCCCAGAAAAACATTACCCAAGGAATGTGCCAGCTGTTTTGGGCACAACCTTAGAGTTTCTTTTATTTAAAAAGTTTTTATTTTATTTATTTTTGGCTGTGCTGAGTCTTCACTGTGGTTCAAGGGCTTCTCATTGCTGTGGTTTCTCTTGTTGTGGAGCCCAGGCTCTAGGGTACAGGATCAGTAGTTGTGGCATGTAGGCTCTAGAGCACAGGATCAGTAGTTGTGGCATGTGGGCTTAGTTCCTCTGAGGTAAGTGGGATCTTCCCAGACCAAGAATTGAACCTGTGTCTTCTGCACTGGCAGGTGGATTCTTAACCACTGGACCACCAGGGAAGCCCCCACCTTAGAGTTTTTTAGAGGGGACTTTGAGTCGGGGGGAAGAGGTCTTAAAGCAGTTCTGACTGATCATACCTGAGGCAGAGGGAGGGAGGGACCCCCAAGAGTAGCTCATCTGGACTTCCCTGGTGACGCATTGGATAAGAATCCACCTGTCAATGTAGAAGACACAGGTTCAATCCCTGGTCTGGGAAGATATATGTACCAAGGAGCAGCTGGGCCCCAGAGCCATAACTACTGAGCCTGGGCTCTAGAGCCTGAGGGCCATAACTGTTCACGTGCTCCAGCTACTGAAGTCCTCATGCCTAGAGCCTGTGCAACAAGAGAAGTTACTGCAATGAGAAGCCCGTGCACTGGAACTAAGAGTAGCCCCCACTTGCCACAGCTAGAGGAAACCTGTGCAAAGCAATGAAGACAGCACAGCCAAAAACAACAAGAATAGCTCACCTGTGATCCTGTCCTGAGGCTTAGACCTCCCATGTCTTGCCACATAAGATGTGATGCCATTCGGTCAGACAGATGGCAGAGGCATTACTGCAAGGCAGATGAAACCACAGGCTCAGGAGGCTGACTCTGCTCTGCCACAAATGACCCATCTATAGGGACTTGAGCAAGTGAGATTATCTTTCCCTCGATTTTCTCATCTGTAAGTCAACAGTAATGAATATCGCCCTCAGGGAGCTGGTGTGATGATAAAATGAGACGCTATAGGGGAGCACATTGTCAGATTGTCCTTAAGGGTTCCACAAATGCTAGTTCTTATTATCTGATGTCACCTCGGGACCCTTTCTTGGATCCAGGCATCATCTTGAGTCCTGACTGTTAGGACCACCCCTGAGTCTGATCTAAATCCCACCTGCTGGGACTTCCCTGGTGGTCCAGTGCTTAAGACTTTGCCTTCCAAGGTAGGGGGGTATGGGTTTGATCCCTGGTCAGGAACTAAAGGGGGCGTCCCAGGTGGCTCAGATAGTAAAGAATCTGCCCGCAAAAGAATCTGCCTGTTGTGGGAACTAATACCTGCCTCACAGCCAAACAGACATAAAATACAGAAGCAATATTGTAACAAATTCAATAAAGGCTTTAAAAAATGTACATATAAAAAATAATCTTAAAAAAAATCAGTGAATCAGTCCCTCCTGCCATAGGTGGACCCCAGCTTCCCTGATAGGCTTCCAGGACAGGGACGCACACGGCCACCTCATGCTGACCCTCTAATCTCAGCTCCTTCCCCTCTTGCCCTCCCCTGTGATTATCATCAACTCCCTGGAGCTAGCGGGCAGGCTTGGCTGCGCCCCATGCCCCTTTGAAGTCCTCAGCCAGGTTCCCAGTCCCACACACTGACTTCTGAGAAAGCTGCTTCCCATCAAATCCTGCCGCCAAAAAGACTCCCCTCTTAGGTGTTCCTGCCAAGTCCGTTTTATAATCTCCACGCCGGGGAGGGAGGACAGTATAGGCACTTTGTGCGCAGGAAGGAAGCAATTAAATTATTAGCACTTTGAGAAATTAAACGACATAACTTATGGCAGAATAAGTTTAGCAAAAAAAAAAAAAAAACCTTGTAATGTGAGAAAACAATTAAAAAGAATTATATAAGGTTGGGCTCGCTCCTTTATTGCAATAGAGTTAGCAGTTCATTGATTATCGTCTTGTTATAATGCAGCAGGATGGTGCGGGCTGCCACGGAGGCAGCGATACTCAGGAAGTGAGATGCTTAGCTGGGTCCTGCAAGAAGGTGTAGAGGAGGAGCTGAAAGGTTTTCCTGAAGCGGGCCGGGGGAGGGAGACTGGGGTCAGAGGAGGATCCCCAGAGCAACTCTTGCTTCTCCTGGCTCCTTCTACTCTGGCAGACCTTGTCAGTTTCAGCCTGCCCAGACCCTGTGCCAGCAATTCCGCTCCTAGGTATTCACTCCAGAGAAACATTCACATGGCTCTAAAAGGGACATGGACAAAGATGATCCCGAGGCACCCAGAGTGGCCCTCGCTGGGAGAGTAGAAAGGTAAAATGAGATGGATGTGCCAAGCAACAGCAGCAGCAAGCAAGAAGCTATAGACGGCATGCCCATAGAACCACGTGGTTACATCTTAAAAACTTAGTGCCACACAGCAATGAAAAACAGCACACGACTGCTACCTGTACCACATGGAGGAGTCTCCCAGAAAAGTTGAGGGAAAGAAGCAAGACACGAAAGAGGCCCCCACTGTGTGGTTCCATTTAGATGAAGTTCAAGAACAGGCAGGTGGTGACAGAAGCTGGAATAGCAGTTACTTCTGGCAGCAGAAAAGGGAAGGGAAGAGTTTATTGACTGGGGTGGGGCACAGTGGAACCTTTCTAGGCTGCTGGAAATGTATTATCTTTTGACCTCGGTGGTGGTTACACAGGTTGTCCACATAGATGAAAAATTGAGTTTTATACTTAAGACCACACTTTGCTGTATGCATGTTATCCTTCAATAGGGGAGTACAGAGCAAAAAGTTTTGCCCAAGGGAAAAAGTAGGAAACACAGAGATATGACACAACACCATTTATGCAATAAAACCCACAGGAATGTGAAACAACACTGCTCATCCTCTAAGAACTCAGCAAACGGAAAGATAGACACTGGGCTATGGGGATGGCTCAGACAGTAAAGAAGCTGCCTGAAATGCAGGAGATCCAGGTTCGATCCCTGACGGAAGATCCCCTGGAGTAGGAAATGGCAACCCACTCCAGTATGCTTGCCTTGAGAATTCCACGGACAGAGGAGTCTGGTGGGTTACAGTCCATGGGTCACAAAGAGCTGGACATGACTAAGTGACTAACATGGTGATAAAAGTAAATGAACGTATGAATGAATGAAACCAAGAATAGGGCCCGGCAAGGACTAATTATAATAACAGGCTATGAATGGAGAGTATAGTTAGCTTAACTCTGCCTTTGAGGTAGAAGTTTGTAGAAAATCATTAGTTCATTAATCAGGAGATCTTAGGGCTGAATGTGATCTGTATGGGGTGTTGGGACAGTTTGATCTGAGGGGTGAGTGTAGAATCAGTTACCAGTGCCCACCAAGGGGCCAAGGAGGCACCTGTCTCATGTTTCTATCCTTCTCTACTGTCCGCCAAATGGCGCCACCATGCCCACTGCCTTAGAAGACCTCACATATGATGCGCAGATCCCTGGGGTGAATTTACTGGCGCCTGCACTTAGCTCAGACCTCCCACTCCCAGTTGAGTTCCCCTAGCAGTTTTCTCAATCTCTCTGGATTTCAGTTTATCTGTTACATGGATGATAAAGAGTGTCCTAGGTGAGGGTGTTGAGTAGGTGTTTGTTTGCTAGATCAAATGAAAGATAACACCTAGATCAAAAGGTAATGCTTTTTTATTTGGCTGGGCTGTGCAGCTCGTGGGCTTCCCAGGTGGCTCAGGAGTAAAGAATCTGCCTGCCAATACAGAAGACAGGGGAGATGTGGGTTCGATCCCTGGGTTGGGGATATCCCCAGGAGGAGGAAATGGCAACCCATTCTAGTATTCTTGCCTGGAAAATCCCATGGACAGAGGAGGTTGGTGGACTAAAGTCCATGGGGGTCACAGAATCAGATGCGACTAAGCATGAGCATGAGCAAGTACAGCTTGTGGGATCTTCATTCCCCAATCAGGGATTGAACCCTGGCCTTAACAGTGAAAGCACTGAGTCCTAACCACTGGACTACCAGGGAATTCCCTCAGCAAATTTTTTTTTTAGTCGCAGCATGTGAGATCTAGTTCCCTAAAAAGGAATTGAACCCACCCGGGACCCCCTACATTGTGCAGTCTTATCCACTGGGTCACCAGGGATGTCCCTTAGCAAAGGTTTTATGTAGAAAAGAAAAGTGAAGTCTCATCTGACTCTTTGCGATCCCATGGACTGTAGCCTACCAGGCTCCTCTATCCATGGAATTTTTCAGGCAAGAATACTGGAGTGAGTTGCCATTTCCTTCTTCAGGAGATCTTCCTGACCCAAGGATCAAACCCGGCATTGCGGGCAGATGCTTTACCGTCTGAGCCACCAGGGAAGCCCATGTAGAAAAGCAGATAGTAAATACTTAAAGCTTCGTGGACCATAAGGTCTGTGTCACACCTACTCTGGAAGCAGTCATAGATCTAAATGAATGTGCATGGCTGTATTCCAATAAAACTTTACTTATCAATACTGAAATTTAAGTATCACATGATTTTCGTGTGCCACAAAATATCAGTTTTTTGCTTTTTTCCCCCCGCAAACCACTTAAAAATGTGAGGATAGTTCTTAGCTTGTGAGCTGTACATAGACAGGTGGGGTGGGTGCTGGGATGGCCAGGCTGAGCCCTTGTCTAGAGGAGGGAGTGAGTTGGAGCAGGGCCTGGCACATAGCAAGTGCTCAAGAAAGTTCAGCTATTACTGCTCTCACCCTCACAGTGAGATAGCAGAGTGTGGAGAAGTGAAGTGACTTCCCAGAGTCGTTGGGGAGTTAGTGGCAGAGCTGAAACGCTGACCCAGATCTGAGTTCACATTCAAAGGGATGGTCTTAAATCCACTTTGAAAGATGTTCAAGGAAGGAAGAGTCTGCCGGTACTTTTTCCAGGGCCCACCTATTTTTGCTTAAAAATAGTATTTTTTATTTTCGGCTGTGCTGGGTCTTTGATATTACTCAAGGACTTCCTCTGGTTTTGACGAGCAACCCTCTAGTCACCGTGCTTGGGTTTCTTGTTGTGGTGGCTTTTCCTGTTGCAGAGCATGGGTTCTAGGTGCACAGGCTCAGTAGTTGCGGTACATGTGTTTAATTGCCCCGTGACATGTGGAGTCTCTCCAGACCAGGGATCAAGCTTGTATCCTCTGCATTGGCAGGTGGATTCTGAACCACTGGACCACTAGGAAAGCCCAGGGCCCACCTCTTGCAGCAAGAAGTCTGGCGTCAGTCTGGGTGGCTAGTTTCACCTGATGAATCAGAGGACTCCTTGCATCCATGGAGTGCATTTTTACCCTTCAAAGCCCTTGGTCATCCTTTATCTAAACGGAGTGACAAATGCTACTTTACACTACTGATTCCTAATCTTTTTTTTTTTTTGTCCTATGGCATCAATGTGATGAATTTTTTCATTCTGTGGATGCCATTAGGGGCATCAAAGTGAACTTCTGATTCCATTTACATAAGGTTCAAAACCAGCGGTGTTGGGGAGAGGAATAAATTGGGAGATTGGGATTGACATATACACACTGTTGCTGCTGCTGCAGCTAAGTCACTTCAGTCGTGTCTGACTCTGTGCGACCCCATAGACGGCAGCCCACCAGGCTCCCCTGTCCCTGGGATTCTCCAGGCAAGAACACTGGAGTGGGTTGCCATTTCCTTCTCCAGTGCATGAAAGTGAAAAGTGAAAGTGAAGTCTCTCAGTTGTGTCCGACTCGTCGCGACCCCATGGACTGCAGCCTACCAAGCTCCTCCACCCATGGGATTTTCCAGGCAAGAGTACTGGAGTGGGTTGCCATTGCCTTCTCCGATATACACACTACTATATATAAAATAGATAACTAATAAGAACCTATTGTGTAGCACAGGGAACTCTACTCAATACTCTGTAATGACCTATATGGGAATAGAATCTTAAAAAGAGTGGATATATGTATAACAAAAAGTTCAAAACCAGGCAATGCTAATTTGTGCTATTAGAAGCCAGGAGAGTGGTTCCTGGGGCAGGAGACATGTAGGGGCATCTGGGGTTCAGGAAATGCTCCACCTCTTGATCTGAGAATGGTCTTTGTGAAAAGGCATCGAACCTACATTTATGATCCGGGCATGTTTCTGGGCAGATGTTCTACTCTGATAAACTGCACAGAAAATAGCTCCAAAAGCATCCTGGGAAGAAGAGTGAACTTTTCATGAGTCTAGTTGTGGGAACAGGAAAGCATTGCTGATGTCACCCAAGCCTTATTGCTCTGCTGGGCAGCGAAGGACCCAGTTTCAGATGAGACTGGGAGTTCACCAGCCCCTATGCACCTTAACATATAAGCTAGTCTTGTTTCTCTGGAGCACAGAAAATGTGTGAGTATATATGTGAAAGTGTGTAGTGTGTGTACAAGTGTGGATGGGTGTGATTGTGCTTGTGAGACGTATGTGTGTATGTGTGAGCATCACCTTAAAACAGGCCCCAGAAACTTCCCTCTCCCTTTTGAGTTTGGATGTGGGACCTAGCAGGGGCATGTGCACACACATGTGTAGCGTGTGCCACACGTGGAGGTTCTGGGACTCCTCTCCCTGGTGCGAGTACTTGGCACACACCCACTGTTATTCCTCCTATAAATAGCCTTTATGTGTTTTTGTAATGCACAGATATGCTAATGCTGCAGGATTATGCAGAGAAAATGGCTTCTGGTAACTGGCTGACCCTTTGTAGCCACTGCTCATTTGGGTGGATCTCGGGCCCTCTATTTGTTTCTGGAGGGTTTGCTGGAATTCTGTCTGAAGTGTGCCAAGCTTCCTGCCTAGGAAAAGAAATTGATTTGACTTATTTAATTCAGATGATTACATTCCCTCATTCACAGAGAGCAAACTCAAATTTTTGCATTGCAGGACCCTAAAGGAGAGAGGGAGGGAAAGAGAAGACTGAAACATGGTGATTCCAGCTAGAGCTGGAAGAGAACCTACCTCCCTTGGAAGGAGTTTCACACACTTGGACCCGAAAGATTGGTCTTCGCAGACCTTAGACTGAGGTCCCCTAGTTCCAGCCTTTAGCAGCAGACCCCGCCCACTGAGCTCCGCCCCTGCTTACATCTCTCTGCCTCGCTCGAGCTTGACTTTTCTAGTTCTAAGAGCACGCCGTGCCCAGGCATGTTTCTCTATTGCCTGGAACATCCTCCTTCACTCTCAGCCCACTGGGTGAACCCTGATTTGTTCTTAACTCAGTTCAGACGTGGTGTTTTATGAGAGGTTTTCCCGTCTCCCCTCCCTTGCAAATATGTCGATTCTGGTGCTGCCCACACACAGCTATAATTCTTTGCACATGTGTTTTTCTCCCACATTCGGCCACGAGTTTCTCCTGGGTAGAGACTGTGTGTCTTTTTCATCTCTGAATCACCGGATCTCAGGGCAATGGTGGCCACAGAGGAGATGCTGGGTGAATAGAAGCTTCCTGAATGAGCACACACATGGGGGTGGGGTGGGGTGCTGTTGGCGGGTGGCGGGGGACAGTGGGACAAACTCCACAGGCCTCAAATGCAAACACACAGATGTGTACAAGGCTCCTCATCATGCCACCCCTCCTATGCTAAAGAGTATTCACCCCAGGCAGGGACTTCCCTGGTGGTCCAGTGGTTAGGACTCTGCACTTCCACTGCAGGGGATGTGGGTTCCATCCCTGGTTGGGGAACCAAGCTCCCACACGGTGGGCAGCATGGTTAAGAAATAAAAATCAATCAATCAATCAATAATATTCACCCAGGCAAGTACAAGTTCTCAGCCCCTCACTCACTGAGTTGAATAGTGTCAGTTAATTCTTGTTTTACACCCCTTGGCACTTGGTTTTCAGAAGGACTCTGGGTGGCAGCGGCTGTCCTTTCAGACAAGGTCAACTAGCATCTCAGATGGACCAAGACGAGGGTGAAAGGTGGGACTGGAGGGGCATTCTGATGTTCGACCAAGACCAGGGTGGGGGAACTTGGTGATCTGGCAGGCTGGCTGGAATCAGGCTGCTCTGCACAGTCACAGGCTGGGGTGGGAAGGCTTGTAGGGAAAAGGGTTAGATCGGTGATCCAGAAGAGAGAAGGATCAAAGGCTGCCCAGAGAGATGCTATCTCTCCATGGATGAATGTCCCCATAGGCATTGGCTACTCCTCTGCACTCAAGCACTTGCTGGACACGGAAGCTCTAGTGAGAACACATACGAGCACTTGGCGTGGAAAATGCAAGAACGAAAGGATGAAAGAATTCATTGTCTGAATTGGGCACATGATTTTATATCCTTGGGACTCGTGTTTTCTCACCTGGAAGTTGAGGGTGTGAAAGTACAGGAGCCTTTCTGCTTCTACTGCTCTGCTTCCCTCTGTGTTGATTAGTGCATGTGTGCTGCCCAGACATAAATAATCCCATACCAACATTAAATATTAATTTTGCCTTCTCCCTTTTGGTATCCTCTTGGGCTCTCAGCATGGGAGAATGGACACTCTGGAGGCAGACAAGGGATGGTGTCCATGTTTGAGCTTGCCACTAAGCTAATTGTGTGATGTAGGGCAGATTCTTTTATCTTTATTTTTTACTTTTTGGTCACACTGCATGGCACGTGGGATCTTAGTTCCCTGATCAGGGACTGAACTTGAGCCCTCTGCAGTGGAAGCTCAGTCTTAACTGCTGGACCACCAGGGAAGTCCCAGGGCAGGTTCTTTTAGAACCTGGTTGTCCTGATCCCTTAGAGATGTGAGCGTGAAGTGAGATAATACATTCAAAAAGGTTTCACAACCTATCAGTGTTACTAGGACGGCGTTCTTTATGAGGATTCCACACAGTGGGAGCTCAGTAAACTCTCAGTAAACAAAGTGAAGGAGTTTCTGGATTTTCTTCTATAAATACCTTTGCTCAGTCTTGGCTAACGTTAATTCCCCTGTGTGTGTGTGTGTTTAAGGGCCTTCGTCCCAGTGCTGCCGGGAGCTTGAAGCAGTATGACCAGAAGTTCTCCATCACCCCATAAAGCCCAGCACCTAAGCGATGCACCTTTGTTCCTCCCGTAAGTCAACAGAAGCGATGGGGGTGGGGGTGGGGGTGGGGGTGGGGGAAACAAAGGCGCCCTTAGCAGGTAGGAGCAGGTCGGCTCAGTCTCTGCAAGTCACCACCAATAAAACCTAATCAATGCAACGCCTTTTAAGTTGGTTGGATCAGTGACCCAGAAAATAGCTCCCCTGAAGAAAAGGAAATGATAGTCAATAAACTGAGACGTCAATGGAAAAAATCTATTAAAGCGAGTGAGATATCAGGAGACCTCTGGTGTTAACGGAGACCCTTTGGAACGGAGCCACGGACAGAGAGTGGGTTTTTAACCCTCTCGAGGCCAGAGTCGCTTCTGCCCCAACTCAGCAGCTTCTGTGCTTTGCTCAGTCCTATGTCTCCCCAAGGGCTTCCCTGGTGGCTCAAGGGTAAGAATATGCCTGCCAATGGAGGAGACACAGGAGATGCAGGAGACGTGGGTTCAATGCCTGGGTCAGGAAGATCCCCCAGAGAAGGAGATGGCAACCCACTCCAGTATTCTTGCCTGGAGAATCCCATGGACAGAGGAGCCTGGTGGGCTACAGTCCATGGGGTTGTAAACGAGTCGGGCATGACTTAGTGACTAAAGAACAACATGTCTCCCCAAATGGTGGGGAGGAGCCCATGGTGTGCTGAGTGCTTTGGGCTGCTTGCCCATTCAGAGTTCCCTCCTAGATGATTGGCAGGTGGGACTGGTCTGAGGCTCTGTCTGGGGGCTTCCTTAGAGATGACACCTCTCTAGCTCACAGGGAAAGGAGCTGGGGGTCTCTGCATCCTCAGTTGTAAGAGCTGCTCTGACCTGGTTGTGTGGAGCCAGATGCCTCACCTGAGCCGGCCCTGTTGCCAGCACCCTGCCAATCAACAAGGCTTCTCGCCTCTGGGATTTACAAGGAGACAAAAACTGTCCCCGAGAATCTGTTCTGCAATAAAGTCAAGTGTTTTCCTGGCCTGCCTGTGGCGTCAGTGACTTTTCATACTCCCCGTGATTGAGTGGGGCAGATGATGACGGTGAAACAGTTGAATCAAGAAAGATGTGGGATATACAATGGAATATCACTCAGTCATAAAAAGGAACACATTTAAATCAGTTCTGAGGTGGATGAACCTAGAGCCTATTATACAGAGTGAAGTCAGAAAGAGAAAAACAAATATATATTAATGCACATATATGGAATCTAGAAAGATGGTACTGATGAACCTATAGGCAGGGCAGCAATGGAGACACAGAAAAGACTTACGGACATGGGCGAGGGGGAGGAAGGAGAGGGTGGGACAAATGCAGGGAGTAGCATGGGCGCATTACGCTACCATATACAAAATAGAGAGTCAAGGGGAATTTGCTGTTTGACTCCGGAAACTCAACCAGGGGCTCTGTAACAACCTAGAGGGGTGGGAAGGGGTGGGAGATGGGAAGGGGGTTCAAGAGGGAGGGGACATATATGGACCTATGACTGATTCATGTTGGTGCATGGCAGAAACCAATACAATATTGTAAAGTAATTATCCTTCAATTAAAAATAAATGAGTTAAAAAAAGAAAGATGTGGGAAGCACACGAACAGGAGAGTGGCTCTCAGAATGGCACGTACAGGTTGTGGGATGGCCAGACAGTCCACCCCAGGCCCTTGTCCCATGCCCCTCATGACCACCAGCCCTGAGCTGCACAGATTATGTCTGTGCGTGCAGCTGCCACTTGGGTCTTTTGGAATGAGGGCTGCTGTTAAGAAAAGTCACCGTTGCATCAGGTGCAACAGACAGTGACAATGTCTAAGATAAAGGACATTTAGATGCGCTACTTTACTGTGAAGAATTGTGAAAGTCAGAGTAAGTTTAATGGGGGACTTGTTGATGTGGAATTGGGGTAATCTAGATGGGGGCCAGCTTGAGGGCAGAGCATTATAGGGAGTAAGACCTTGGCTGTGCTCTTCCTCCTTTCATTTGCCTTTAGACTGAGATTTTGTTGGTTAACTGTGTCAAGTCACCACATTCATCTTTTCTGGTCGTGTGTGCATGCTAAATCGCATCAGTTGTATTAACTTTAGGTTATTAGGTTATCGTCCTTTAGGTTATTATTATTGTTATTAATATTTAATCTTTGAGTTTTACAGTCTTTTGTTTTGGCCACATTGAGAGGCATGGGGATCTTAGTTCCCCCACCAGGAATCGAACCCTCATCCCCTGCAGGGGAAGCATGGGGTCTTAACCACTGGACTGCCAAGTCTTATTTTGGAAGAAGTAGAATCATACAGCCTTAGTATTTAGGCCATCTCAGTGTTAGCGGGGTCTAGGGGGAGATATTGGCAATGGCTTGGTTTATCTGGGACATTTCCATGGCTCATGGGTAGGTGTTTATGCCCTAAAGGGTCAGAAGCCCACAAAAATAAGATTACTGAATGAGACAATTACAGGCAAATATCTCCAGACTAGGGTTAGAGATCATCCTAAATATATTTTTTTAAAAAAACAATTACATTATAACTGATGTATATATATACACATATATATTCTTTTCAGATCTTTTCTGTTATAGATTATTACAGGATACTGAGTATAGTTCCTTGTGCTATACAGAAGATCCTTGTTGGCTCAGTTCAGTTCAGTTCAGTCGCTCAGTCATGTCCGACTCTCCGCAACCCCATGAATCACAACACGCCAGGCCTCCCTGTCCATCACCAACTCCCGGAGTTCACTCAAACTCATGTCCACAGAGTCGGTGATGCCATCCAGCCATCTCATTCTCCGTCGTCCCCTTCTCCTCCCGCCCCCAACCTTTCCCAGCATCAGAGTCTTTTCCAGTGAGTCAACTCGTCGCATGAGGTGGCCAAAGTATTGCAGTTTCAGCTTTAGCATCAGTCCCTCCAATGAACATCCAGGATTGATCTCCTTTAGAATGGACTGGTTGGATCTCCTTGCAGTATAAGGGACTCTCAAGAGTCTTCTCCAACACCACAGTTCAAAAGCATCGATTCTTCGGCGATCAGCTTTCTTCACAGTCCAACTCTCACATCCATACATGACCACGGGAAAAACCATTGCCTTGACTAGACGGACCTTGGTTGGCAAAGTAATGTCTCTGCTTTTTAATATACTATTAAGGTTGTATTTATTGTATTAAATATAGTGTTTAGAAGCCATGACCTGGGTGTTCGGAGTGCTTGTTGGGTGTCACTGTTCCCAGATCTCTAAGCGGGCAGAGTTAGGGCATGTGTATGTGTACATACACCAGGCTTCCCTGGTGGCTCAGTGGTAAAGAATCCACCTGCCAATGCAGGAGACACAGGAGATGCAGTTTCGACCCCTGGGTCGGGAAGATACCCCGGAGAAGGAAATGGCAACCCACTCCAGTATTCTTGCCTGGGAAATTCCATGAACAGAGGAGCCTGGAGGGCTACAGTCCTTGAGATCACAAAAGAGTTGGACACAGCTTAGCAACTAAACCACCACCACCACCACCATGCACACACACAGCCACATTTAGATTATGGGCACACCTGATACATTGCAAGTTTAGTTCCAGACCACTACAATGAAGCACATATTGCAATAAAAAAGAAGGATCTGAAGGTTTTTTTTTTTAATAATAATAATAATTATTATTTTTTGGCAATGCCATACAGCATGCAGGATCTTAGTTCCCTGACCAGGGATTGAACCCTTGACTCCTGCAGTGGAAGAGTGGAGTCTTAACCACTAGACTACCAGGGAAATTCCTAGAGGATTTTTTTTTTAAAGATAATTAAAACAGGAGTCAACAAACAACAACCTTTAGGCCAAATGCAGCCGGTTGTTTTGTGAATAAAGTTTTATTGGAACATTGCTGAGAAGCTCTTTCCTTCCATCTTTTCTGATGATAACCACATTGCTTGAGAGGTGTCAGGTATTATGGGGGTTACATTTGGTGGGGATTGTGAAAGATGTTCTAATGTGTCTGAGGATGTAACTGATAAGCACTCCGTGAGGATATAGCTTTTGGAGTTGGGCCTGTCTTGCTCCTAGGGTGCAGGAATGTGTCAGGAAGAGAGTCACTTTTCCTGAGAATATGAGAACCAGATCGGGCTCTGTCTTCATTTGCCATCTCAGGTTGGTCACGGCCTCCAGGAGATGATAGCAAGGTTTCCACTAGTGGTGACAGAATAAATTGACAGACATGCTACAGAGACAAGATTTGAGTTTCTGGTTCCTCTGAGTCATGGGTTTATGCCTTTGTTAGGACCTGGAGGTTTTCTTTGGTGTTTAAGGGGACATTCTGGAAGCTTCCCTTTGCCTGGTATATCAAGAGCCTTGGGTGAGGTTTTATCTATTCCCATTCCAGGAGCAGGGCAGGTCTGTTCCTTTGAGAACTTTCTTCCTCATCCCCTTCAATTCAGTGACTCCCCAGCTTAAGAGGCCCATGAATACAGAGTCTGAAATATTTGAGAAAAATGAACTACCCATTACCTGAGCTTTGGAGTCTGGTGATCTTTGCCTTTTAGAGTAATCTCTGGGCAATTCACTTCACCTCTCTGAGGCCTAGTCTCATCTGTAAAATAAAGGCCAATTATATCTTGCTCACTGTGTTATTTTCAGGATCAAACAAGATGATGTTTGTAGAACATAGTTGTCATTGTTTAGCAGCTCAGTTGTGTCTGACTTTTTGCAACCCCGTGGAGTTGCATGCCTGCAGCATGCCAAGCTTCCCTGTTCTTCACCAACTCCCGCAGTTTGCTCAAACTCATGTCCATTGAGTCAGTGATGTCATCCAGCCATCTCATCCTCTGTCCCCCCCTTCTCCTCCTACTTTCAATCTTTCCCAGAGTACTTACCATCTTCACTGGCACATGGTATGAGCTTGGAAATTGTAATTCCTTTCCTTTTCTAAGACAGGATTATATTGACAACGAGTGTCTTATGTTACAAACTGTAAGAGAGACATTTTTGGAAGCAGGAGCTGACGTTGATAAGAAAGCATCTGTGTTATAAGAGGAGGTGGGGTGGGGTTAGAGGAGCCTCCAAGGCTTTGACCACAAAGGAGCCAAATGGAGGCCTCAGCCGGGAGTTGTATGTTTCTAACACTAGGTGGCAGTGTTGGCAAACACACCACATCCCGTGCGCCACAGAGAGGCCCAAGTCAGAAAAAATTTTACCTCCAATTTAAATTATTTTTAGAATGGGAATGCTCTTAGAGATCACCTACTCCCACAATTGGACACCTCGGGAAATGGAGGCCTAGAGAGGGGAAGAGCTGTCCCCAAGATCCCAGAGCAAGTCAACGGCAAAGCTGGGTTCCCAATGGATCAGGATTCCCGATGTCTTTGTTTTCCTGCTCGTTCTGTCACATTCCTTGCCTCAGGGTGGGAGGTAAGGGAAATTACTGGAGCTTTAGAGCCCTTGGTTCAGTCTTAGCATCTCTGTTTTCAGAGGCACCAACAGGAGCCCCCCAAATGGTTTATACGATTACCGGAAGTAAACAGATCCCAGAGGCCCCAAGATCGTAATTGTATATCCCTTGCCTCACTTACCGTTAATTAGTATCCTGTTGACAGAGGCAATAAGAAAACCATTTTTCCACTCCTCCTCCCTTCAATAGTCTGGTATTTTCTTAGGTCCAGGGTGAATGGGTGGCCCAGCTTTGGTTTGCTTGCTCTCTCACAGGGGTAAAAGGACTGCAATAAATAAATATGTTTTTTAAAAAGGACCCCAATCTAGCTGCACTTGTTGAGGCTCGGCTTGCAGTTAATTTGGCTTCTGCTCTATGCTGGGAACCGGGTAAGTGCTGATGGCCCCACCCTCACTGGGTGATGCTGGGAGATAATGGTTACATCCAACTTGGAGCTGAGGCAGCCGGGGCACAGAGAAGTGAAGTAACTCACCCAGGATTTTCCAGATTCTGGGTTTCTGTTTTTTCTAGGCTGGCCCAGTAGGGTGAGGATGGTGGTAGATGGAGGTGGTCCACCTTTCGGATTTGTGTCCTCAGACCAGGCGCTTGGTCCTGCCTCGGAAAGTCCCTGAGCGGTAGGTTCTGTGAGCCGACTCTCTCGCCCCCTCCCCTTACAACTTCCCACGGGTTCCTTTCCAGAGCAGTCACTGGCTGAACAGGTTGCTAGTGGAAATGTGGTTTTCAAATTTGGGAAATCTCCATTAAGTCCTTTTATTTAAGGAGGATGTCATTATCACGCCTCCCCGAGGACTATTACGGTTCTATTAGGCAAGGCCGCAGACTTCCTAGGTACTGTCTGGGGTCTGACTGCTGGGCAGGAAAATCTGAGACAGGAAGAAGGGGAGGCAGGAGGGGGAGAGCGAACAGGAGATGGGGAGGGGGAGGAGAGGAAGAAAGGAGGAGAAAGAGTGAATTAAGGCAGGAGTGAGGAGACACACACACACACAGACACACACACACATGCGCGCGCGCAAGGACACGCTTACCCTTTGCTCCCTGAAGTGTGGGGAGAGGGCAGAGACCCTGGCCTCTGGCCCACCTGCTAGTCCAGAGCCTTGAAAATTAACCTGGAGGGGACATGCCCACCCTTCCTTCTTTCACCCTTTGGAGCAGATCCTTCCTGTCCTCCCGCTGCCAGTACCCCCTCAGGCCTCTGGGTTTAGACTTGAGGCGTGGGGGCTGTGTGAGGGAGAGAGGCCCCAGGGAGGGCAGTTCTGGAAACTGGGTCTGGATTCAGGGCCTCGGCCGTCCTGATGACTCCAGTGAACACACTGTTCTCCTGTCCTCTGCCCCCTGTCTCTAGAAGGTAGGCTTCAGAGAAGCAGGATTGGGATTTCCCTGGTGGTCCAGTGGTTAAAACTCTGCGCTCTCACCACAGGGGCCATGGGATCGATCCCTGGTCAGGCAACTAAGATCCCATATGTTGTGAGGCATGACCAATAAATAAATAAATGAATAATAAAATTTAAAAAAAAAAAGCAGGGCTTTCTCTCCACTCTCGGCTGTCTCCTGGGCTCCTTGAGCAGTGCCACACATATAGTCGGTGTTCACTAGCTGTTTGTGGGATAAATAATGACGTATGAATGAAGAAATAATTCTTAATTCAGTTTCTTATCCTCTCCCTTGCTGAGTTTAAAACAGCCTTCCGGTTCTAATGGATCTTCTCTCTGTTCTCAGCAAAGGCGAGTGATCTTGAGGCCTTCAGATTATCTTCTGAGAGACACACACACACACACACACACGGGGTTTACGGAGGGTCAGGAACCGCGTGGCAAGCAGCTGACACTGACTTGGCCACAAGAGAAAGAAAAAAAGTATATGCCTCTCCTGGGACCTGTCTGTTAGGGGGTTACCAGCCACAGGCTGGAAGCGGTTTTAACCTCTGGGCAGGAAGGCTGCTGCTCTTTAGACAAACATCCTGCCTGGGAAATCCCCCTGGCCTGGGGTTGGGGGGGTGTCCCTGGGGCCTGGCAGCCTTCCTCTGTGCCATCCTGGCTTCTACAGACCCATCCCTGGCTCCAGGCTTGAGGCCAGGTGCCCCCCTCCACCATCAGGAGCCCCGGGAGAAAGAGCCCAGGCCCCTGGGGCACCCCTCCCTCGGAGCTCCTGTGCAGAAGTGATTAATGAGTCAACAAGCCTTTCTTCCCCAGCTGTGTCAACACGCCCCAGGCCGCTGGGAAGTGGCCCCTTAGCTGCAGGTATGGGAAGCAGCCCCAGGTCCCCTTTATGCCTGTTTGTCCCTCACCGGGGGCTCCCTTTAGGGCTTTGGGCCTCCTACTGGGTCATCGGAGTCCTGAGGGTGATGATGATGGTAATGGTGATGATGGTAATGATGACTTTATGGTGCCAGCAGCACCTGATATTTGTTAGGGGGCATGGCCTTCCTTTTCCTCGGCTCCTTCTTCCAGCTGCCAGAGCCAGAGGCTTGTGTTTGACTCTCTTTGGGTCACAGGGAGCAACTGAACTATAGTTGCCAGAGCTTATGCCACCTCCTCTGTCAAGTTTTCCTCTTTTTTTTAATGATTATTATTTTTGGCTGTGCTGGGTCTTCATTGCTGCGTGGGCTTTCTTAGTTGCAGCAAGTGGGGACTGCTCTCTAGTTGCAGTGCGTGGGCTTCTCATTGTGGTGGCTTCTCTTGCTGCAGAGCATGGGCCCTTGGCGAGTGGGCTTCTCTAGTTGTGGCACGTGGGCTCAGGAGTTGCAGCTCCCCGGCTCTAGAGTGAGAGCTCAGTTGTTGTGGAGCATGGGCTTAGTTGTTCCATTGCATGTGGGATCTTCCCGGACCAGGGATCAAATCTACATTGGCTGGCAGATTCTTTACCACTGAGCCACCAGGGAAGCCCCTGTGAAGGCTTCTTTGATCACCCTGGCAGATTCTGTGCATACCCTCATCCTCCAGTCACTGCTGGGTATTGTCACTGCCTGGGGAACACATCTGTTTCCCTCACTGCTTCCTTATGGGAGGAGACTGTGTGTTTCTCTGGGTGTCATTCATTTTGTACCTGCAACGCTCTTCCCCCACCACCCTCACTCTCACAGCAGCCTAGCACGACGCTTGGCATGTGCGAGGATAAATACTTACTGAATGAACGAATGACCCGTAGATCTGGAATGATCTGAAATTCCAGGGCTTTAGTCTGTCTGTGGTTCTACAGCCCGACTCCCTTGTGTTCCTGCTGGTTCAAGCCCGCCCATGACCACACATCCTGCCTCTGGCCCCAGCTCGTCCTCATGGGACTCTTAGTGGTTGCCACCCAAGGAACTCTGATTTGGAGCGGCAGATTGTGAATTTGTGCTGGTGGTGGGGGGTGGGGTGGGGGAAGGAGGAGGAGTAGTGAGGATGGGGTGGGGGAGGATTAGGAAGCTAGAAACAGTCATATGATTTTTTTTTAAAAATAAACTTTAAATTTTGGAATAATTTTAGATTAAAAGAAAAGTTGCAACAGAGTTGTACAGAGTCCTGTACACCCTTGAGCCCAGTTTCCCCTCGTTAACCTCTTCTATAACCAAGGTACTTTAGTCAAAACTGGGAGATTAACCTGGATACTTTACTAGTAATTAAACTCCTGTCTTTATTTGTGTTTAGTCAGTTTTTCCATCCGTGGGCTTTTTCTGTTCTCTCATCCTGGATCTCACATTGTATTTAGCCCACATAATTTGGAAAATGATGTTTTATTTAAAACTCGTGCGTGTCACTTTCTTTTGCATAATCCATCTGGGTCGATTTTATGTGGGAACAAAGCTTTTCCCAGCCAAATATTCCAGTAAGCGTTTGTCACCATGTTTGTTTCTAGCGGCTTCTCTGGCTCTCCTGCACCCTGCTGTGGCTCTCCGGGCAGTGAAGCAGGGTCCCAAGAGGACAGTCTCAGGGCATCTTCTGGATTCACATTATTAAAATCTGCTGACCGCTAGTCTAATGTGAACAAGAAACAGGGTTCATTGGGTCAGTTTAGGCCTGAGAGTGGCAGAGGGCTGGATGAGAAAGGATGGATGTGACTGTGTTTTGGGGAGGTTTAGGGAGAAGAGGGATCTTGGGGTGGTAGCCTGGGGTCTCCTGAGAGGCAGGGACATGATGTTTGAGCTGTGTTGGAATAGAGTTGTCCTGGGTTCCCCTGGTTCATTGGTCCTTAGCCTTTGTCCCTCTCTTTTCTGTGCTGTGTCCAGCTCTTTGCGACCCCGTGGACTGTAGCCCGTCAAGCTCCTCTGTCCATTGGGATTCTCCAGGTAAGAATACTGGAGTGGGTTGCTATGCGCTCCTCCAGGGGATCTTCCCAACTCAGGGACTGAACCCAGGTCTCCCGAATTGCAGGTGGATTCTTTACCATCTGAGCCACCAGGGAAGCTGCCAGGGAAGCCCTCTCTCTTTTCTATTGAGAGGGTTAACAGGTAGGAAGGCCAGAGGTCCCCAAGCGGCAGGAGGAAATAAATTGCAAGTGCCAGCCTTTCCCCCCCGCTTCTCTACACAAAATTAAAAGAGGTTTCTTTTAGTTCTGTGTTGAGGACACCTGGTTCTGCCTGAACTTTTCTCAAACCTTGAGCTAACCAATGCGTTTTTCTTATGGAAATTTTTTTTTAAGCTGTGTTAATGAAACTATGGGGCTTCCCTGGTGGCTCAGAGGTTAAAGTATCTGCCTCCAATGCGGAAGACCTGGGTTCGATCCCTGGGTCAGGAAGATCCCCTGGAGAAGGAAACGGTAACCCACTCCAGTATTCTTGCCTGGAGAATCCCATGGACGGAGAAGCCTGGTAGGCTACAGTCCACGGGGTCGCAAAGAGTTGGACACGACTGAGCGATGGAATGGAACGGAACGGAATGAAACTATGCATTTGCTTTGGAATCTGCCTTTCTTCAAAATGGTTCCGCTTAAGATTGTTTTTCTTTTCTCAAACCTTGGGCTGATAATGGCGTGACAAACCAGTATTCATGTCAATTGTTTTATGGCCAGAGATGACACACCTTGTGCCATTCTATCTCAAAAATGCATATTGTGGGAGAGGGGCCTGGTGAAACTCCCTCAGCCTTAAGGTGTCTCTCTTATCTGATGAACAGCTTGCTAACAGACAGACATAAAACGCCTTGCTAAAAACTAGCAAGGGGGCATTCATTCTGCCCCCTTCTGATGACTATGTCAGAGGTTCCCCTATCTCTTTTATACTTTAAAATTCTGTTACACAAAAAGCTCTGAGTGGTCATGCCTGGTCTCTGGCCCTGGATCAAAATCCTCCCCACCAGAGGTCACAAATCCCAGTGTAGCACACAGCTCACAGCAGCAATCTTTCACTAGTGAAAAGATTGTGTATCTATTGGCACCTTCACAGCTTTGATTTTGCTTGCATTCCTGGTCAGCTGGAATAACCAGTTAAAATTTCAATTAAGGTGTTACCGGATGTTCTGTTAAGAGCAGATGCGAACATTACTCCTGCTTTAAGGAAGACAGACTCTTCCTGTGCCCTGAAAGCTTTAGAGGGCTGAAAGGCTGGGGGAGAAAGAAGCAGAATGCAGGCAGGGCAATGGGTCAGTTAAGGCCACCGCTCTTGGGCCCCCTCCCCAGACCCGCTCCCCTCCTGGTACAAGTCTCTGTCCAATGTTCGTTGATGTCATTTCCACACTTGTGATCTCTAAGTCTCTTTGTTTCACGAGGTGGACAGGCTGGTGGGGCTGAGGGAGGATGTGGGAGGGAAGGCAT
Organism: Moschus berezovskii; assembly: GCF_049115385.1. NCBI lineage: Eukaryota > Metazoa > Chordata > Mammalia > Artiodactyla > Moschidae > Moschus > Moschus berezovskii. The sequence goes on from NC_142479.1 coordinate 55,533,520, forward strand.
CTGGAGTTTGGTTTTGGAACTCTTGCTACTTTTGAAAGGATAGCCAGTGACTTCTGGGAGAGCCCTCTGCAGATTGGCTGCTGTGGTCAGGGCCTGGGCCGAGGCAGGAGGAGGGGCAGGGGGAGCTTGAGGATGGAGAACGCCACCCTGGCTGGGAGGGCTGGAGGCCAAAGGGCCAGCCCACATCCTCAGGCTTCTACCCTTGGCTCCCAAGTTCTCGTACTTTTTGGAAGGAGGAGGCCACAGAAGGCCAGCACCAAGTCAGCAGATAGGAGAGCCCTGGACACAGTGCATTAAGTGGGCAACTCTTTCCATCTCTGGGTGGAGGGAGCCAGGATGTGTGTCACGGGAGCAAGGCGCATTTCCCACTGTCTCCATCATTCTCTGCTACACATCCACTTCCTGGTCTAAATGTAGTCATCTCAAAGGTCCATAGTATGTGCGTAGCGCCTTAAGAATCCTTGAATGGTGGTTTGAAACCTCATCATTTCCTGCCCCTAGTCGTTCTCCCAATTCAGACCATATTAGCTGGTTTAGAAAAAAAAAAGTAGGTTTATTGTGCTGGATGGGCTTCGGGGTGCTTGCCTGCCCATCTCCCATTCCAGCCTCTGTAGGAAGTGCTGGATTTAAAAGTGGAGGTGGGACTTCCCTCGTGGTCCAGTGGTTAAGAATCCACCTTGCAATGCAGGGGACGCGGGTTTGATGCCTGGTTGGGGAACTAAGATCCCATATGCCGCAGGGCAACTAAGCCTGTGTGCCACAACTGCTGAGCCCAAGTGCCACAACTAGGGAGCCATGAGTCGAAGATCCACATGCCACAACTAAGACCCAACAAAGCCAAATAAATAAATACTAAAAAAACTCAAAAAACAAAGTGGAGGTGTCCTGGGTCCCCGGGTCCCTCCTTACTGCTCTCAATAATTGGAACAGGGGTGGGCATCTGACCTAAAGACAGGCAACTCTAGACTGGTTAGTGACCCAAGGCCTTGCCTGAGCTAGAACTGGGCCAGTTGGATCCCTGTCTAGAACCTTCGCTGGGAAACAGAAGCCGGACTTGGTGGCAATTCAGATAGTAGCTGGTGGGGAATCTGTGAAGTTGAGGATGAAAAGTCAAAGCCTCCTGCAAACCAAAGTTAGAAGGGAGCTGAAGAAATAGAGTGGAGGGAACGGTTGGCAGAGAGAGGACGGTACAGATATCCAGAGGAGAATAAAGCAACTTCAACACGGGGGCCATACGCTGCCACCTTCTCTGGCTTTCCCATTTGCATTCAGGCTCTGGACCCCTGACCACATATATCCTTGTCACCCACTCCCCTTTCCTTGGGGTGACTTAAGTGGTCTCTGTTCCTTGGAGGTACCTGAGCCAGAGCAGAGTAGAGGTCCATCTTGCCCATTCCTGAGAGCCCAGCGCCTGCCTTCCAGCATCTTTAAGATGGTGAGATCTTCTCCAGGACTCTGAGCAGGACTGAGGAATGTGTTGCTCACACATTGTTTTGTCATATGCTTCTGGTGAATTAGGGGTGACATAGGTGTTGGAAGTATGGCTGGGGAACTAAGTGCTCTCTGGGAAAATGAGGGTTGAACTTGAAGCAACCAGTTGAACAAGGGCCTCAGAGGTTGGGGTCTGAGCTTGGCGTTCTTGTGCAGCTTAATTGGGATCTTACTTCTCTCTTCAATGCCTTTCCTCTTGATCCTAAAACCTTGTTCAAGTCTCTCTCTCTTATAAGACCTTCTGTCTCACTGTCTTGGAACTCTGTCTGCCCTACAAACATCATCTCTTCATCCTAGAACTTCCTTTTTTTTTTTTAAACAAAACAAAACAAAAAACCCATTTATTTATTTGGCTGTTTCAGGTCTTAGTCTCCTCATTCAGGGTCTTTTTTTTTTTTTCTAATTGCAATATGTGGGATCTAGTTAATGGACCAGGGATTGAACCCAGGTCCTCTACATTAAGAGAGTTGAGTCTTAGCCACTGGACCACCAGGGAAGTCACTGGAACTTTTTCTTGTGTGTGTGTTTTTGGATAGCATTCTTTTTTTGCAATCATGATTCTCCTGATGTCCTGATACTATATTGTTTATCACATTAATATGAACCTTTAAGAAAGCAATAGAAAATCACCAAGAAGGAAATATTTATTTGATTAAGAGAAATTTGGAATTTGTAAATTCTTCAAGTGACTTGAGTAAGTGCACTGCTTGCTTTTGTCTGATTCAGAGATTTCATCTGGCCCTTATTTTCCAAAATCTTGCCTTGAGATGCAGCAAGTGTCTCTAAAAGAAATTCCTCCAGCTTGGCTAACTGTATTTTCTTATCTTCTCCTTGTTATAATAGTTTTGTTTTCTGTTCTCAGTCTGGTTTCTCATGCTAAGTAGTTAAAACCAAAAGCTGTTCATAATTCTCTTCTTGTTCTTAACAACTTAATCTCTGTAACAATGGAGGATGCCTTGGTGGAACAACAGGATTTGGGTATCTTGTTGACCAAAAAGGCAAAATTCTTCACTGTAGTTGATAATTTGTTCATCTGTTGATACTACATAATGTGGTCCTGCTAGTCTTGGAGGGGCTTCTGGGGAGGCAGGGGGTAAATGTGGTTCACTTTGGGGACCCAGACCCTGATGATGGAGACTTTGAGGAGCTGTCATCCATGTGAACTCCTGCTGGAGTTAAACATCCTGCTCATGTCATTTGGCATCCCAGAACTTCTTGAAGGCATCATCCACTTCCTCACCTCCCATGGATTCCTCAACCCTCTTCCCACCATCCCATGAAGACAGATGTGGGAGTCCATGGATTGAGTGGAGAGGCAGATTTTGGTGGATTTTGAAGTTGATCTTACTAGAGTCACCAATGACCTCCTCGGCTTCAAACTACAATTTGGTTCTCATCTTTATGTCATTGCTCTGCTGCATGGAACCCTTTCTCCTCCTTTTGTCTATCAGCAATCATGGTCGCCTGGATAGCACTCTTCCCTGCTCTATTCCTCCCGGATCTCCTTGCTGGCCCCTGGTCTCTCATCTTTTTCCACTCTTCCTCCGCTGGCCTTTCTTCTCCAGCTCTCTTCTCCCTGTACCCTCCCTCTGGCTTGGCTCACCTGAGCCCATCTGTCCTTAGCTTACATGGTAATATCTCCAGCCTCAGCTTTGTCCTGAACCCATCATATCTCCTTTTGGTTATTTCATCTGAGCATCTTCCATTCACCCAGAGTCAACAAGTCCAAAATGGAGTGCCCGCACTGTTCCCCAACTAGCCCTCCTCTCCTGTTTCTGTTTGGTTCGCTGTTGCCACTGTGCATGTGCGTGCTTTGTGCGTGCTGTGTTGCTGCTTCAGTTGTGTACAACTCTGTGTGTCCCTGTGGACCAGAGCCTGCCAGGCTCCTCCGTCCATGGGATTCTCCAGGCAACATTACTAGAGTGGGTCGCCATGCCCTCCTTCAGGGAATCTTCCTGACCCAGGGATCGAACACGTGTCTCTTACGTGCACAATCACCTAAACCAGAAACCTGGAAATCAAGGTAGACTTTGCCCTCTCCCTCACCCTTCGTGTCTACTTAGTCACCAAGGTGTGTTGCTTCTTAGAGAAATCTCTTTAACTCCATCCCTGCTCTCCATTTCCACCACCACTGTCTTGGTCCATGACTTCCTCTTTTCTCCCTTAGATTATTGCTCAATATCCCAACTGATTTTTCTACCTCCACATACTTCCAGCTTCAGTCCCCCCCTCCACGGCTGCCAGCATTCTCTTTCTAAAAACAGATTAAAAAAAAAATGCCATTTTCTGTCTAAAAACTTTAAATAGTTTCCCATTGCCAGGAAAATAAGATCCAAATTTTTATCTCAGCACACAGGGCCTTTCTTTTTTTTATTTTTATTTCTTCTTTCTTTCCTTCTTTTTTTAATTTAATTTTTTATTATTTATTTGGCTGCTCCAGATCTTAGTTGCAGCACTTAGGGTCTTTAGTTGCAGCACGCGAACTCAAGTTGTGGAATGTGGGATCTAGGGATCCAGTTCCTCAACCAGGGGTTGAACTGTGGCCCCCTGCACTGGAAATACCGAGTCTTAGTCCCTGGACCACCAGGGAAGTCCCACACACAGGGCCTTTTGTGGTCCACACCAAGTTTATCTTACCGCCTCCTTCTCCCATCACTGTCCCTCCCGCACACTTTGCCCCACCATCTAAGCCTCTTCCCGTTTTCATCATGCTGCCTTTTTTCACACTCTACCCTCATTTGTATAGGTATGCTAGGAATGGAAGGCTTGCGTCCCCTCAAAATTCATGTTGAAATCTAGATCCCCAGTCTGATGATGTTTAGAGGTGGAACCATTGGGAAGCGATTAGGTCATAAGGACTGAGCCCTCATGATCAAATTGCTCATGCATGCTCAGTCACTTCAGTCGTCTCCGACTCCTTGCAATCCCATGGACTGTAGCCCTCCAGGCTCCTCCATCCCTGGGATTCTCCAGGCAAGAATACTGGAGTGGGTTGCCATGCCCTCCTCCAGGGATCTTCCTGACCTGGGGATTGAACCTGCCTTCTGAGTCTCTTTCATTGCAGGTGGAATGCACTGAGCCACCTGGAAAGTCCTGGTGATATTCTAATTGCTCATTTATTTCTTCTTTGGAGAAGTATCTATTCACATCCCTCTTCATGGATCACAGCCTTGTCTTGGTGAAGGGGCTTGTGTAACTCGGTGAAGCTATGAGCCATGCCGTTCAGGGCCAATGAAGACAGATGTCATAGTGAAGTGTTTTGAGAAAAGGTGGTCCACTGGAAAAGGAAATGGAGATTCACTCCAATATTCTTGCCAAGAGAACCCCATGAACGGTAGGAAAAGACAAAAAGAGATGGTACCGGAAGATGAGCCCTAGGGTTGGAAAGTGTCCAATATGCTACTGGGGAAGAGCAGAGGGCAATTACTAATTGCTCCAGAAAGAATGAAGCATGATCAGATTAGTGCCCTGTAAGGGCACATCTCATAAAGATGAGACCCCAGAGAGCTCCTTTGCCCCTTCTGCCATGGAAGAACATGAACCAGGAAGTGGGTCTTTCAGTTCAGTTCAGTTCAGTTCAGTCGCTCAGTCGTGTCCGACTCTCCGCAACCCCATGAATCACAGCACGCCAGGCCTCCCTGTCCATCACCAACTCCCGGAGTTCACTCAAACTCATGTCTACAGAGTCGGTGATGCCATCCAGCCATCTCATTCTCGGTCATCCCCTTCTCCTCCCGCCCCCAACCTTTCCCAGCATCAGAGTCTTTTCCAGTGAGTCAACTCGTCACATGAGGTGGCCAAAGTATTGGAGTTTCAGCTCTAGCATCAGTCCTTCCAATGAACACCCAGGATCGATCTCCCTCAGAATGGACTGGTTGGATCTCCTTGCAGTACAAGGGACTCTCAAGAGTCTTCTCCAGCACCACAGTTCAAAAGCATCAATTCTTCGGCTATCAGCTTTCTTCACAGTCCAACTCTCACATCCATACATGACCATGGGAAAAACCATAGCCTTGACTAGACGGACCTTTTTTGGCAAAGTAATGTCTCTGCAGTGGGTCTTTACCAGACACCAAACCTGCCAGCACTTTGATGTTGGACTTTTCAGCCTCCAGAGTTGTGAGAAATACACTTCTTTTATAAAACCACGCATCTGCTGTGTTTTTCGTTATAGCAGGCTGAACAAACTAAGTCCAGGTCCTTGTCCAAAAGGTGCTAGTCTGTCGGTCTTCTGGCATGATTCTACTTCAATGGAATTCAAGGTCCTGCTCTGCAATGCCCTCCTCCCACCACCACCACTGTCAGCTCAGTAGTTGTCCTCTCTAGATTCCCACATTCTTTTGTCTCTAAAGAGCACAAGGCACTTCATCTTGCAGTTATTTTTCTGTCTGTCTGACTCTACTGGATCTTGAGGCCAAGGATCATGAAGGATTCAACCAATGCTCAGCAGCAGCTGGCATATACAGGTGCTCCGTCCGTGTCTGTTATTGAAGGAAGAAAGGAATGAACAGAACAATGACTGATTTTAATGTGTATTTGGGCCTAGTTCTATCTAATCTGCGGGTATCCGCTGCAGTGGGGGACAGGGGGTTGGAAATATATTTCTCACATGCTATTTATCTCTACTTCCTCAGGACGGTGCCTGGTTGGTGGATCAGATGTCTAGAAGTCTTGGGTTTGGCCTGACTTAGATTTCTTTGAAATGAAAAGCAACAAATAAGCATTCTTCTCTCCATTTCACAGATGAGGCAACTGAGTTTAGAAACTTTGCTAAACTCTTTCCAGGTAGCATTAGACTTTCCAAGGGACAGGGAGCAAGGATCCGTGGGACCCCTTGGTTCTGAGTTTTCGACCAGCACGGAGCCCTTAGCACACACAGGATCAGAGTGATATCCAGCCGAATTTGCATAGGCTTGGGCATGCTGTTCTCTGTAGGCCAGACCTCTTCTCCTAGGGGTTCCTGTACTCCAGAAAGTGGTCCTGTGTGTCAGGCCCAGGTCTAGGATGAAAGGTGTGGTCATTTGCTACAGGCCCAAAATACGATGAGGCACCCCAAACTCAGTAATCAGGAGAAATACAATTCAACACAAGATTCAAAAAAATTCAGTACAGTACAGCCCATGCTTTCTAAAATGAATTTTTTATTGGAACCAGAGCTGGGATTAGGGTGAGGTGGATGAGGCAGGGGACTGAGAGCAAGGTTGGAGCTTGTCTTTGTTGAAAATTTTTTATTTTGTTCATTATGAATTTTGGCATTAATTTTGATCAAAATACTGCAGTAAAATATTATCTCTCTTGAGACTTCCCTGGTGGTCCAGTGGCTAAGACTCCATGCTCCCACTGCAGGGGCCCTGGGTTCGGTCCCTGGTCAGGGTACTAGATCCCATATACCACAGCTAAGAGTCTGCATGCCTTAACTGAAGATCCTGTGTGCTGCAACTAAGATCCAGTGTAACCAAATAAATATTAAAAAAATCATCTATCTTGATTTTTGAGGTTTTGGGCACCCCCTTACCTTCTGTGCCCCAAGCAAGTGCCTCACTGATCTCCTAAAGCTTTCTTCACTGTCCTGGAGACCCTGGGCCCCAAGACCGGCAGATGTAGGTCACCACCAGGCCCCCAGGCTTCACTCCCCTGGATGCCTGATCGACCACAGCCCCAGCGGGCCTGTATGAAGGAGCTATGGGCCTGGACGCTCTCTGTCTCTCGCAGATTGTGGCATGAGGTTTTACTTCTCATTCCTTAGGAAGTTAGGTCTCCCGTGGCCCACCGATGTTTGATTATTGAACAGCTCCCATCTGCCAGCCCCTAGGGGTAACAGAATTGGGATTCTAAATGCCTTCTAAACCCTGCCCTTCCCTCCAGTCCCTCTGCCCTGCCTTATCCATCCCTGATCTCTCTTCTGACTGGTCCCTCTGCCTCCAAACTCACCCCTTTGCACCCCTGCTTCCACAGTACTACCAGGGTCATTGGGTCAAAGTGCCCATCTGACCTCAGTGTTCCCCAGTTAAACTTTCCAGTGCCCTGGGCCTAAGACCCAATACCCTAAACAAGTCCCGTTCCTGAGCCAGCCCGGCCCTCGAATCCCATCTGTGTTCCGGGCTCACGAGACTCCTCAGGCTGTGGCTGTGTGTATGCTCCCTTCTCTCCTGCTCCTCTGTCTTTGCATGGATGGTTCTTTCTACTTGCAGCAGGATTTTGCACATAGCCCTGATCCCTGGCTGTATTCTAGAGCTCACAGCATCAGATTTGGAAGTTAGGGGTTCCTGGTGCCTCAGCACCAGGGAGGACAAATGAGAAGACACTTCGGGAGAGCTGGGTCACTCCAGGGGAGGAAATGAAAGCTAAATTGAATTAATTAGTGGTTGTATTGAACCCTACTTCTTGAGTGTGCTAAAAGTCTGATTAAACAAACAACAAAAAAGATAGAATTGCTTAGCTACATTTCTTTTTGTAAGAGAAAAGAGAAAAAAAAAACCAACCAAAGATGTTGATTTAAGATGCGGCCCAGGGCTGGGGGCCCAGGGGAAACCTGGTGAAGGCTCCTGTTGTTTGGGGTCAGAGGTCGCGGGAGCAGCCGCTGCCTGGGGATCAAGCTCAAGGTTCTGGAGTGATGGAAAAACCTGGCCTGACGCTTTTCCTCAGCGGACCCTTAACTTGCTAACAGGAGCCAGCTGAGCGAACACAAACAGAGGCGCTGTGCCGGCAACGGTCCGGCTTCCTCTGAAATTTCCAGGCCTCTTTTTTCCTGTCGGATTCCAGACAGATGAAATTTTCCTGGCCCCAGCCCTGTTCCTGGCAGCATCTCCCCTCTGAATCACCATAAATCTGGGCTGGGGGCGAGTGATGGGATTTTCCTGATTGACAAGCCGCTACCCTGGTAAAATGGGAGCTTCGGTTTCCTAGCCTAAAAATAGCTCTGGGGTGTGGGCCTGAGTCCTCCCCATCCCAAACCCCTGTAGGTATCCGCTTTGGATTTTAAATATTCATATCTGTCTGTGATTATGATTTCATCGGAGAAGGGCTGTGGACTGTGGACGTGCAGATGTGAACCGCTGGGGGCCACGGTGGTCAAAAGCGACACCATTGTTCGCGGGATCACTTCAGGGGGGCGACGCATTCCTCAGAGCCTCCATCATCCACGGAGCCCCCAATTAATTTCAATACAAACACCGGATCTGGCCTCCCCACGCCTCTGCAGCCATAACACATGAGGTCATGCCGTTTTGGTTAACTGGAGGAGTTTCGGGGGTGAGGAGGGGGGGCTTCCAAGTCCCTGGGGATGTCTGTCCTGCATGGCTCAGACTGGGCTGTCTATGCACAGGGTCCACCTGCACACCCGAACTCTCTTTCTCACCTTCCTTTTCTCAGAAACTCAGATTTTTTATCTTTCTCTTTCCCCAGCCCCTCCAGCTTTTTGACAGCCAACCCCATTGTCCCTGCTATTCTTTGAAAACACTCAGAGCTGCTCATTCTCTGTGCTCTTTCTTGCACAGCTTCATTCACCTGGGGACTTATTTTTATCCCTTCATCTGGCTCCTTGTTCTTTTTTTAATATGTATTTGGCTGTGCTGAGTCTTAGTTGCAGCATGTGGGATCAAGTTCCCTGACCACGGATCAAACCCCAGGCCCCCAGCACTAGGAACATGGAGTCTTAACCACTGAGCCACCAGGGAAGTCCCGTGGCTCCTTGTTCTTGAAGATTCCCTACAGGAGTTTCTTCCCGCAGGAAGGCTTCCTCATCGCTCCATTCAGGGTCAGTTACCACTCTCTCTGTATTCCCACCCTTGTGGCTCAGCTGGTAAAGAGTCCGCCTGCAATATGGGAGACCTGCGTTCGAACCCTGGGTTGGGAAGATCCCCTGGAGAAGGGAAAGGCTATTCACTCCAGTATTCTGGCCTGGAGAATTCCGTGGACTGTATAGTCCATAGTCCATGGGGTTGCAAAGAGTTGGACACAACTGAGCGACTTTCACTCTGTATTCCTATAGCTCCTTGATTCTCAAACACTAGCCCGCCTCCGAGTCACTTGGAGGATTTGTAACAATACAGATTTTGAGACCCACCCTCAGTTTCTGAATCAATAGGTCTGGAGCAAGACCTGTGATTTGTATTTCGTTCTTTTTTTAAATTTTTTTTATCGTGGTAAAAGTCACATAATACAGTTCAGTTCAGTCGCTCAGTCGTGTCTGACTCTTTGCGACCCCATGAATCACAGCCTCCCTGTCCATCACCAACTCCCGGAGTTCACTCAAACTCATGTCCATCGAGTCGGTGATGCCATCCAGCCATCTCAGCATGCTATTTTAACCATATTTAAATGTACAGTTCAGCGGCACTAAGTACATTCACACTGTTGTACCAGTCTAACCATCTATTTCCTGGTGTTTTTCATCTTCCTAAACTGAAACTCTGTACCCAGTAAACACTAACTCCCCATCTCCCACCCCACCCCCTGACATCTACCAATGTACTTCTGACTCTATGAATTTGACTATTCTAAGTACCTTGTGTGCATTTTTTTTGCATTATGTGCATGCTCAGTTGTATCCCACTTTCTGACACCTCATGGGCTGTAGCCCTCCAGACTCCTCTGTCCATGGAATTTTCCAGGCAAGAATACTGGAGTGGGTTGCCATTTCCTCCTCCAGGGGATCTTCCTGACCCAGGGATTGAACCCACATCTCCTGCGTCTCCCGCATTGGCAGGTGGATTCTTCACTACTGAGCCCCCTGAGAAGCCCGATGTGGCATTATGGGCTGTTACATGGGTTCAAGTGGGTTTGGTTCCATCCCCAGGTGGGGTATTTGTTCCTCCTCTTCTGTTCTCCCGCCTCTAGCACCTTCCTGGTTTACAGTGGCTGCTCAGTTGGCTCCCCTGCTTTTAAAAAATATTTATTTTTTTGGTTGTGACAGATCTTAGTGCAGCACATGGGATATTTAGTTGCGGGAGGTAAACTCTGCAGTATGTGGGATCTAGTTCCCTGACCATGATTCGGATCCGGGTCCTCTGCATTGGGAGTGTGGATTCTTAGCCACTGGACCACCAGGGAAGTCACTTCAGTTGGGGATCTTTGAACTTGGGGCAACACTGACCGTGTAAGTGCCAGGGCTGCTTGGCTGAGCAAGGGGTCTCCTCCCTTCAACTCCCCATTCCAAGGAGGAACCTGTTTAGCCACAAGTTCAGCGGAAAGCAACAACAGGTTGGCACCGAGTGGATAGTGCCCAGAAACCCCCAAGTCCAGTAGCAGATAGTTCAAAGAAAACGTTCTGCTTCTTCCCACCTGTGTCAGCTTAAGCAGGTTATTTTTGTCATTGAGCCTCAGTTTCTTCCAGCTTCCCTGGTGGCTCAGCTGGAAAAGAATCCGCCTGCAAAGTGGGAAACCTGAGTTTGATTCCTGGATTGGGAAGATCCCCTGGAGAAGGGAACAATTACGCACTCTAGTATTTTGGCCTGGAGAATTCCATGGACTGTATAGTCCATGGGTCGTAAAAAGTCGGACACGACTGAGTGACTTGCATTCACTCACTCAGATTCTTCTGGAAAATGGGAATAATAACCCTCCCTTCCCAGGGCTTCCTTGGTGGCTCAGATGGTGAAGAATCTGCCTGCAGTGTGTGAGACCTGGGTTTGATCCCTGGGTTGGGAAGATCCCCTGGAGGAGGGCATGGTGACCCACTCCAGTATTCTTGCCTGGAGAATCCCCCTGGACAGAGGAGCCTGGTGGGCTACAGTTCATGGGGTCGCAAAAGTGTAGGACACGACTGAGCGACTAAGCACAGCACAACCCTTTCTTCCTAGGCTGTGGTAAGGAATAAAGAGGATAACATCTGCCAGGCTTTGGGCACAGACGTTGGCACAGCTGCCTCCCCTTCTTCGCCAGAGCTTCAGAACAGGGCCCTGAAGCTTTCTCTTTGTAAGTCCCATATCCTCTCCTTCATTTTCTTACAGTGACAGAGGACTGCAGTCTGAGAGGGGAATCCATCAGAACTGGAAGCAAGCTGTTTCACCCAGGCCAATTTCAGCTGGAAAAACCAGGCCTTAGACAGGAGGGAGGAAAAATTATTAAAGGATTAAATCCAGAATAATCCTATAAGCCCCAGGAGGCTCAGAAAGCAATAAGCCACAGACTTAAAATCTGATCTGTGAAGTTACGGGGGTGGAATCCACATCGGAAGGCCAGGAGTGGGTTTCAAATGTACAGCGCTGTTAGATCTTTTCTAAAAGGTGGCTTCATTTTCACTTGGACAGTGTTGGTTTTTAAAAAAAAAAATTTTTTATCCCTTCCTCTTGTCGTGGTTTTTAATAACAATGAGCAAGCTGCAGGAGTGGGGGAACTTTAACTAAAATTCCATAAAAATAAAAATTTAATTAAAATACACAAGTCATGAAATTCCATCCTTGTAAAGTGAGATGTCTTGGGACCCTGCCGCAAGCAGATCTTGCTCCCTGAGGCCCCGGGGTTCACACTGGGTCCTCCTCAGGGGACCATGATAGATGACACGCAGCCTGGACCGTGCGTTGCCAGCTGAGCAAGGAGTTGTCTTCTGGGCCCCACAGCCCTCATCTGGGTGAAGGAGGTCCCCATTGTCCCTCCAGAAAGGCTGGGAGGGCCACGGGGCTGGAGTGGGGGTGTTTTACAGGACTGGAGGCACGCCCCATGTGTGGGTTTTGGGCAAGACTGACCACCATGGGCTGTGGGGGCAGAAGGTGCCTTCTCCACATTTTCCCAGGTAGTGAGAAGAGGACAGACCTGGCCACCAGAGCCTCAGAGTCTTAGATTCTGGTCCCAATAATGTCACAATGAGCTGGAATGCTTGAGCAATTCTTTTTCCAGTGGGCCTCAGTTTCCCCATCTGTAAAATGAGTCGATTGGATTCAGGGATTTTCTAAACCATGCATTGAGGAGATTTAAAGATCTCACAGAACCTTTCTCAGAGCCTCTTTTATGTGTTTGACAGTCAAGGCTGCCCCTTCCTTTTGCCCCTTTTCCTTACCTCCTTTTGTCTGTTTTGCAGATTGGGTTTTCTGGTAAGATTTTGTTTGAAAAAAGGGTGCTGAGGCTGACAATGTTTGAAAACCTCTCAGGATTCTTCTGATTGCAACAGTGTGCAATCTGCACGGTAATGTCTGACTCCAGCATCTGTCTGGCAGCGAGTTCCTCTGTCCTGCTCTAGAGTGTGAAGACCCCTCCCCATGCCCTCTCTCATCATTTTATTTTCCTCTATCTTATTTTCTGAGTCACGGAACTCTGAATTGGATGACAATGACCAAACTTCTCTCCAGAAAAATACAAATAGAAAAAAATACATGCACACTATGAAAATATAACTGTTTAAGGATTCAGTTGCCTTTGGGGAAAGAAAATGTCTTCCTTTGGGAAAATGACTTGATGGTGCTACAGATCCCAGAGCAGGGCATGAAAAGGATATCCTTAACAAAGGAATGACTAACTGTGCTGTATAAGAAAATGGTTCTGTTTGTAGAGAGTCTCACCGCCCTGCAAGTACAGCTCTGGGTTGACCCAGACTGGAAATCAGTCCCTCTCCATGACTTCAGTACGAGAAAATGCATTGCAGACTTGGCCAAAGTTTTGAGGACCAGCAAGGAAGGGTAGATGGAAACCCTTTCTATATTCAGACTTTTGGTAGCAAGTGATTAAACCTCAACTCAAATTTCTTAAAGAAAAAAACAGGAAAAATGAACTGTGTTGGCTTCCCTAGCTGGGAAGTTGACGGGTGGAGCCATGACCCCACTGAGTGGTACACCTCAAGGGGGCACTATTCACGTTGTGGCAGCTCAAGTGAATCCAGAGACTCAAAAGACACCTCCCTTCTTGTCCCCCTCTTGACATGGCATCTTTTGGTCTTGGCTTCATTCTCTTTCCTGTAGAGAAGCCTCTTTCTTAGAGTTGGGAAAATGGCCCCAGAAGCCCCAGGCCTACTTGAACCAGCTCAGTCACCTTGGGAATGGGGTCCCTTAATTGGATTGGGCCAAGCCTGGGTCATGTGCTTAGTTTGGGGGCTGGTGGGCTGGAATATTATCTATTTTCTACACTTCCAGAAACACAAGGGGCTTCCCAGGTAGCTCAGTGGTAAAGAATCCACCTCCCAAGCAGGAGACCCGGGTTTGATCCCTGGTTCGGGAAGATCCCGTGGAGAAGGAGATGGGAACCCACACCAGTATTCTTGCCTGGGAAATTCCATGGACAGAGGAGCCTGGCAGGCTACAATCCAGAGTGTTGCAAAGAGTCAGATGCAATTTAGCGCCTAAACAAACCACCAGAAACAAAGAATTGGGGAAAAGCAGTTATCTGTTTTACCAGATGGTGAAAGAGACACTGGGCAGATGAAAAACACACAACACATGTACGAACACCATCAAAGCAAAATGATGCCATACTTGTGTGTGAGGGACTTTTGTGTGTATACTGAAGTCACAGAGAGGGGCTGATTTCTCTGTCCACGTCAATCCAGGGTAGAACAAGGGCAATAGCTGCAGGGTGGTGAGATACTCCACAGACTGAACTAAATTGGAAGACCATAGAGCCAGTGATAAACAGAAAAGTCAGTATCCAGATCCTAGAATTCCTGGAGGGGCTGGGAGGGGTATGTGCGGGACAGGGTAGGCACTGATTTTATTTTATTATTTCTTTCTTCCTTATTTGTTTATTTATTTTTTTAAAGATTTTGTCTTTTTTTTGCCACATCTTGCAGCATATGGGAATCTTAGTTCCCAGACCAGGGATGGAACCCACGTTCCCTGTATTGGAAGGCAGAGTCTTAACCACTGGACTGCTGGGGAAGTCCAGCACTGATTTTATTGGAACTCAAAGGATCCTGTGTTTTAGCTGACATCTGGATCACACACACACACACACACACAATATTACATACAATTCTGAAGATGCAATTCTGAAACCCATCCAATAGAGAAGCCCCCTCATCTCAGACCCGGCCTCTTCTTCTGGACTTTATTTCCTTCCTCCACACTTACTCATGCATTTCCTCTGGTGCAGCAGGTTCCAAAGCTGAGGCTCCAACCCCAACACTCAGCTCCATGTAACTCCGCTCTGACGTGACACTTACACTTCCATGGGAATTTTCTGGACTATGCTCAAAGGACTACTGGGCAAGCCTATGCCCTGGATTGGCACCAGTTTTCTTCCCGCCTCAGGAAAAGGTAGCAATCCCAGGAGACAAAAAAATCCCAGGAGACAAAAAACCTCTCACCCCTTCCGTCCCCCCGTGAAGAACCCTTCTGCCTTGATGACATCATCCCTGGCACAGGAGCCTCAGCAAGAATGAGCAGCTGTGGGTCACCCGCTGCTGGCAGCTCCTAGCAGGGGAGCTGCCGTGACTTGGTCCCAGGCCTCAGCTGCTGCAGGATTTACTGCTACCTGCTTTTTTTGGATCTGACAAATGCAGAAAGAGTTGGAGAAATAATTTTGAATTTGTCCCAAGGAAATAATTTAGAAGAAGAAAAACACTGCAGGCAGGAAGGTGTTCATTGGTACGGTACTGACATCAAGAAGCAGGATCGCAAGAGTCCAATGATGAGAACAGTCAGCATGTGCCTTGCGTGTCCCTTAGGATTACCTCGTGTGTGAGATGCATGTGTGCGGCGTGCTCAGTTGCTCAGTCATGTCTAACTTTAAGCGACCCCATGTAGACCGCCAGGCTCCTCTGTCCTTGGGATTTTCCAGGCAAGAATACTGGAGCGGGTTGCCATTTCTTTCTCCAGGAGATCTTCCCAACCCAGGGATCAAACCCGAGTCTCCTGCATTTGCAGGTGGATTCTTTACCATTGAGCCACCTGGGAAGGCCCATGTGTGAGGTAGGTGCCTCATTTTACCACTTGCCTTACACTAGTTAGCTAAGGATGCCTTCTATTTTTCCAATTTATTTTATTTACTTTTTAAATTGAAATTTTATTTTATATTGTGGAGGAGGGCATGGCAACCCTCTCTAGTATTCTTGCCTGAAGAATTCCATGGACAGGGGACCTGGTGGGCTGTGGTCCAGGGGATTGCAAAGAGTTGTACATGACTAAAGCGACTAAGCAGAAGAGTTGATTACAACATCGTGTTAGTTTCAAGTGTATAGCAAAGTGATTCAGTTATGCATATATCCATTCTTTTTGAGTTTCTTTCCCCACATAGGTTATTACAGAATATCGAGTAGAGTTTCCTGTGCTATACAGTAGGTCCTTGTTGATAATCTATTTTATATATAGTAGTGTGTATGTGTTAATTTCAAACTCCTAATTTATCCCTACTTCTCCCCACCTTTCCCTTTTGGTTACCATAAATTTATTTTCTAAGTCTGTCAGTCTGTTTCTGTTTTGAAGTTCATTTGTATCATCTTTTTAGATTCCACATATAAGCGATATCATCTGATATTTATCCTTTTCTGTCTGACTTACTTAAACCTGCATGTCCATTGACAGAGGAATGGATAAAGAAGATGTGATATATATTATATACAATGGAATATCGTGTGCTAAGTCACTTTATTTGTGTCTGGCTCTTTGCGACCCTGTGGACTGTAGCCTGCCAGGCTCCTGTGTCCATGGGATTCTCCAGGCAAGAGTACTGGAGTGGGTTGCCATGCCCTCCTCCAGGGGATCTTCCCGACCCAAGGATAGAACTCCAGGATCAAACTCAACTCTCTTACGTCTCCTGCATTGGCAAGCAGGTTCTTTACCATTAGCACCGCCTGGGAAGCCCCAGTGGCATATTACTCAGCCATAAAAAAGAATGAAATAATGCCATTTGTAGCAACACGGATGAACCTGGAGACTATCATACTAAGCGAAGTAAGTCAGTAAATAAAAATGCCTTCTATTGATTGCTGGTTTGCTTTGTGCTGGAAACTGTGCCAGACAAGCCTATATTTGTGCTCCCAAATCTTCACCAAGCCCTGTGAGTTGGATGTTCTTTTACAGATGAGGAAACTGAGGCTCAGAGCAGGTAAGTTATCCCCCGAGCCACAGATGTACTTTTAGGTTGTGTCTGATTATTACCAGTTGTCAGCTGAGTGTCATCATCAGGGGAACGGATGAATCTGACAGCAGGGTACATGACTCCTCTGGCACCGAAGCACCTAGTGAGTACCCAATAAATATTGGCTGTTGTGAAAGGACAGTAACCATCTGTAGCACTTCCTGGAGTCTTGCACTTGCTGTGGACCATCAAGTTCCTGGATGGCCAGGAGGGCTGTGGGCTGGGGCTGGGAGCAAAAGGCAGCAAAGCAGAGTAGATCTGGCTTTCCCATTCTCAGAGCTTCGCCCTCACCCAGCAGCTTGCAGAAACCCTGACCATAGCACTTACATTATGAAATACATGTTTCCTGCCCCCGCCGCCCGCCCCCCCCCATACTGTTAAATAATTCTCTGAGGACATTTGACTAGATTCTGAAGTTATCTACCTGGAGAAGGCATCAGATCCCAGTCCAACAAGGCTGCCAACCCCTTCACCTTCTGACGCCGATTAAAAGTCCTGGTTGTCACAGGTAGACGACTGACTTGCTGTAGATCAGAGGTTTCAATGACCCTGTCCTTGGGTTTGATTAATTTGCTAGGGTGGCTCACAGAGCTCAGAAACATTTCACTTACTCAATGACTGGTTTGTTATAAGAGCATGTAACTCAAGAACAGCCAGATGAAAGAGATGCATAGGGCAAGGTGTGGGGAAAGGGCATGGAACTCCTGTGTTGAGTGTGCCCCACTCTCCCTGCATCTCGACACGTTCACCAACCCAGAAACTCTCTGAATTCTGTCCTTTCTTTATGTTTTATGGCTGCTTTATTACATGGGCACGATTGGTTTCATCATTGGCCATTGGTGATTGAACTCAATCTCCAGCCCCTCTCCCCTTTCCAAAGGTCAGGGGAAGTGGGATGAAAGCTCCAGTCCTCCAGTCACAAGACTGCTTCCCCTGGGGACCAGCACTCATCCTTAGGTGACCCAGGGGCTTTTCAAAAATCACTTCATTAATGTAACAAAAGACACATTGACCACTCTCCTCACTTAGGAAATTCCAAGGGTTTTCAGATCTCCATGCCAAGAAGGAGATAAAGACCAAATATACATACATATATACACATATATATTTTATTATAAATCACACTATCATACTGTGTTAGAGTGTTATCATTTATTTATACAACTGTCCCTCTCCTTAGCCTGGAAGTGCCTTAAGGTTTCTGTAGCCACAGCACTTGGACCAGTGCCTGGCACAGGACAGGCAACTTATAAATGACTGTTGAATAAGCCAGCTAATGAACTGGAAAAATAAGAGTGTAGAGAAGGATGGATGAGGACAGGACCAGGGATTAGAGGTGCCATAGCCCTCTGTGTCGCTCAGTTTTGTTGCAATAACTCTCCATGATGGGGCATCTCCAAACGGTGGCTTCCAATAACCTGTTTCCCTGCTCATGAGTCCTGGGGTTGCCTGGCTCTGCTGGGCTCAGCTGTCCTGGCTCCAGGCTTATACTCAGGTGTGCTCCACATGCTTGTTCACTTTGCTGGGCAAGTTGCTGTTTGGGACATGTCCTTGTGGTGAAATGGCAGGAGCAGAAATTTATGGTGCCCTTTAGACTTTGGCTTGAAATTGGCACACTGCCATTTCTGCTCACATCCCATTGGCTAAAACTGATCAAATGGCCAAGCTCAATGTTATTAGGGTGGAGAAATATATTTTGCCCATTCTCCTGACCCAAGGTCACAAGGTAGGTGAGAATGAGGAGCTAAAGGACTATCTACCATAGACTTGCTTAAAACAAAGCCCTGAACTTTCTTTATTCCTTGGGGAGGATCTCTAGAAGAGTCCCTGCTGGTTGGTCCCAGAGTTCCACCTGTAACCCTGATACCACTTTCCTTGGGGCTTATGGCAGGAAGTGACAATTATCTCCATTATTTACTGCCCCTTTCTTCTTTTTCAGTAATAGGATGCCCCACGTTTTAGTTGGGCACATGGCGCCCACAGGAGGCCACATTTCCCAGCCTCCTTTGCAACTAGACATGGTCATGTGACTAAGTTGAGGCCAATGTGATGAAGCAGAAAAGCTACAAGTATCTTCTGTATGAGAATGCTACTTGCTCTCTCTGCCCACTGCCTTGGGCTGGAAGGTAGGCTCACCTGGATGACAACACCCTAGGGAATGACAGGTCAACGCAAGAGAAGGAATCTGGATGTCCATATAAGCTTTAGGAGTTGACCCTGTCTGCCTGCCTAGTCCTGATCCACAGCATGTGTGTTAGTCACTCAGTCATATAGGACTCTTTGCGACCCTGTGGTCTGTAGGCTGCCAGGCTCCGCTGTCCATGGAATTCTCCAGGCAAGAATACTGGAGTGGGTTGCCATTGCCTGGGTCTCCTGAACCTGGGTCTCCTGCATTAGCGGGCAGATTGTTTACCATCTGAGCCAATCCACTATGAGTCCACAGCATGGGTGGAGAATGAAATGCCATATTTTTGTTTTCTCCAGAATCTCAGCCTGTACCTTAATCCATACAAGGTCACTTGCTTGCATCAATTCCCCCCTACCCCCCGACTTGGCCTCTAAAGTCCTCTGGTCTACTCTTTGTTCTTCATTCACCAAAATGTGAACTCATATCCCTTTTCTTAATTTTCCTTGGCAAAATAGAGACAGGATGAATTTTTTTTTTAAAAAAGGGATTTCATGAAATAAAGAGAAGTTAAAGGAGAAACAAAATCCAGGAAGTGAAGCATAAACCAATCTAGTTTCTATCACAAGAGATACCTGACCCAACCACAGCCATGACCAGGGCAGGCTGACTGAGGTTTTTGCCTGTGGGGCTGGAAATTTAGAGGATGTGAAATTTAACACTATAGTTCCAGAAAGTGATAAAATGTTAAGTGTTGTGAAATATATATACTGATAGCACATGTGCTTCTTCAGTGACACAGAAACAAAGGGATCTGACTCTTCATAGGAAGCTTCTAGAGGCCCATTATTAATGACACCCCCTTCGTGATTCATAGATGGAAAATGAAAGCTGGCTTGTCTGTGTGTTTTAGGGCTAGCCTGAAGCAGCCAAAATGCCAGTTAGAGCTCCGTGTCCTACCAGAGGTGACTCACTCCTCAGGCCCTGTACCTTTTCACCCTTGCCTTTCAGAGTTTCCACCTAGTACAACTTTGTGGCCACGTTATGGAGTCTCTTATTCCCTAACTTCAGTTTGCTTCTATCCAGCCAGCATCATCTTCCCTGCCTTCTCTGGCCTTGGCTTCTGGCCACATTGTTTCTTTCTTGTCCAAGACCAGGAAAGTTCCCTCTAGCCCCTTGAAATCCCTGTTCTTCTTCTCTTCTGTTAACCGTTAAAAAAAAAAAGGAAGGATAGTTAATTCATAATGTTATGTTAGTTTCAGGTGTATGGCCAAGTGATTCAGTTATATATATTCCCATTCTTTCTCAAGTTCTTTCCCAAGAAAGTTTATTACAGAATATTGAGTAGAGCTCCTTGTGCTATACAGTGGGTCCTTGTTGATGATCTATTTTTGTAAAAATCACTTAATTATTTATTTTTATTTTTGACTGTGCTGGGTCTTTGTGGCTACATTCAGGCTTCCTCTACTCGTGGCGAGTGGGGGCTACCCTCTAGTTGTGGTGTGCAGACTTCTCATGGTGGTAGCTTCTCTTGTTGTGGAGCAAAGTTCTAGCGCCCACAGTCTTCAGTAGTTACAGCTCTTGGGCTCTAGAGCATGGGCTCAGCAGCTGTGGTACATAGGCTTAGTTTTCCTGCAGCATGTGGGATTTTCCTGGACCAGAGATTGAACCCATGTCCCCTGCATTGCAAGGCAGATTCTTAACCTCTGGACCACCGGGGAAGCCCCAGATGATCTATTTTATACATAGTAGTGTGTATATGTTAATCCCAAACTCCTAATTTATTCCTCCTTACCATCCCCTTTGGTAATGATAGTTTGTTTTCTATGTCTGTGAGTCTATGTCTGTTTTGTAAATAAGTTCATTTATATATCTTTTTAATATTCCACATGTAAGTGATATCACAAAAGATTTTACTTCTTCTGTCTGACTTACTTCACTTAATATGGTAATCTCTAGATTCATCCATGCTACTGCAAATGACATTTCATTCTTTTTCAGGGCTGAGTAATATTCCATTATATATATTCAGCATATCTTCTTTATTCATTCACCTGTCAATGAACACTTAGTTGCTTCAGTGTTTTGGTTATTGTAAATAGTGCTGTTCTGAACATTTGAAACCCCACTTCTTAATTCTTGGTTTTGTTCAGAGTGACTTGTATCAACCCTAGGCTATGCCAGGACTCTGGTGATGAAAACGACAAATAACTGGTGACCCCTTATTTCCCAGAGTTGTGGGAATTTTACATTTGTAAACCCCAAAGTCTTACTTTAATTATACAATATCCTTTGCATCCACAGGAAGGAGGGAGGACGGAAATAAATGAGCATCTACTGTGTGCTAGGTACTTTCCCATCTAGCATGGTAACAGATGAGATCACGGAGGCCTAGACAGGCCCTTGTCCAACACCACATCACCATGGGATTTGAGCTGAGGTCTCTCAGATCCCAAAGCCTGGGCTCTTCCCTCATGCAGCAAACAAGAGCGTGCACAGATGCTCAAGGCTGTTGAGGGGTATTTGGTCACAGATGCAGGAAGATAGAGGGATAGAATGGGAGTGGACTCAGACAGTGGAGGAGGGAGTTGATGGAGAGGGAAGGTGACAGGCTAATGATGGAGGAGGGAGGTGATGGGAGGGTCAAAGGGTTCTGCTTTGACAAGGGATTTGGGATTCCAGGCAGGGAGCCTTTTTTTCCACACTATGCCTTGCTGGAAACACCTCACATCCCCGCATGCGATGAGCTCACCCTTCTGTTGGCACCGACTCACATCCTATCTTGGCCCTGGATGAGCCACACCAACATTTCTGCAGGAGGAATAAAGCAATAACAGGATTCTCATTTTTCTCCTTAAAATAATACCTCTCTGTTCTGCCAGCAAGCAGGGAACTGCTCCTGCCAGCAGTCCTGTGGGAAGCCTGTTCCCAGTCTTCCCAGACTAATCCCAGGCAGGATTAGTCTGATGCTGGCGTCCTAGGAGACCCCCAGCAGGTAAGGCAGCCCTCAGGTGACCTTGAGCTTCTGGCTGCGGATCCCTGCTATCTTTCTCAGTCCTGGGGGAGGTCATTTATCTCTGGGTCCCCATCCCTGGCTCTCCAGGGCAAAAGCATGCTGCTATAACCAGCATGGGCCACAGACTCCCCTAGCCAGTGGCTTCCCTGGCATGTCTTCAGGATCTCAGCGATTTCCTACAAGGAAAGGATCATTGGAAAAATCATTTTGAACAGGAAGAATTTAATTTTTCTGTACCAGGCTTTTTCCTCCTTAAAAAAGAGAGAGAGAGAGAGTCCTCACCTAAAGGCCTGAGCGCCTGGAAATTTCTTCTCTATGTCCACATTATACCCACTTCCTGGCTGCAGGGATGGAAGGACTCAGAGAATTCGGAGGATATTAAACAGATTCATAATGGACCCAGCAGTATAAACATGTCTCAAGTGCAGACAGGAGTGCCACAAGCTCCTCTTTGGTTTAATGTAAAACATACACCCATTGTGTCTGTGTTCCCATTTTACAAATAAACAAGGTGAGGAGATGGACTTCAAAATCGTCCCCAGGGAGCCAGGTGCCTTCGTTCCTTGTAATTTCCAGGCTTCTCCTGCCCACAAACAACTCAGAAAAGAACGCTTAATGTAGCCCTACAGATCACTGCCAAAAGGCAGAGCAAATGGGAGAGGCCCGGCCAAATGGTCTACAGCCAATCCCACCTTTCAGGGTGATGCCGCAAATGGCTGGGGGCACTGGGGCCTGCAGAGAGTGTTGCCAGCGGAATGTCCAGACAGCAGAGTATAGGCTAGATGGTTCATCAGGAGACAGGGGTTCAAATCCCATATCTGCCCCCACTGCCAGCCGGCTGTGCCCTTCCAGGCAACTGTACCTCTCTGCCCCAGCTGAGTTTCCTTACCAGTGTGATGGGGTGACAGTCCCAACCTGTGTATCTCACCGAATGATGGCGAGTCCCCCAAGAGACAATGGCTCATTATCCTTGGATAGGATGTAAATGATCCCATGGCCATCTTCCCATTTTTAGTCAAAATCTGTATTTCCTACCACTGCTTCTCTTAAACCCAGAGGCAGAGGTCCATGTCACTCTCAGAAAGTCTAAACACGCTGAAGCGTGATCACTGACTCAAGGGCCAACATGACTAATTTGGCCCCATAACTAGCGCAGTGTGGGGAAGACCAGCCAAACCAGTGAGCTGGCTGGATTGACTGGCAGGATCAGTCAAAATGCGCCACCTGATGGCTCCAGCAGGGGCACAGCCCCCATCTGGCCAGGGAGCCATCCAGAGGATGGACTGTATGGCCAAACGGCCTGGATCTTACTGGGTGAAATTCCCCAACCCTCCTATGTCCCGGATTCCTCATTTGCCAAATGGAAAATAATGGAAGGCCCCTTCAAAGGGGACTGTGGGAATGAAAATGATGTCCCATATGTGAAGAGCTTTGGACAGTGCCAGGTCCTCAGCAAGTGCTCTGCAAGTATAGCTATTCTTAGTGTCAAGGGAGCTCTGGGCTTTAACAGTGAAATGTTTCTAGAGAAGAAAAGAAATTCTTCAGTTGAGGAAACTGTGACTTGTAAATGGGACATGATCTGCTGAAAAAGTCACACCAGTTCAACTAGCATTTTTTGAAAAATGTATATATTTATTTATTTGACTGCATTGGATCCCAGTTGCAGCAAGTGGAGTCTGATCTAGTTCCCTGACTAGAGTTTGAACCTGGACCCCCTTCATTGGGAGCACAGAGTCTTAGCCCCTGAGCCACCAGGGAAGTTCTCAACTAGCATTTTGAATGACATTTTCCAGGCACCATGATCATAGTAACAAACACATGGTTAACATGTACTGATCCTTTCTCCATTCCAGGCACAGAGCTAAGCATATCTCAGGCTTTAATTAAATCTTCATTGCTACTCTGTGATGAAAACACCCTTAACCCCATTTTACAGAGGAGGAAGTTGAGGCTCAGAGAGGGAAGAGACTTTGCAGGTCAGTGGGATTAGCAGGGCTGCTATAGGTCTGGGATCTTGGGGGTCTGTGTTCTTTTTCCCCAGAACACCCACCAACCCTTCATCCAGGCCCAGCACCTGGTTCTTGACTCTAGGTCCAGACTCCAGTTCTTTCTGTGTTGCTCCCTGTGGCTTTTTTCTCTCCAGGCTCCCCAGGGCCTGGGTGCACCGGCTCACCCAATGTGAGAACAGAGACAGGAAGGCTTTGAGCCTCAGCCTCCCCGCTGGATCTCCTGTCCAGGTGGGCGTCAGAGAGTCTCTCCAAATGTCCTCATTCAACACTCCATATTTTATGGTGCTTGGTGAGTGCTTGGAGCAGTTTTTCTCCCCCAGGTTTTTGGCCATGTTGTTTTCTAAGGCTCTAAAGATTCTCTGTTTTCAGACAATAAATTACAAGCGTCTAAGTCGTCCAGAGATGTGGAAAGGGAGAAACTCAGTAACACCGAGGCCAGAGGAAGCTTTGGACCTTACCCAAGAGTTCCTGGCATCCTGGTTCACCTGTCCCCTAAGGTATCTACTCTCCTACTTCTCTGACCAGCTGGCGTGTAAATTATCCCCCAGTTCTTCCCAAGAACAATAGAAAAGCAAGGTATGGGGAATCAGAGAGAGACAAAGGAAGACCTGGGGAAGAGATCATTTCTCCTAACTCGTGATTGCTTTAGAGTTTAAAGCAGCACCTAGCACCTTCAGTTCAGTTCAGTCGCTCAGTCATGACCGACTCTTTGCGACCCCTTAGATCAGGCAAAAGGGGCCCCTGAACTGTGTGCTCAGCTTTCTCCAGCCACACCCTTCTCCATGGGGGAGAGCAGTGGGCAGGGCCAAGGGGGTGTGCTCATTGGTGTCAATGCTCCCCTTCTACACCACGGTGGGCGTACCTGACACCTGAGTCCAAGGTACTCTCCCAGGATTGGCACAGGCTTCTTCCCCAAATCCACTCTCCCAAGACTCTCTCAGAGTGTGAACCTCTATGTTCCCAGCTTTTGCAGTGTGTGTGTGTAGGTTAGAGGTTGGCACTAGGCTGTCCTCAAGCATCTTCATGAAGCTCTCACTGTGCAGGATGGAGCCTTGGTGGGAAAGGAAAGGGGCTGCGGGCTGTGGACTGTGGCTGGCTTCCCCATGCTGTGGTGTTCCAAGTTCCACTCCAAGGAATCCAGGAACTCTGAAAGCAGACACAGCTTTCCAGGTTACGATATTATATTAAATGTTAGGATGAAATATTTGTCAAGGTTGGACGATGAAACATATTTCATTTAAGAGTTTGTTAGACTTGATTTTTAACTCAAGGATTTAGACACACGCAGATGAGCCGGCATCTGTATTGTGGCTCCAGGCTCCACTGTAGCTGTGGGGGGGGGCCGGGTCCCCTCCTAGTCTGTGAGCTAGGGCTGATCATTTTCACTTTCAAATGAAGACTCTGAGGCTCAAGGAAACTAAGACACCGGCTTGAGTCTGCATAGCTGGAAAGCGGCAGAACCTAGACATGAAATCAAACCCCTCAATCCCATGTCTGGCTCTTCCTACTCCCTGAACCCACTTCCTGCCATGGGGAGCCTCTTCTCTTTTCGGAGGTTGTGTCTTGCTCCTCAGTGGGTGCCCAGGCCGTGGTGAGCCAGGTGGAAGGGGGCACTTGGAGGTTGCAGACTCACCCCAGCAGAGGAAGCTGTAAACTGGGGTCAAGCAACTGGAGTGCCTACTTAGAAGAAAGAAAAATGAGAACCTTGTGGCCTGTCAGATTGGCAGGTCCCCGGCAGCTCCTATTTCAAAACCATAACCTCATCAGGCTCCCCCTCCGCCCTCCCTAAAGTCTCCCCTCTCCCAACTCACCGAGAGTTTTCCATTGTGGAGAAGGGAAGAAATGCGTCTCTAATCCTCTTTGTTCCATGATTTCATCTCCTCTCTCTCCTCCCTGGGGACCCCAGGCAAACAGTTGGGGGAGGGAAGGTAGGGCAGGGAGGGGAGCCAACACTCTTTTCAGGGTCTGGGGGGAACACTCTGGGCTTTGGGCAGAAGGGAGGGAAGCTGGAAGGGATAGTCCATCCCCTCCCCCAGCTGCCAACAAAAGTTGGAAACCTGGGAGACTTCCAGGAGGTCACCCTCCCCTTCCCTCCGCCCCAGCCCATGAGCCACTGAGTTCACCTCTTTGACTCTGTCCCCAGCGATCCATCATGAACTTGCTCCTTGCCTGAGCATGAGCCTCATCCTTCCTTACCAGATTTTGCAACAGCTGCTCGAGTAGCCTCCCAGACTTCAGTGCAGTCTGCCTTGGGTCCACCCTCCAGTCAGCTGCCCAAGTGAGCCTCAGAGGCTCCATATAACTCCCAGGATAAAGCCCAAGCTCTCAGGTGATACTAACAAAGAGACCTCCTGTCCCCTGCATCCTCTCCAGCCTCAGTTGTCAGTGTCCTACCACCTTTTTCTTTTTTTAAGTCATCTATTTACCTCTCACTCGCTAAGTCTCTTGAAGAAAGGATCTTCTCTATACTTTTAAGTGTTTGCTTTCCCAGACCCTAGCAAAGCTCTTGGCCAGTCAGCCTTATCCTCTCATTCAAGGAAGCCAGGCAAGCTCTCTACTCCCAGACCCTGTCTCTCATTTACCTGCTCCCTGTCTTTTCCTACTGCCTGACCTGACCCCACAGCAGAGCCCTTCTTTTCTTCTGTTTGAAGATGGCAAACGAGGGAATTCCATGGTGATCCAGTGGGTAAGACTTGGTGCTTTCATTGTGAGGACCCAAGTTGGACCCCTGGTCGGGGAATTAAGATCCCTCAAGCTGGGCTATGTGGCAAAAAAAAAAAAAGGCAAATTAATACACGCATACCAACTTTTGTTGTTGTTGTTCAGTCACTAAGTCGTGTCTGACTCTTTATGACCCTAGAACTGTGGCATGCCAGGCTTTCCTGTCCTCAAACTCATGTCTATTGAGTTGGTGATGCCATCCAACCAGCTCATCCTCTGTCACCCCCTTCTCCTCCTGCCCCCAATCTTCCCCAGCATCAGGGTCTTTTCCGATGTGTTGGCTGTTTGCATCAAGTAGCCAAAGTATTGGAGCTTCAGCTTCAGCATCAGTCCTTCCAATAAATATTCAGGACTGACTTCCTTTAGAATTGACTGGTTTGATCTCCTTGCTGTCCAAGGGACTCTGAAGAGTCTTCTCCAGCACTACAGTTCAAAAGCATCAATTCTTTGGCGCTCAGCCTTCTTTATGGTCCAACTCTCACATCTGTACATAGCTTTTATATGGATCTTTGTCAGCAAAGTGATGTCTCTGCATTTTAATATGCTGTCTAGGTTTGTCACAGCTTTTCTTCCAAGGAGCAAGCATCTTTTGATTTCATGGCTGCAGTCACCATCTGCAGTGATTTTGGAGCCCAAGAAAAGAAACTCTGTCACTGTTTCCACTTTTTCCCCATCTGTTTGCCATGAAGTGATGGGAACAGATGCCGTGATCTTAGTTTTTTGAATGTTGAGTTTTAAGCCAGCTTTTTTAATTCTCCTCTTCCACCCTCAATAAGAGGCTTTTTAGTTCCTTTTCGCTTTCTGCCATTAGAGTGGTATCATCTTCATATCTAAGGTTGTTGAAATTTCTCCCAGCAATCTTGATTCCACTTGTGCTTCATCCAGACCAGCATTTTGCATGATGTACTCTGCATATAAGTTAAATAAGCAGGGTGACAATATACAATCTTGTCATAGTCTGTTTCCAATTTTGAACCAGTCCATTGTTCCATGTCCAGTTCTAACTTTTGCTTCTTGTCCTGCTCACAGGTTTCTCAGGAGGCAGGTAAGGTGGTCTGGTATTCCCATCTCTTTAAGAATTTTCCAGTTTGTTGTGAGTCAAAGGCTTTAACATAGTCAATGAAGCAGAAATAGATGTTTTTCTGGAATTCCCTTGCTTTCTCTATGATCCAATGGATATTGGCAATTTGATACCTGGTTCCTCTGCCTTTTCTAAATTCAGCCTGTGCATCTAGACTTACTTGGTTCATATACTGCTGAAGCCTAGCTTGAAGGATTTTGAGCATTACCTTGCTAGCATGTGAAATGAGTGCAATTGTATGGTAATTTGAACATTCTTCAGCACTGCTTTTTTTGGGATTGGAATGACAACGGACATTTTTCAATCTTGTGGTCACTGCTGAATTTTCCAAATTTGCTGGCATGTTGCATGCAGCACTTTATCAACATGATCTTTTAGATTTGAAATAGCTTAGCTGCAATTCCATCACCTCCATTAGCTTTGTTCATAGTAAAGAATGCTTGCCAAGGCCCACTTGACTTCACACTCCAGGCTGACGCAACCCTACTCTCACCCCATGTAAGGAACCATCCCTTCAGGGAGTGAGCAAGAGGTCTTGTTGCTTGTTTTCATTCCTCCGCTGCTGCAATAGGGGCTCCCATAAAGTCTTGCCTGAATTTACTGTCTGGCCTCTATCCAGTTTCTGTTGATTGAGGAAGGTCAAGGAGTGCCACTGGTTGGTGATAGGAACACATATCAGAGGTTAGTGCAAGTCACCCTTCAAGCAACGTCTTCACTCAGGCCAGCTAAGTCTGATGATTCATTCATTTATCAAATGTCTATTAAATGCTAGTCTGGGTATAAGGTAGCAATAAAGATGAGTAAGACACAGTTCTTACCCTCAGGGGACTGACCTCCTGGTAGGAAAGTAATTAACTGTCTGTTTCGTTCAGGTAACAGAAGGATCTAGCCCTTTCCTTTCGTCTCTCCAGAACCACCTTCCTCTAGAATATTCTAGAATATTCAGGGAGGGAGTGCTGTCTCCTTTGGGTCCTGGGTCATTCAGTTCTCTGTGTATCTTCCATCTCGGCTCTCCCCTGGCTCCACCTCCCTGAACTTGCCCAGTTTTCTCTGGGGCCTTGTACAACTTGTTGCTGGTCATCAGAGCTCCCCTAACGTAGGTCTGTGTGTGTTTTACAGATTTTCACTCCAGGTTTAAGATAATATGGGGTTTCCAGACAGGTAGCCACTTGAAATTGAAAATTATCTATTGCTAGACCAGGTGTCAACAAACTTTCTCTGTTAAGGGCCAAATAATAAATATTTGAGGCTTGTGGACCAACAAGCAAAGTCAAGCATATTATATATATGCTTATATTAACAACAGAGGAAACGAAGTTCCATAAATTTTTCACTAATGAAATTCAAAGTGTAGTAATAATAGAATACATTTCTTTGTAATACAGATTTACTAAGGAGGCAGACAGGCTTCCCAGGTGTTGCTAGTGGTAAAATATCTGCCTGCCAATGCAGGAGACTTAAAGAGATGCAGGTTTGATCCCCGGGTTAGGAAGATCACCTAGAGGAGGGCATGGCAACCTACTCCAGTGTGAGAATCCCATGGACCAAGGAGCCTGGCAGACTATAGTCCATAGGGTCTCAAAGGGACTTGACTGAAGCAACTTAGCACACAGGCACACAAGGAGACAAATGGAATTATTTTGGGAGCTATAACATTTTGCTTAATTGGTTCAAAGTTAGTGTTCCTTATCATCAAATTGACTGCAAATGAGCATCTGTGAAAAACAGTTTTAGCTCATAAGCCTTACAAATACAGATGGTAGGTCCAAATACCCATGGACCATAGGTTGTGACCCTGGCCTTGACATTCATCAGCCATTCCCTGCCTCCCTCACTACTTTCAGATGTAGACATTGGTCTGTCTTCAAGTTGTCTCTTCCAGACCTTTCCTCCCATCTCCTCTCCACCTACCCCCAGGACCCCATCCTGAAGTGTTTCCTTATTATTCAGAATGTTTAAATCTTGTTAGGTTAAATCTTTCCTATCTATCAGCAAGCTACATTAGGAAGACAAATCTAACCTGCTGTCTGTTACTGTACAGTCTAGGAGCTAAAAATAGATGTGTATTTTAACAGCATTTTTGGGGAGGGGGCTTCCTGGGTGGCTCAGACAGTAAATAATCTGCCTGCAATACAGAGACCTGGGTTCAATCCCTGGGTCAGAAAGATCCCTTGGAGAAGGGAATGGCTACCCACTCCAGTATTCTTGCCTGGAGAATTCCATAGACTGAGGAGCCTGGTGGGCTACAGTTTGTGGGGTTTTAAAGAGTCCAACATGACTGAACAACTAACACTTTAACAGCCTTATTGGGGTATCATTCATATACCATATAATTCACCCATTTGAAGTGTATGTATAGTCACAGATACTTGCAGCCATCACCACGGTCAATTTTAGAATATTTGCATCACTACAAAAAGAAGCCCTATACTCTTTCACTGTCATTTCCTTCCCCCCAAATCTCCCATTTCTCTAGTCCTAGGCGATCATTAATCTACTTTCTGTCCCTATTAAGAATAGTTTTTACATTTTAAAGTGTTTTTTCTTCAAGTCAAAAAAGATTTCATGACATGTGAAAATTACATGGATTCAAATTTTTATGTTCATCAGTAAAGTTTTATTGGCACACAACCAGTCATTTGTTTATATAATTGTCTGAAAATCCCATGGACAGAGGAGCCTGGTAGGCTGCAGTCCATGGGGCCGCTATGAGTGTGACACGACTGAGCGACTTCACTTTCACGCATTGGAGAAGGAAATGGCAGCCCACTCCAGTGTTCTTACCTGGAGAATCCCAGGGATGGGGGAGCCTGGTGGGCTGCCCTCTATGGGGTCGCACAGAGTCGGACACGACTGAAGCGACTTAGAAGCAGCAGCAGCAGCAGAGCTGCTTTCTGTGCTAGGAGGGCAGAGCAGTTGCACCAAAGACTCTGTGGCTCATAAGCCTACAGTATTTACTAGCTGGCCCTTGGCAGAAAAGCTTGCTTTCTCACCTCAAATGTGGGCTATGCCCTGAGTGGGGGTTAGGGAGGTGAGGGTGAGGCCTCATGTCTTGGGCAGAGTGGCTGCCTCCCCTGTGTTCCAGGGGGAGAGGAAAACAGTGCTTCAGAGGGCCAGATCCAGCCAACCTGGCTCTTCAGAGAGAACTTTCCACCTCTTCTTCCTCTGTATTATGAAAAATAACAAATGTACAGAAAAATGGAAAGACTAGTACAACTAGTATCCCACCACTTGGACCTGAGAGCAGCCAGCATTTTGCCACATTCACTGTCTTTGTTTTCTCTCTCTAGATAGTTTGTTGTTCTTGAGTTGCCAAGTTGTATCCAACTCTTTTGTGACCCCGTGGACTGTAGTCTCCCAGGCTCCTCTGTCCTTGGGATTCTCCAAGCAAGAATACTGGAGTGGGTTGCCATTTCCTTCTCCAGGGGATCTTCCTGACTCAGGGATTGAATCTGAGTCTCCTGCATTGAGGCTGATTCTTTCCCACTGAGCCACCAGGGAAACCCATCTCTAGATAGCTAGATAGATTTTAAATAATTTGGGTGTACAGTTCTATGAGTTTTAGCACATATATTGATTTGTATAACCACATTGCAATCAGGATACACAACAGTCCCATCACCTCAAACCCCGCCCCCTGGCATTACCCCTGAATAGATATCCCCTTCCTCCATTGATAACCTCTGGCAGTCACTGATTCGTCCATACAGTTTTGTCTTTTTGAGAATATTGTGTCAATGGAAACATGCACTATGTGACTTTTTGAAACTGGCTTCTGGCACTCAGCATAGTATCTTTGAGCTTATCCAAGTGTTCGAGTATGTCAGTAGCTTTTTCCTTTTTATTGCTGAATAGTCCTCCATTGTATGGATGTACCACACTTTGTTTATTCATTCACCTCCTGAAGGATAGTTGGGTTGTTTCTAGGGTTTGGCAGTCAGGAATGGAGCTGCTAGAAACATCTTGTGAAGGTTTACTTGTGAACAAAAGATTTCCTTTCTCTAAGGTAGAAACCTAGAGTAGAAGCTGGGGTGCAGTTGTCAGACTGGTCATATGTTAAGTGTATGTTTAACTTTGGGCCTCCCCGGTGGCTCAGCAGTAAAGAAGCCCCCTGCAAGGCAGGACATGTAGGAGATGAGGGTTCCATCCCTGGGACAAGAAGATCCCCTGGAGAAGGGCATGACAACCTACTCCAGTATTCTTGTCTGGGGAAGTCCCATGGACAGAGGAACCTGGAGTGCTATGGTCCACAGGGTTGCAAAGAGATGGACATGACTGAAGTGACTGAACACAAGCACATATCTCGTATAGATACACCTCCCCGCAAAAAAAAGAAAGAAAAATTGTTTTATCCTTGTGATGAGAACTTTTAGGCTCTGTTCTCTCAGCAATATTCAAAAATATCACACAGCGGTATTAACTTTAGTTATAAACTTGTACATTTTCATACTCTTATTTTTAGATTTATCACTATTTTTAGAATCAGAGCTCTGAATTGAAGTTCATGGGGGATAACCTGTTCTGAGGTTATGTTCTGAGGCCTGTTCTGTACCAGCTCTGACCAAGAGAAGTAGTGCTTAGTTGCTCGGTCATGCCTAATTCTTTGCAACCCCATGGACTGTAGCCCACCAGGCTCCTCCGTTCATGGGAATTCTCCAGGCAAGAATACTGAAGTGGGTTGCCATGCTCTCCTCCAGAGGATCTTCCCAACTCAGGGATCAAATCCAGATCTCCTGCATAGCAGGTGGATTCTTTACTGACTGAGCTACCAGGGAAGCCCCTCATATTTTCAGGATTTAGCTGGTAAAGGGTAGCACTTATGCATGGGTAATTTTCTAGAAAATAAGGCTTTTGGCATCTAAACCTCCAGTGCATAACAAACTTCCTATTATCTAATGCCCACCCCACCCCAACTCAGTCATCACTGTTTCTATGGTAACTGACAGGGAAATAGTAGCCTGCCAAATGGCTTTTGTAAGTTTTACAGTAGCCACATGAAAAAAGGAAGACTAAACTGGTGAAATTAATTTTAATAAGATATTTTATTGAACCCAATAGATTTAAAGTATTGTTATTTCAATGTGTAAACAATAAAATAAATTATTAATGAGATATTAGGTATCCTGTCTCTCTCCTTAGTCTCTGAATTGGTATGTATTTGATGCAGCACCTCCTGATTCAGACTAGCCACGTTTCAGGTCCCCAGTAGTCACAATGGCCAGAGGTATGGCTTTGTTGCTGGGATTCCCTGGTGGCTCAGAAGTAAAGAATCCACCTGCTGCACGGAAGACCTGGATTCGATCCTTGGATAGGGGAGATCCCCTTGGAGAAGAGAATGACACCCTACTCCAGTATTCTTGCCTGGAAAATTCCACAGACAGAGGAGCCTGGCAGGCTACAGTCTATGGAGTCACAAAGAATCAGGCACGACTGAGCAACTGACACATTTTACACCAGTTCGTTGCTACAATCTACACAAGTCTCCCTGTGTCCCTTGTATGAGTGGATCTCGGTTGCCCACAGTGGGCAACATATTGTGTGTGACACATCCTTCAGGGACCCCTTTCTCTTCCCTAGCTCAGTCTTCTCTCCCCTACTGGTACTTCCTGGCCTTACTTCCCAAATTAACCATTTGCCCTCAAAGCCTTGTTCTAGGGTCTGCTTCTGGGCGAACAAGGCCCCAAACAGGGGCATCTTTCATTCTCCACGTTAGTGGAGCCAGGAAGAAAAGGAAGTGCTTTTCTTCCCATTCCATAGACGGGATGTTGGGGTGCAAAGCTGACCTGAGGCTTGCCGACAGTCCCCCAGCAAGCCCAGAGCAGAACCTAGTGCGGGAGATAAATGTTCTCTCCTGCCTGCTTCAACCACCCTGGATTTTTTATTTATCTATTTTAAACAAGGAGAATAGTGTTCCCGTGGTGGCGGGGAGCTGGGTTTGTTTCTTGTCCTGTGTCCCATCTTGTTGCCTCACAGGGTAGACAGTTCAGCTTCAGGCAGGCCCTGCCCCTGGGTGAGACCCGGTGGAGGCTGAGATGCTCAGAGGACCAGCAGCAGCTGAGAGGAGATGGGGTCCCTTGAAGGGCATGATGGGAGGAATGCCCCTGGGTCCCTCCCAGCCTCATATATCCAGCAAGAGGAGCAGACTAGATCTCCTGGAAGGGGGGAAAAGAAAGGAAAAAAAAAAAGTCTTCCATCTGTTGAGTATTAACCTCTGAACCATTTAACCAAACATTGGCTTCTCTTGTCATTTGATAAGGTGTATCCAGCCAAGGGAGATGAGAAAATTGGGAGGTTATTCTTTTAAATTACATCAGCAGGGGGTTTGTTCCTGCCGCAGAGCTCGGAGGGTCCCGTCTGAAGCATCACATCACCACCAGCACACTCAAGGACAGATTTGAGTGCTTTCCTCTGCCTGGGCGTTCAGGCATTCACAGGGATTTTAAAAAAAGCAAGAGGGATTTGAAAATAAAGCCCGTGCACGGCAGGCTGTCTGCCCTGAGCCAGCACTGCAGCGAGGGTGATTACGGAGGAAGGAATGGTTTGTGTCACCGTCAACACAGAAATGTCCGACGGCTTTTCTGCAGAGACAACACCTCTCAGCCTTCCAGAGACTCTGTGTGCAGACTTCCGGAGCTGTCGGGGACCTCCAAGGCCATCCCACCCGCCCCAGCCTGTCTTGAGTCAAGTTTCTCGGTTGGATGGGCCAGCAGGCAGTCTGGACAGATAGGGACCTTCAGGGCTGGCCAGCCAGCTTCTGTGGGGAGATCTGACCCATGGAGAGGACATCAGGCCCTGTTCAGAAAGGCGGGAGCCCAGGCTTTAGCTCTTGTCTCTGGTCTAACTCTTCCTTCTGTCCTTCTTGACTGCCAACTCACAACAGCAGGTTATCTCCCCAGGCCTCACCCAGGTCTCCTGGGAAGTGAGCTGAGCACCAGAGGGAGTCAGGAGTCTGTCACAGAAGGCTCTCATGACCCTGAAATAGTCCTTTCTCTCTGGACCTCAGTTTCCCTGTGGATCAAAGGAGCTGGAAGAACTAGTCTCTGAGTCCTTGTCAACCCTGCCATGTGGTGATGTTTGTTCACAGGATTCCTCCAACAGAGAGGAAACACACACGTTCTGTTTCTCCCAGTGACTCACAGCGTCAGTCAGAAGTCTTCTCTGCCATCTTTTCACTGAAGCATCACTCCTTTTCCTTTCTCTGGTCCTCTCCCTTTGGTTGGCAGAACTAATGAGGTCTCACCTGCCTCCTCCCCTGGACTCACGAGTCTTGTCTCTCTTTTGCCACTTTTTCCCTGGGGAAAGAGAGAGCTATTCATTCTTCCTAAGCACTGACTAAGCTGGGCTGGGCTCTTTCACATTTAATTTAGCTCATTTAATTTTCACAGCAGCTCAGAGTCACAGATGAGTCTCATTTCAGACGAGGAAACCGAGGCTTAGAAACTATGGTTTGGGGGATTTCCCTGGTCATTCAGTGGCTAAGACTAAGTGCTCCCAGTGCAGGAGGACTGAGTTTGGTCCTCGGTCAGAGAACTAGATCCCACATGCTGCAATGAAGATCGAGGATCCTGCGTGCTGCAACCAAGACTTGGCACAGACAAATTAAAAAAAAAAAAAAAAAGAAAGAAACCGTGACTTGGCAAGCTCCCACCCAGAAAGAGGTGGAGCCAGGATTCAGACCAGGTGTGTTTGACGCAGAAGGCCAGATTCTCTCCACTGCACCATACAACACTTTCTCCTTTTAAAAGATGTATTTATTTTCGGCTGTGCTGGGTCTTTGTTGCTGCATGCAGGCTTTCTCTAGCTGCGGTGAGTGGGAGTTCCTCTGTGTTGAGGTGCATGGGTCTCATTGTGGTGGCTTCTCTTGCTGTGGAGAATGGGCTCTGGGGCTGTACCAGCTCTGTTGCCCTGCGGCATGTGGAATCTTCTGGACCAGCAATAGAACCCATGTTCCCTCCATTGGCAGGCAGATTTTTAACCACTAGACCACCAGGGAAGTCCCATATGACACCTTCCGGTGTCACTTAGCCATCTGGGTCCTTCCTGGGCAAGGTTCCATGTGCCTTGAGGACAGTGAGGCAGAATGGCAGAGCAGGCAAACATGGGACCTTGCTCTGAAGACCTAAGTCCCTGGCACACAGTGGAAGGGGAAGGGGTGTGCTCAAGTCTCAGAAACAGAACTGTGACAGTGGTGAACTTGAGCCTCAGGCTCTCTACATGTGACTTTACATCCATTTCATTCCCCATCTCAGGTCACGGCCAGCTTCATGACCAATTTGGCTTGCCAGAGAAGGCTCTAGAATGAGTCCCACACAACAACCCAAAATGACACAAGGCCAAGTATCATATTTCCCAACACATAGTAGCTATGTGACCTGGGGTATATTCTTCCAACAATCAGAACTTTGGTTTCCTCATCTATATAATGGGCATAAGATCCCCCACCGGCAGCAACGTGAAAAGAGCCACCTTAGTGGCTCTGACGGAGAAGGCAATGGCAAGCCACTCCAGTACTCTTACCTAGAAAATCCCATGGATGGAGGAGCCTGGTAGGCTGAGTCCATGGGGTCACTCAGTCGGACACGACTGAGAGACCTCACTTTCACTTTTCACTTTCACGCATTGGAGAAGGAAATGGCAACCCACTCCAGTGTTCTTGCCTGGAGAATCCCAGGGACGGGGGAACCTGGTGGGCTGCCAGCTATGGGGTCACACAGAGTCGGACACGACTGAAGCGACTTAGCAGCAGCAGCAGCAGCAGTGGCTCTGATGTAAAATATACCATCTTTCTTCCTCTCTCACAACCCCCATCACAAGGACACCTGTAGCCTATGCCTGGCAGGTTATCTTTTGGATGGAAATTAGTCCCCATTCTTTGGGAAATGTTTGGAGTTTGCTGAATATTTCCACACCTTATATTCTTTATTTTATTTATTTTTTTGGCCATGCCATGCATTGTGTGGGATATGAGTTCCCCAACCAGGGTTCAAACCCACACCCCCTGCACTGGGAGTGCAGAGCCTTAATCCCTGGACAGCCAGGGAAGTCCCCACACCTTAACTTCTTTAGTTTTCCCAACTGACCTTTCAGAGGGCAGGGCTGCCTTTGCCCTTGGCCCCAGTTTACAGGTGGGGAAAGCGGGGCTGCACTTTTATGGCTCCCAGCTGGCTGAGGGGTTGCGGTGACTTTCAGAGCCCTCTGCTGATAGCGCTCTGTCTTCTTGTCATTTGGAGAGAGTAGATCTGTAAGGGCAGCCAGCTGCGGCCCAGATGTAGAGGCCTGGCTGGTTGCAAAGAAGGTGGGTGGGTGGGGACACCCTCTCATTTCCTCCCCCTGAAGACAAATGGCTCAGGGGCCATGGAGGCCCTGTCAGCTATGGCTGCCTTGGGAGCCTCCCCGGAGCCCCCGTGAGGCGGGCACTGTGATTATCCTGAAAACAGTTCCTATATGTGAGGTGGCTACTTGAAGGATGAACTGAGAGGGCAGGGGCTCAGCTGCCTGCCCTTCCCTTCACAGGGGCCACAGGTTCAATCCCTGGTAGCAGAACTAAAATCCCACATGCCTTGCAGCTCAGCCAAAAGTAAAACGTTTGTTCCTAAGGGCCTTCATTCTGGCCTGGGCAAAGGCAGGCATGCTAAATTAGGGTGCCATCTTGGCCAGCATTTTGTTTGGCTAGTTTTTTTTTTTTTTTTTTATTGGCCTGGAGGTGGGGATGGTGGCAGCATTTTGAACTCTTTTTCCTCTGGCCATAGAGTGAGTAGACACACACACACATAGAGAAAACATGCAAACAATGCACACACTTATGCACCTGTACACATGTGCACACACACATACGCATCCACACCTCCCAGGAGAGACCATGGGGCTCCTTTAAGCCCCTCAGGGGCAGAGGGAAGGAAGCTGGGTGTCATATATCTTTTCTCTCTGAGCAGGCAGTGTCCTCTGCCCGAAGCGGGGGTGGGGTGGTCGGCAGCCTTGAACTGGCCTCGGGGAAGGAGCCCCTCTGGCCCATATTTCACAGACACCCCAGACAGAGGCCGCTGTCAGG
Organism: Moschus berezovskii; assembly: GCF_049115385.1. Lineage (NCBI taxonomy): Eukaryota > Metazoa > Chordata > Mammalia > Artiodactyla > Moschidae > Moschus > Moschus berezovskii. The sequence continues at coordinate 55,571,014 of NC_142479.1, forward strand.
AGCGCTGTCTAATTTCCTCCGCTGCCTGCTGGCCCAGATCCCCCCACAAAGAGGGCCATTGTATCGTCCTCCCACCCCTGGCATCTGCTCTGCAGAGATCCGACGTGGGGAGGGGATTGCTCAGAGGGGATTTTCGGGATGAAGGCACTTCATCCTGAGCTGCAGCCCACAGAAGGGCCACAAATTTTTTTTAAAGCTTTTTATTTATATTTTTGGCTCCCCTGAGTCTTCGTTGCTGTGTGTAACTTGTTGCAGTGATCAGGGGCTACTCTCCAGTTGCGGTGTGAGGTATCTCATTGCAGTGGCTTCTCTTGTTGCAGAGAATGGGCTGTAGGGTGCTCAGGCTTCAGTAGTTGTGGCTCATGGGCTCAGTTGCTCCACGGCAGGTAGAATCTTCCTGGCCCAGGGATGGAACCCATGTCCCTCGCACTGGCAAGTGCGTTTTTAACCACTGGACCACCAGCGAAGTCCAGCCACAAATTCTTGGGCAGAGAGAACCTAGTCCTGGCTGAGAGGTCCCTAGCCTCACAGGCCTCAGCCTCTGCAGCATCCTCCCAGGCACCCCACTTCCACATGCTCCGCCATAAGCCTCTGGAATAGCTGCTCCTCAGGCCTTTTCCCTGTAGAAATAGAAGAAAACTCTGTCTAGAACATGGTGTGTGTGTGTGTGTGTGTGTGTGTGATGTTGGGGAGGGGAGGTGAAGCTGGGGGAAGGAAGGTGGTAAGGAGTAAGAGATTTCTCCTCCAGCAATGCAGAGCATATTAGAAGAAAAGAGTCTGAAGAGAGCCTGGTCCCACCAGACCGGCAGCTGGCCAGCTCAGATACAGGTCTGTAGCTCCCTGGCCAGGTGTGCTGGGTGCCTTAGAAAGGATTTGTGTTCCTGGAAAACTGGTTTTAAATCATTTTTAAAAACGCAAATAAAAACCATCCTTTTCAGGCGCTGGGGAAGCCTGCAGCTTGATAGGAGGCTGCAGCCACGTTTTCTTCGGTACCGTCAAGAATTCTTCAGAGACTTAAAATCGCTTGACTGGCTTTTCTCAAAGCATGGTAAATGTGCTGGATGGGAGAGAAAACCCAGCATCAGGCTCTGGGCCAGATGAACACAGGCTCGATGGTAGATGCCCTTCAGGGGGTCTCTCAGACCCAGCTGAGCCTGCTCCTTTCCCAGCAATGCCGGAGTTCAGCCCAGCAGCAGGCCCCGATTCTGGGGACGAGGCTGGAGTCCCGAGCCAGCAGCTCCAGTTAGGAAATTAAAAAAAGAAAGAGAATCTCTTGCAGCCAGGCCCACGGTGAGAGACGAGTTAGGTCATGTCTCTTTCTTTTCAATCGGATATTAGTCCCGACCCTGATGTCACCTTCAAGCTATTAAGCGTCACCCTCAGAGGCTCACATTAGCTGCTCACAGACCTCTTATCAGGCTTGCTTCTGAGTCTTGCTGTTGTCAGTGGTTGGCCCTGGACACTATTTCTTTGTCCACTGCAGGTCAAAGGAAGCGGTTCTTTTAGATCTCAGGGCTCTGGGCAGGGAGTAGGGGAGTGAGTGACAGAGGATTTGGTCCTGTGGCCAGATCAGTTCCCTTGAGCTGCAGGAACAGGGTGGGTGTCTACTGTCCCCCTTTTGGGAAAGCGTATTGCCTGCCAGACTTGGTGGGCACTAAAGGTCTGGACTGCATCAAGCCAGCTGGTTTAACCAGCGGCTTGGCCAGAGAGTCTGCTATGTGGCCCATGTGCCCAGCAATGGGCACTTGTGAGCTGAGAAGCCAGTTGACACCACTAATTTAACAATTCATCCGTCCATCCATCCATTCATCCATCCAGCTAGCCAGTGAGCCCTCTGTCCATCCAGCCAGTCATATATATATAGGTGTCCATCACCTAGTCATATATCCATCCATGCCTGCATCCATCCATCCATCCGTGCCTGCATCCATCCATCCATCCATGCCTGCATCCATCCATCCATCCATCCCTGCATCCATCCATCCATCTTGTCCACTCATGCAGTATCTATTGAACATTTATTATGTTTCAGGCATCATGCTAGTAGGTGGGAACAAGTGATCAGAGAAACATAATTCGTTTGCTTTCCTCCAGCTTGGAATACAGACCACAAGTGAATACACAAACAACAAGGAAAAGAATTATAAATTGTGATAACAGCTATGAAGGTACACACATAAGGTGAGAAGACACAGATCAAAGGACAGGGGTGGCCAGAGATGATGGGGGCATCAGAAAAGGGCATGGATGTGAGATGTGTTTTGAAGTTATAGTCAGGGTTTCTAGCAAATGGAACTGAGAAGCCACATCCAGTGAGAGAAGGAATGTGAGAGAAGCCCAGTGCTATGGTGGCAAAGAGAGGACACCGTTTGCAATTGAGACCTTGGTAGTTGTATGGGATTAGTTGGCACAGGCCCCTCTGCCTGGCTGGGGAATATATAGCTCTTAGTGGGAAATATTTCTACTCAATATAAGGAAAGAAAGTCACCCACCATGGGCTTTCTTGTTTACTGGAGCTGTGGCACTTTGGGGTTCCAGACAGGAAAGAAGGGCTTCTTGCCTGATACGGGTTCTCCTCTTTGAATAGAAGAACTGTTAGGAATGCATCCATCACAGAGTTTGTCCCAGGCAGGTGGGTAGATTTCTGAAGCCCTGAGTCCTTCCAAGCTCTTTCATTTGGAAATGGATTCTTTTATCTTGCTTTCTTCCTTCTCCCTCTCTCCAAAGGGCAATCACGTACTTGCTTGTCCTTGATGCTCTCTGAAGGATGGAGAAACCCGTTACTGGAGAGTTACTCTTGGAGAATTCTTGGTTGTTTGGATTCCTACCAAGCCACCATCTCTGGTCACAGTCACTGGTTCCCATCAGGGAGTCGCCAGTGGGTGGCCTTGCTTCCCTCATATAGCTTTGCACTCGAGAAAAAAGCAGGTTTTTACCAACTTGAGGAGCAGTTGGTCCCAGATACTGTTCATCCAGCACTGGCCAATCAAATGCCAATACTGAAGAGTGGGAGGAGTCAGGGGTGTTCAAAAGAAACCAGAAAACTTGACTGATGTGTGTGGTTGTTGTTGTTCAGTCACCTAGTCGTTTTCGACCCTTCGTGATTCCATGGACTGTAGCACACCAGGCTTCCCTGTCCTTCCCTGCCTCCTGGAGTTTGCTCAAACTTATATCCATTGAGCCGATGATGCCATCCAACCATCTCATCCTTTGTTGCCCCCTTCTCCTCTTGCCTTCAATCTTTCCAAGCAGCAGAGTCTTTTTCAATGAGTTGGCTCTTCTCATCAGGTGGCCAAAGTATTGGAACTTCAGCTTCAGCATCAGTCCTTCCAGTGAATATTCTGATGTGTGTCTGCACATTTAATTTCATGATCAGACTCTCTTCAATGGATTTATTAACTATTATTAAAGAAATTAAAATTCTTATATCAAAAGAGATTTTCTTCTATTGACTTTAGAAATTGGATAATGTTGCTGCCTGATGTCAAGCATCAGCCTCCTGTTGAAAATTGGGCCATACTGTCCCATTAAAACTTCCTCTGTGTTCCTTTCAAGCTGTGCTGTTAAGTGCTAGTAGAATACCTAAGTCCTTATGGGGTCCGAGTCTGGGAGATCTTTCCAAACAGAAAGGAATGAGAAGTGGATATAGGCAAGAAACACACTGTATGTGCATGCATATGGAACAGTCAGTGGTTTGGTTGCTAGAGCATGGGTTCTGTGGCACGGGGTACGATGAGATTGTAGAGACATGCAGGGGCCAGAGCACAGGAACCCTGAAGGCATACAAAGGGTTTTGAATTTATTTTGTCGGTGATAGGAAGTCATTGATAGATTTTAAATCAGAGGTGACAAGGTTGAATTTCTGTGTGTGCAGTTCCTCTACATGTGAACTGAAATCAACAGGATCAGGTAATTGATTGGTTCTGGTTATTTTCAAGGATGTGTCCCAGGTATGTAGCATGAGTGAATGGGTAGGTTGTGGTGTTACCAACTAAAATACATGATTCAGAATGCAGGCAGAGGAGCCAGCCCAATCCAGAGAATAGAGGTTTCCCCTTCAGGTATTTTGAGTCTGAGGTACCTGTATGTGGCAAAGGGCAGTTGACAGCAGAATATGAAACATGAAGCTCCCAGAACAGGGTGGGGAATGTTGGTCTGGTGCCAGAATGCCAGGATGCAAATCTCAGTGTCATCAGTGGAGCGGTTGGTTTCCATGAGGTGGTGCCCCAGTGACAAATGACCCTCAAATCCCAGTGGCTTACAATAGCCAACTTTTATAACCTCACTGACAGAGATGAAGGTTATGGGCTGGCTTTGGTTTTGCTCTGTGTCTTTCTCATTCTGAACCCCCATCTCAGCCTCGAGCAGAAGGAAAATAGTGATGACAGAGCCACATGATGACTCTCAAACTTCTGCATCAATAGGGCACCCAGCAGGGAACATTCTATTGGCTGGAGCAGGTCACATGCACAAGTCTGAAGTCAATGGGGAGGGGCCATACACTGCTTCCACAAGAGTACAGCACATGGCAATGGTCAGGGAGATATATTCATCTACAGGAGAGGAAAAAAACATTTTGGACCCAAGCATATGATTATGGGGGCTTCCCTGGTGGCTCAGTTGGTAAAGAGTCTGCCTCCAATGCGGGAGACCCAGGTTCGATCCCTGGGCTGGGAAGATCCCCTGGAAAAGAAACGGCTACCCACTCCAATGTTCTGGCCTGGAGAATTCCATGGAATATACAGTGGTCCAGGGGGTTGCAGAGTCGAACATGACTGAGCCACGTTCACTTTCATATAATAATGGGCTTCCCTGGTGGCTCAGAGGGTAAAGAATCCACCTGCAATGTGGGAGACCTGGGTTCGATCTCTGGGTCGGGAAAATCTGCTGGAGGTGAGTATGGTAACCCACTCCAGTATTCTTGCCTGGAGAATCCCCAAGGACAGGAACCTGGTGGGTTACAGTCCACAGGGTTGTAAAAAGTCAGACACAACTGAGTGACTAAGCACAGCACACATATGATCTATGATGACCACTAATGGGCTGTAAACCTTGGGGGCCTTACTCAACTTCTCTGTTTTGCTTACCTTATCTGTAAGACAGGAATAGAAGTACAACCTCTCAGGATTATTAAGAGACTTACTAATTAATAATTTAATTTGTCCATGTAAAGCACTTAGAACAGTGCCCAAGTGACTTCCCTTATGGTCCAGTGGCTAAGACTCCGAGCTCCCAATGCAGGGGGCCTGGGTTTAATCCCTGATCGAGGAACTAAATCCCACATGCCACAGCTAAGATCTGGCACAGCCAAATAAATAAACAAATATTTAAAAAAGAGAGAAGGAGATAGAAAGAACAGTGTCTGACAGAGAGTAAATGCTGTATAAAGGTAGGTGGATGGAAGGAAGAGGGAAGGTGGGGTTACCGTTTAATGGGTAGCAGATTAGTTGGAAAGATGAAAAAGCTCTGGAGACAGTGGCAATGGTTGCACAACAGTGTGAAAGTACTTAATGCCACAGAACTGTACACCTGAAAATGGTTTAAAATTTATGTTGGGGGCATTTTACCACAATTTAAACAAACGTAGGTAAATGGGATCATCTGGGGAAGGTAAGAAGCGGGAGAAAAGGGCTGTGGATAGAAAGGGAAAAATCTTTAAACTAGGAATGCAGGCAAAAGCATTGAGAAAGGGAGATTAAGTCAGCATGGGAAACAGAGAAGGAACAATCTAGACAGACAAAAAAACCAAGAGAGAGGTTGATGTCCTCTGAAGCCACAGGAATTGAGTTAGCAGCGGGTATTGGAATGCCTGGGGTGTCTGCTTTGCTTGGCTTTGAACCTGAACCTTCCCTTTGGCACCTTGATTTCGGTGGGTCTGCTTTCTTCTGCCAGCTCCTGATGATGTCATTTCTGGTTACCGCCCACACAGGGGCCAAACAGCCTCAGAGCCAAATCCTGGCCAGGACTCTCCTCCGAGCTCCCTCCCTCCGCTCTGTCCAGCCAGGCCTATTTTGTCATTGCTGACATCTTGGTGAGACAAATCCCTTGTAATTAAAAAGACACAGAATTGCGGACACTTTTTCTCATGTCATTTTTATTACTGTTGGTGTATACTGTTGCACCCTGAAAAACAAAAACCTCCAAACGTTGAATTTAAAAATTAGGGATGATTAGTTTTATGGTCAAGTTTCCTTTATTAACAAAGGAGTTTACCTTTTGTTTACGGAACTTTGTCTATTTGATAAGCCACAGGTTAGGGAAACTGAAAGCTAAAATTTTTCAATGGGAAATGAAGACAATACAGTTGCAAGGAAGACAAGACTTTTTTAAAAAAAACATCCATTATATTTGCACCCCTACGTTTTAAAGAACCAAGGGATACTTTGGCTTAGAGGATTTCTGTTTTCTTGTTGTTTCTAGATCTTGTCTGGCTGATGATCACATGAGTATCAGAGGATTACATACAGACATGTGGTTCTTAGCTCTTCCAGGAAGAAAGACCTGGAAAATCTGCTCTTTGTTTTCTTTTTATTGATTTTATTTCTTGAAGAATTTTCTTACTAAGTGAATTGATCTTACACAGTTAACTTGATGTAATCTAAAGAAAATAGATGAAGTATACTTTAGAAAAAATTACACATGCTCTAACCAGCCATCTCACTTGGCAATCATTTTCCACAGAGTCTGTCCTTTCAAGATAGGGAGGTGGGTTTTTTGTTTTTTGTATTTTTTTTTACACATGAATGATTACATCTACATACAAGAACTCAAACTCTTGCCGACCTCCCTCTGCAACACCAGCTGGTGTTGGGGGACAGAGCACTGAGGCAGGCAGGGGCCTCTCTCAAGATGCCAAGGGCCAACAGTCCTGGGGTGGGGGTGGGCAGTCCCCACATAAATGTGGCAGCTCCTCCCATCATAACAGCATTTGTGGAATGCACACTTCGGAGGGCCTCAGATGCATTCCATGAAGAAAGTAGGATATTTTCTTGGTCCTTTTGCAGCCAGAGTTCTTTGAAAGCACAAGACCCTGCAGCTGGAGAAACCATTCCAGGGTCCCACATTTCTAGGCCCTCACCCAGTAAGCAGCCCTAGTATGTCTGCTCCATCCTCAGAACACAGGGACCCTCTCCAGCCCTCACTTCAATAATGTGAGCATCTGGATAGTTTTGCCATCCAGAAATTACAGATTTAAAAGGAATAACTGTTCCAGAGATTTGGGGTCCAGCTCAACAATCCCAGGTATGTCCCTGAATTGATTTTGAAGAAGCAGGTGCTGTCCTGGGTCCCTTCTCACCCACCTAGTCAAGCCAGCATGAAAGGCCTGTGTGGGGACCACAGAGACCCATACCAAGCTGCTTTCCTGACTGTCTGCTTCCAGCCAGTGCTCATGAACTTACCCACGGACCCAGCCAATTTGGATTCATGGATGGCTTCTGACTTGTAGCAGCTAAGTTTCTGCCTTCAGACTCCCTCACACTGATTTTCCCTGGGGTTTTGGGACAACTGAGATCCCCCAGAGCCTCGGAACAAAACCCAGAAAGGAGAGGTGGTCTAGGGTGTGTGTGTGTGTGTGTCTCCTTGCCTTTCTTTGGGGGCATCTGCTTTTGTGACTCACCAGCTGGTCTTAAGGCTCCTCTCCCATCAGGCCAGGTGTCCAGAACTGGAGGAGGTCTGGCCGGTGTGGGAGGAAGGTTGTGAGAAGGAGGCGTGGGTGGCAGCTTAGACCCAGAGAAACAGTGTCCCTGGAGATATTCTCCTAATTCACTTGGGTCAGATCTGGGCGCTGTATGATTGACTCCATGAGAATTGTGGGAGGCGAAGGCCCTGGGGAAGGGGATGCTGAAGACAGAGTAATGCTGGACAGAACTTTCTAGAAACTTCAAGGCTCCCAGGAACCCTAGGTAGCTTTCCATCCAGGAATCACTGTGAAGTGTGGAGAGGCTGCCCTGGGAAAGTGGGAGAAGGTTACGGTGGGATTGGGGTCGGGGTCATTGGTAGGGGGCTCAGTCCTCAGTCTTTTTTTTTTCTCCCTGGAGAATCTCACTCTGAACTTGGAGAGGCAGCAGAGTCCCCATCCTCGGGGTCCTGCCCGTGGGGGGAAATGGGCTGACCCCCCTTCACGCGCTTCCACTTCATCCTTCGGTTCTGGAACCACACTTTGACCTGATGAAGGAAGCAGAGGAGCCCGGTCACTTCAGGCCAGGTGTGACCACCTCACCAATACTGATGCTCAAGGTACCTGGGTTGCAGGTCCAGGGAGCCCAGCTCGAAACTCTGCTTGCCCCTCCCCATGCCTCCAAAGGCTCCAGGTATTGAGACCAAAGGGAAGACTCATCAATCTGCTCAAAGACCTGTCTTATGTCTCTAGATAAAGAAAACCTCCCAGACAGAACTGGTACTAAATGTCACTTTGCATTGGCCCCACCCCCTTCACAAGCCCCGCCCCTCTTATGTGGCCACCCCTCCCTCAAGCTTCTATTACCCAAGGATCTGGGAACACAGAATCACCAGCCTCTCCCTTAGGCACATTTGGAAAGCATTTTTCAGCTTAGGTAGCTCTGGTGCTGGCATTTTCTCATCTGAGCTTCAGTATTTACCTGCATGTAAACCTTTAGGGTGGGGTTATGACCCAGTTGGAGACCAGAGAGGTTAGAAGATGTGATCCAGAGGTCCCAGGGCTATGATGTGGTAGAAGCAAAATTTGAATCTAAGTCCTCTGATTCTAAATCCAGCACTCTGGCAGATCGCTTTCCCAACTGAAAGCTGCTATCAATTATTATTATATTTTACTCCACATCGGAGCATAAGCATGGGTGGAATGCTCTGAAGAAAAAGCCAAAACAAAGGGCAAGGAAGTTTTCCTCAGAGTGTGCCGAGGAACCAACTGCATGTCCAAATCACCTGGAGAACCTACTAGAAATGCAGATTCCCTCTATTACTCTATTACTGCACTATCACACTGTGGAACCCTGAAATCTGCATTTTAAACAAGGGCCTGGGTGATTCCACTGCACACTCACGTTTGGGGATAAGCAGAGCAGAGGTTTCAACCCTGGCTGCATGTGAGAATCACCTGGGGGACTTTTTATCTTTTTTTAAATATTTATTTATTTGACTGCACCAATCTTAGTTGCCTGTAGTTCCCTGACCAGAAATTGAACCCGGCCACCTGCATTGGGAGCAGAAGTCTTAACCATTGGACCACAAGGGAAGTCCCAACCTGGGGGACCTTTGAAGAATTCTGATGCCTGGACTCCACCCCAGACCAGTGAAAACAATCTTTAGGGGTGAGCTCCATACATCGGCCTTGTTAGAATCTCCGCAGGTGATTGTCAGGTACAACCAGAATGTCTGGATTGGGCGGAGGGAAGGGGGGCAGGATAAGAGAGCACAGGAAAGGGAGGATGGCCAGAACAGGAGGGGCTCCTCCATGCTGCACCTGCCGCTCGGAGAGGTCCAGGTTTACCGCGATCTCATATCTGCGGAGCCGGGTCAGGTAGTTGTGATGAGCAAACTCAGCCTCGAGCTCCCGCAGCTGCTCCTTGGTGAAGGCCGTCCGCTCCTTGCGGGCCTTGCTGGCGCCCTCTGGCTTTGCTCGATTCTCCTGGTTGTCTGGGGAGAGAGGACCCCAAACAGGAAGACATGAACCTCAGGGACCTTGGTTCCCTTTCTTTTGTCTTCAAGCAGAGGCGCAGCCTTTCCCTGTCCCTCTTATTTTAAAAGGATGCTGAGAAAGATCCCACCGTGTCCCTTTATCATTCCTTCTAATGTCTTAACCCTAAGAGAAATGGAAAGAATTTAGGATCCCAACCTCAAGTGCCCTGCCCCTCAAACAACTATTTTTGATTTCCAGAGCACAAGAAGCTGCCCTTGGCTGCTGAATGACCTCTACCACCTGCTGCTGCTGCTGCTGCTAAGTCACCTCAGTCGTGTCCGACTCTGTGTGACCCCACAGACGGAAGCCCACCAGGCTCCCCCGTCCCCGGGATTCTCCAGGCAAGAACACTGGAGTGGGTTGCCATTTCCTTCTCCAATGTGTGAAAGTGAAAAGTGAAAGTGAAGTCGCTCAGTCGTGTCCGACCCTTAGCGACCCCACGGACTGCAGCCTACCAGGCTCCTCCATCCATCTGAGCCACCCTCAACTTGACACTGGTAGTGGCTGTGAGCTTGTGGGGCAAGATGCTTTAAAACTGAGGTTCTCTGTCCTCCGGGAGATCAGCCCCATCTAGGAACTCATTATGAATGCAAATCCTTGGGTATCACCACACACACCTGCTGAATGAAAAACTCTGGGAGTGGGACCCAGTGATCTGTTTTAACAAGGCTTCTGATGATTCAGACACACAGTCAGGGTTACAAACCACTGCTCTAAGACCTGGCTTCTCAAAGGATGGTCTGGTGGCAGTAGCAGCAGAGCCTGGGCGCTGACCAGACTTGCAAGATCTCCTGCTGCCCACCTCCCATCCTCGGATCTACTGAGTCAGAATCTGCATTTTAGCACGATCCCCTTAGGAGTTAGGGCTTCTCTTGTGACTCAGATGGTAAAGACTGCCTGCAATTCGGGAGACCCAGGTTTGATCCCTGGATGGGGAAGATCCCCTGGAGAAGGTCATGGCAACCCACTCCAGTATTCTTGCCTGGAGAATGCCATGGACAGAAGAGCCTGGCAGGCCACGGTTCATGAGGTTGCAAAGAGTTGGGGACACGACTGAGGGACTAACTCTATCACTAACCTCAGGAGTTGTGTGCACATGTAAATTGAGAAGTGCTGCTTTAAGTTTCTTCCTGGCTTCCAAGGCCTACCCTAGCCCCTACCTTTGACACCAGGAGGGGCCCAGTCTGGAAAGTTCATTTATGAAGGAGGCTCTGAGTTAGACATAGCAGGGGCTTAATCGCAGCTGCTAACAGGGTTGCTGGGACCAAGCACTTTAGGTGTATCAGCCACTTAAATTCACAGTAATTCAGCCAGGTGAGTTCTAGGACTGAACCCATTTTACAGACCAGAGAAGTAAGCACAATGTTCTCTTGGCTGGAGTCCACTCAGGCAGTTTGACTCACACACTTTTCTAATGAAATACATGTAGGAGGGCTTTACAAACTGTAAAGTGCTGTATACATAGAAGGGACTGTATCGTGACCTCCCGGAGCAGGGTAAGAGACTGTGGTGGGTGGAGAGGCATAAAGGAAGGAGACCGACATACCCACACAATGAACTACCAACGCGTGCCACGAGGCCGGGAAAGGGCTCCAGGAAGCACGTTTTACGCAGGGCTCTAAAAATTATAAGTCTTTCAGCTCACTGTCCTTGTTTTACAGACTGGGAAGCTGGCCAAACCTCTAGATTGCCAATGGGGTCAGGATACAGAGCCCCCTCGTCCGCTCCGCGTTCCGTTGGGAACTTCAGCCTGCCGGTCCTTTCTAGCGCTTTCCACCCTGTCCCTTGTATTTTGGGTCGGCGAGTCCCGCTCCGGGAGCCCGGGAGAA